>NC_051073.1:19088705-19405398 GCF_004664715.2 Peromyscus leucopus | reverse complement strand
TATAATGGCACCTCTGTAAGGAAAGAAAAATCGTAGCCTATATTTAAACACAAATTCTTGGAAGTGAGTTAACTGGTATGTGAGAGTGGAAATGTTAGTAGTGTGGACATTAGTTAGTTGTCTTTCACTTCTGTTTGTCAAAAAGTTTTATTCTGTTTTGAGATTGGTTTTATTTATTGATATCCTGAAAAGGATTTTATACAGTAGCCCAGGCTGGTTTAGAACTCACTACATATCCTAGGTTGGCCTCTAACTTGTAGCAATCCTCCTGTTGGGGCTTCTCAAGTGCTGGGATTATAGGCATATACCACCATGCCTTGAGAGGTCAGTTTTGAAAAGAAGCTGTACTGAAACATTTAGTTTCAAATATTACTAGAGTGGATTGTCTATATGGAACCATGACTTGATTGCCCAGATTCTAACACACCAGTGCTTACTGCAGTGCTATTCATTATAGCTAAGTTACAGAACCAACCTAGGTGTACAACAGCAGAGGAATAGATAGAGAAAAATGTGGAACTCTTCCCACTCTCTGTCTTTTTTTTTTTTCTTTTTGGTTTTTCGAGACAGGGTTTCTCTGTGTAGCTTTGTGCCTTTCCTAGAACTCACTTGGTAGCCTAGGCTGGCTTTGAACTCACAGAGATCCACCTGGCTCTGCCTCCCGAGTGCTGGGATTAAAGGTGTGCGCCACCACTGTCCGGCCTCACTCTCTGTCTCAAAGGAGAATACAGTCACATGGTTTAGAGGAAAATGAATGCAACTGGAGATAATCACATTAAATGAATTAAGTCAGTTTCAGAAAGCAAATAGATGCTTTCTCCTGTTTGTAGTTCTTAGAGTTTACACAGATACATAAAACTCTGTGTGGGTTGCTGTGGATATTGCTCTATATAAATAAAACACTGATGGCCAGTGACCAGGCAGGAAGTAGGTTGCCAGGCAGGAAGTAGGTGGGACAAGGAGAGAGGAGAATTCTGGGAAGCAGAAGGCTGAGGGGGGAGACACTGCAGCCACCGCCAGGATAAGCAGCATGTAAAGACTCTGGTAAGCCACCAGCCACGTGGCAAGGTATAGATTTATAAAAATGGGTTAATTTAAGATAAAAGAACAGTTAGCAAGAAGCCTGCCATGGCCATACAGTTTATAAGTGATATAAGCGTCTGAGTGATTATTTTATAAGTGGATTGTGGGACTGCGGGGCTTGGGGAACCTGGAGAGAAGCCCTCCAGCAACAAATGGCGCCCAACGGCTCGAGTTTCCACCTTAAACCTGAGAATATTTAATAACCAATTCTAAACAGAGCCAAAACCAGGTTCCTGCTTCATGTCTCATATGGGCAGCTAGACGCCACAAAACACGGGTTTGAACACTGGCGGGTTCCTGGCGTGTGCGTTTTACCAGCAGTATGGAGGAAATGAGGCGTCTGCCAGCAGCACATTAAGCTGTGTGGTAGATTTAGTCTTTACTAGTATTAAAAAAAAAAAAGAGGTTTCTGGGCTACACGCTGCTTTGATAAAAGCTTAGACCCACTATTTCTGAGACTTGATGACTCCCAAAGCTGGCGAAAAACATACCACTGCCATGTTGGGAAGCTGAAGTGGGCAGAGCCAGCAGCCACAGCGCCTTTTCAGTCTTAGAATGGTGCAGTTTAAAGCAATAGGCTCAAGGTAATATAAAAAATAAGCCACGTAAAGATGGCTACCACACAGAGAATCTGGATTATGTTGTCTTTGATATTCATAACTGAAGAAAAACATTTGATTGCAAAAGCTGTTGAGTTATGCCAAAATGTATATTTTAAAGGTACCTTGACTTCAAAATTTGGATTTAAGGATATGTTGCTTTGGAAAAGAGATTCTGCTTTTGTTTCCACAGAGAGCCAGAGGCTGTGGATTTGTTCCAGATTAAGATACATCAGGTTTCACCAGCCAAGACCCCTTGAAAGGTCTCCAATGACACCATGGCCCAGATGATCCAACATCCAGAGTGGTTTCAAGGCAACTGGTTCACACAATACAACCTCACAGACTACCCCATAGGCCTAAAATTTTCTTTGCGTCCCCATAAGATACAGCGCCCCCCTCCAGCAGGAAGAAGTAAGAAATGCTATGCCCAAATTCCCAAATTTACCAAGATGGCTTTGGGGGTGGAATTGGCTCACTCCCCCTTTAAACCCAGACATATTGCTTTAAAAAAAAATGGTTAAGAGATTCTTGTGTCCCAAATCAGAAGAGCCCTCTGGTGTGGGACAGAAAAAAAACCAATATTTTTATTTAAAACAGGTTGATTATAAATGTGATCTCTTTCTAAAAAAGAAAAGGGGATATGATACAGATATATAGGAGGATATAGAAATGATAAGATAAAAGGGTAGATTAATCAACCTACTTTTAAAGAACAACTTGTTTAAAATGTTTTACATTGGTATAGATTTTAGTTTATGTTTAAAATGTTTTACATTGGTATAAATTTTAGTTTATTGATACAAACTTGAAGTTAATTTTGTTATACTATATATATATTTCTATTCTTGTTTGAGGTATTATGTTTATGTAACTCATTTAAAATTGTAATGGATAATTAAAAAATAGATTAATAATTAGTCATCTATGATAATCATATCTGTAGCCATGTTAGTTAAGTCTTCTAGGTATACATAGATATATTTCAGATAGATAGGTAATCTTCAAACACTTCATAGACCTAGAGAATATGGCATTTAAATAACTTAAAATTCTGTTGACGTGAGACACAATTGCTCCTGGCTGCACCAATTGAGAGAATGTTGGGCTTCTAAGACATTTCCATTTGGAAGTTTGTCTTTTTGGCACAAAATGGCCTATTGGGCAAAGAACTGCCCCTGCCTTGATGGCTGACAGTACAAATATAATGCTGTCCTTTCTGGACAAGCGGGACACAAGGAAAGCGACCACTGTACTCTGCCAAGACAGGGTAAGATGGTCTCTCAGAATTCCTGCTTCTAAAAATGGTCTGTCAGATACTATAGGCCTGTAGCCAATTAAATGCACCAACAATGCTGAGAAACATTAGGTGACTGTCCAGGCTGCCAGCTGTCTTGGTCTACTTTTGCAAGATTCCCGAAAGTTGCTTGCATCCATCTACCATTTCTCAGGTACCATTATGTTCCTTCTCAGGTCTTTGATGTGGTTGAAAACTAGATAGTTGTAACTTCCTCAGTTATGATAAAAGATAAGTTAGATATAAAACCTTAAATTCACAAATATAAGATAGATAGGACATCTTCTTTAATATTGTAACTATAATTTTTGCTTGGTAATTGTTTTGTTATATGTAATTTTACCATGTTAAAGTTAAAACCTTCCTTTTTAAAAAAGAAAAAAAGGGGAAGTGCTGTGGATATTGCTCTATATAAATAAAACACTGATGGCCAGTGACCAGGCAGGAAGTAGGTTGCCAGGCAGGAAGTAGGTGGGACAAGGAGAGAGGAGAATTCTGGGAAGCAGAAGGCTGAGGGGGGAGACACTGCAGCCACCGCCAGGATAAGCAGCATGTAAAGACTCTGGTAAGCCACCAGCCACATGGCAAGGTATAGATTTGTAAAAATGGGTTAATTTAAGATAAAAGAACAGTTAACAAGAAGCCTGCCATGGCCATACAGTTTATAAGTGATATAAGCATCTGAGTGATTATTTTATAAGTGGATTGTGGGACTGCGGGGCTTGGGGAACCTGGAGAGAAGCCCTGCAGCAACAGTGGGTATATGACATGGAGAAAGGGGGACTAGTGGGAGGGTAGGCGGTCTGTGGTATGCTGTGGAATGGTCTGTATGTCAAATTACTCTGATCGGTCAATAAATAAAACACTGATTGGCCAGTGGCTAGGCAGGAAGTATAGGCAGGACTAACAGAGAGGAGAAAAGAAGGAACAGGAAGGTGGAAGGAGTCACTGCCAGCCGCCACCATGACAAGCAGCATGTGAAGATGCCGGTAAGCCACAAGCCACGTGGCAAGGTATAGATTTATGGAAATGGATTAATTTAAGCTATAAGAACAGTTAGCAAGAAGCCTGTCACGGCCATACAGTTTGTAAGCAAATATAAGTCTCTGTGTTTACTTGGTTGGGTCTGAGCGGCTGTGGGACTGGCGGGTGACAAAGATTTGTCCTGACTGTGGGCAAGGCAGGAAAACTCTAGCTACAGTGGTATTTGTTCAATGTGTGTGAAAGTTAAAAACAATAATAAGGAATTTTAAATTAAGATGATAATTTAAGCTTTATGTTAAGAACAATGAAAAGCAGCATACCCCAACCCCATGCCTACTTTCTCATCCTCAGAGTGGCCCAGACTAGTTCAGAGATTCTTCACATGCTCAGCAACATTCCAGCTGTGACCTTAACATGTGGTAGCTACCACCACCAGGAGGACTTGGTCCAGTTTGATTCCTGGGTACTGCTGGCTTTGAATGCAGATAATGTCTATCATGAACCAGGGCAATGATGTCCTCTGGAACACAGGGTGGGAGAGAAAAGGGAGTCTTTTCTAGAGTCTTCAGAAAGGAACATATCTCTGCGGACATCTTGATTTTGATTTAGTGAGACCCTCATTAGATTTTGGAAAGAAGAATCTAGAATACGTAAAAAGCTTTGTGTGGTAGCAATGCTGTAATCTCAGTTACTCAGAAGGCTGAGGCAGGTTGAGTGAGAGTTCAAGGCCAGCCTAGATAATTAGTCTCACAAAAGAAAAGAAAAGGGGAATAAAAGGCCAGGGATTTATTTCAGTGGTAGGGTGGTTGGCTACTATTTCAGGGCCATGGATTCAATTTCCAGTAAGAAATGTTCTTTTAAGCCACCAAGTTTGTGCCAATCTATCATGATACAAGAATAATTTGATTGAGTATGTTTCTATATAAGTATGCTGTTTGTATATATCATTTAATTATTTCAATACTCTAAGGAGAAAGAAGGTGCTATCTTCTTCAATTTACAGATGAGACAGGGATGTGTGGAGAGAGAAAGGGCTCTCTTTGTCTCACACAGTTAGTGACAAGACTAGTCTTGAAGGCAGATGTACTTAACTGAAAAGCCAGTCATTGTAGATGAAGTTTTCTCTGGCCCTACCCAGCCCCACGGGCACCACTGCCACTCATAAAATTATCACCCAGAAGCTTATATTAGTTAAAACTCCTCGGCCATTAGCTCAGGCCTACCACTGTCTAGCTCTTACATTTAAACTCAGCCCATTTCTGTTCATCTGTATGTTGCCATGTTCTGTGGCTTTACCTGTGTGCCATTACATGCTGCTCCCTGGATGGCGGGCTGGAGTCTACTGACTCAGCCTTCCTCTTCCCAGAATTCTCCTTGTCTGTTTATCCCGCCTATACTTCCTGCCTGGCTACTGGCCAATCAGCCTTTTATTTACCAAACTAATCAGAGCAACACATTCACAGCATAAAGAACATCCCACAGCAAGTAATTTTACAAATGTCCTGGAATATACAGTGGTTTTGACTATAGAACATTTGCTAACGAATTCTCTTTTCCTTAAAATTTTTATTAAATTTTATTTTGTGTGTGTGTGTGTGTGTGTGTGTGTGTGTGTGTGTGTGCGTGCGTGCAGATACACACCTACACATAGCCTCTTTTCCTTAAAATTCTTACTGAATTTCATTTTAAATTTTTTGTGTATATATGCCTACACCTATGCACATCCATGTCTCACAGACTCTATTTCTTATTTGTGTAGGGAGTATTTTAAAATTTTGTGGCCTTGTTGATATTGCCCTGTTCATACACAAAGGGGAATACATTTGCAAGGGCAGGTTTTCTGTGACACAATGAAAAGAAAAAGCTGTCTCCATAAAAGAGAAATCTTAGCCAGAACAGTGCTCCATCAAGCAAGGCTAAGCACATGCTATCGTTTCACTGATCCCTTGTGTGATGAATGCTTAAAACGGGGGAAGAGCCCCATTTCAATTCCCTGATCAGCTTCCTTCTTAGCAGCAATGGATTAAATGCTTGCAAGAGGAGTTGTTTCTATTGTATGTCTTGAAAGAATTAAATTTTAATTACTGGGTGCATTAAACCTGTGTATTAATTAAATGGTTTGGGCTGCAGTACTTGGGGCATCAGCACTTCTTCTGATGTCTCATTTTGCTGACTGCAGTCTGCAGGAGGAAGCTCAGCGCCAACTGCAGCAACAGGACGGGGCTGCCAGCAGCAGTGGGGCCAAGCAAGAGGCTTGCGCCCCAATTAAGTTAAAAGTCTCCCTGCTGCTCTTCAATCCCAGATGGCAAGGAAATTCAAGTCTGCAGGAGGGATTTCATTAAGATTATGTTGATTGCAAAAATGAAGGCAAGAGTTCAATCTCCAGCAAGCCCAGGAAAGAATGCAGTGGTGCTTCCAAATGACTTTAGTGCAAGCGTGAGCTAGACTGCAGTCAAAAGCAGGCGTTGGGTACCCGGGAAGAGTCTTCAGTTTGGATGTTTTATTGTTTAGACAACTTAGAAGGCGGAAGTATTTGGCCTGTGTGATCACTTCAAACTCTTTTAATCTTTTCTGTTCTTGAAAGCTAAAAGTAGAGCATCTAGAATTCGATTTTTGCCCCCAAGGGCTAGCCTTACTTCTTTTACTCAGCTGTTGGATGAGATGGACGCCTTCATCACAAAGTGGTGGGGACTGTAGGAGATTTATCCCAGCAGTGCTCAGATTTGCCATTAGCCAGAGTCCTTTTAAAAGTACAGCCTTTGCTTCCATGAGTTACTGGATGAAGGCTCTATGGTGACAGTTAGGGTATTCACCGATCTGATTACTGGGGTAAGCCAGTTTAGGCAACCTCTCCACTTTTGCTAGTAGTGTAAGCTGGGGTCATCCTTGTGGATTCCTAGGAACATCCGTAGCACTTGGTTTCTCCCTATCTCCATGATGTCGCCCTATATCATGGTCTCTTTTTCACTGCTTTCCCACAGAGGTCCACAACCAAGCAACAAGCCAAGTTCCAGGAGTCCAGTCAAAGAGAGAAGGATTCTATAAGCAAAGGTCATCAATATAATGATGGGGAACCTACAGAGACAACCAAACCAAACTAGTGGGAACTCATGAACTTTAGACCAACAGCTGTGGAGCCTGCACGGGACTGGACTAGGCCCTCTACATAAGTGAGACAGTTGTGTAGCTTGATCTGCTTAAGGGGTCCCCTGGCACTGGGATCAGGATCCATCCCTGGTGCATGAGCTGGCTTTTTGGAGTCCACTACCTATGGTGGGACACCTTGCACAGCCTTGATGCAGGGGGAGGGGCTTGGACCTGCCTCTACTGAATATACCAGGCTCTGCTGACTCCCCTTGGGAGACCTTGCCTTGTCAGAGGAGGGAATGGAGGGGGGGAGGTTGAGGGGGGGGAGGAGGGAAGAGAAAGGGATCTGTGGTTGGTATATAAAATAAAAAAATTTCTTAATAAAAAAATAAAGTACAGCTTTATCTACCTAGATGCTCAATCTTTATTTTTACAGTTTTAAAATATTCATTGGATTGTAACAGACATCTCAAAAAACAAAACAAAACAAACAAACAAAAAACCTAGAACTACTGACCACCCTAAATGCAAAGCTGTTTGTTCCCCATTCCTTATTGTCAATGACAGTCCCAGGAACCCCCGCCCCCACCCCACCCCACTGCCAGCCACTGAAGGCTCCAAGCCAGCAATGATTGTTCCTGCCTTTTCATCCTCTCCACACACAGTCACCAACTTCCCATTACCACAGCTATCACTTCAGGGTTGATTAAGCCAACAATGTTGGTATTTAGGGGAAAGATGATGCCTTAACCTGAGAGTTGTTCTACGTAGGTCCATCAGTCCATCAGCATCCCTGCCCAATACAGTGCCAGGAGCACAGCTGGGTTCTGAAAGGGTCTTCAGATAACCAACCCCAGTGGAGAATCGCAATTCTTATATAGACTCTCATCACTCCATTTAGATTTGTATTTTATTTTCTTATTCACTTGTTTTGGAGATAGGGTCTCACATGGCTCAGCTCAAGTTGGCCTTGAAATCCTGGGCATTCTGCCTCATCATCCTAGGTGTAACAAGCCTGATTCAACTGGTACCTCTTTTTTTTTTTTTTTTAATGGCAGAACCAAGGATTGATTACATGGTCTTGTTCCTACTAGGCATACACTCTGTCCATGCCCCAGTTTATCATTACCTTTTAACACACAAAATAAATGTTGCAAAGTTTATCTGAAGTATTTTAACTTTATTTTTGCTACAAAGATCTGCTTACATTTTCTGTTAAATAATTTATCATTTCAATGAAAATAATTTCGTCTTCTTTCAAAGTTCAATGCATTTTCTCCTTGGTTTTCATCATTGGTTCTACCATCTATTGCCACATAAAAATAGTCTTAATGGTTTAAAACATTACTAATAATAGTTATTTTTCTCATAAACCTACAATCTGGGCAACGTACAGGTCAGGAAGAACAGCTCTTCTCTGCTCCGTGGCCACAGGGGTAGTGAGAAGTCTCGGACACTGGTAACTAGCTTCTAAAGTTACACTCATGAGTAAAGCCAGGCTCAGGCACAAATCTTCACAGGACCGACCTTTAAAGTTCATAGGGTGATGGTGTCACCTCTCCATTCTTCCCACTGTGACTGACACCTGTTGCTGAGCTGGAAGAGTACATCAAGTCTCCGTGACTGCTTTGACCAGTTGACTACGATGATGGTTGCCACTTTACTATTTCAAGATGAATACTAGGTTGGAAAACTTTGCTCAGCTCTGAAATTGGACTTTAATTGTGTGGGATGAGGAGATCAATCAGCAGTTAGAACACAATTTCAATCCCAGCCCCCACCTGCTGGCTCACAGCTATTTGTAAGTCCAGTCCAGGAACCCTCTATTCCGACCTTGACAGGCACCAGGCATGCATGTGGTGCATGTATATACATTCAGTCAACACACTTACGCACAATGATGTCACATATAGAATTTGCTTTTTATCATTAGGCCCCCTATAATTTAAGGTAAATGTCACGAATGTTTGTTAACTTGCTTAATTATTTTATTATTGATAGGACAGCAAGATAATCCTACATTTAAGATCTTGTTGCTAATAGTAAGTCACTATTTGCTCACCGTAAAAACGATCTGAAAGTAGAAGTTGATTTCATCTTCTTTTTTTTTTTACTGATAAATGAAGTCTGACTAAAGGGTAAAGGTATAAAAATTAAAAAAGAAAATGATATTAAAGTTAAAAAGAAGCAAGCCTAATTTTTTTTTAAAGAAGAAAACTGAAGCTTTTTGTAAACACTAGATAGCAAGCAATAGTAGGAGAAACCAGAAAAAAGGAATTTCTTTTTTTCATTAAATTTATTTGTTTTACATACCAACCACAGATCCCCCTCATCTACCTTCCTGCTCCCCACCAGCCTTCCCCCCCAGCCCAACCCCCTTCCCTTCCTTCAAAAAGGTAAGGCCTCCCATGGGGAGTCAGCAAAGCCCAGGACATTCAGTTGAGGCAGGTCCAAGCTTCCCCGTCCCCTGCAACAAGGCTGTGCAAGGTGTCCCACCATAGGCAATGGCTAAAAAAAAAAAAAAAAAAAAAAAAAAGCCAGTTCATGCACCAGGGATAGATGCTTATCCCAATGTCAGAGGCCCCTTAAACAGACCAAGCTACACAACTGTCTTGCCCATGCAGAGGGCTAGTCCAGTCCCATGAGTTGGTGGTATTGTGGTGAGCATGGCTGCCTTTCCCAAAATGGAATTTCTGAATAACTTCCCATAGAGATTCTAAGGACTAGTAGTGATCCTCATTAGGCTGAATGGAAAGGGAAGACACACGTTTCTGCTGGACATGCTAAGCCTCTCAGAACCCTGATGCAGCTTATTTTCTCTTCTTGTGACAGTAGAACATTTTAAGGAACAAACAAAACATTGTAACACTAGATTCAGAGATTGTATTTGAAGGCATGTGTAAGTAATACAAAAAAGTATTATTTGTCACAACTAATTTTTAGTACTAGGTGAAGTACATTTCCAAGAATTACATCCATTATCTACCAGTATTCTTTGACTCTTAAGGTTAAAATTCCAATTAAATGAAAAAGTTCCTATAGGATTATTCTTAAATCCCAGGTCCATATTGGACTATGGAGCACGGCCATTCAAAGACATTAATTTTCTTACTTGAGGCCAAGTTTATAAGCCTTTCTGAACTTGCCATTTTTGAATATACAATTGTTGTTGAATGAGTTTAACTAATGGATGGAAGTGTGATTGTGCAAAAATGTGGTAGGATGTAATCATCCTATGATGATGCTTTTGAAGATTATTTTTATTTTGTTCATTCGAAATCCGAGACTGCTGGCCCCGAAAGATTCACTTAAATCAAGAGGAAATACATGCTCACACTCAAACCCCATTCAGACTCTGTGTTACTCGGGACCAGGAAGTAGCTCACTTTCTTAGATGCTGCATTTAGCCTTCTGAGGGTGAACCTGTGCTGTGTGTGTTCAAATCCAACTTTATTTAAGACACTCGGGAAGATGTCTAGCCATAGGAGGTTTTTTTTTTTTTGTGTATAATTTTAGAGTAAATTGTGGTTTGGCATGAAGACTCTGAAAGTCACATAATGTCTCTCCTCAAACATTGGGGGTTTCGGCTTTTAACCATGGGGATGATTAGCAAAACATGAACTCTCTCCTCAGTTTCTTTATGCATGAAACACACATAATATGAGTTGCTTTCCCCTACACCTGTAGAAAGGATTGGACAAATACTGAGTACTTAGATCAAAGTAAACATTGCCAGAAGCAGTTATTATCTTTTGGTAAAATGACTATTATAGTTTGACTCCTCTGGTTTATATATTGGAATTTCTAATTTGTAAGCTGCAAAACAGAGGCCATGCAAGTAGTTGACATGGAAACCTTCATTTATATGGCATCTTGCATGTTCATTTCATGTCTTTGTCTTGCATTATTCAGCAAATATTTTTATAGATATTACTGTATGCTAGATATTGACCTAGATGGTTAATCTACAAATATATGGACTCTGCCCTCATGGAATTTGCAATCAGATGAAGGAGACAGAAGAAAATAACCAGTACTTGAAATATTTAAAACTTGTAGCAGTTTCAGTGAAACAATCTAATAGAGCTGAGACAGAGTTTGGTGGAACCAGCAAAGGTGCTCAAAAGAGAGGTGCAGATGAAGAAAACATAGACGGTGTGACATCAGCATCTTCAGGGCCACCACTAAGGAAAAAGCTAAGCCCATCGTGCAGTGTCTTAGTTATATAAACTTCAAAACATCAGCGGCCAGAGCTGGTTACAGCCAACAGAGAATTTCATGGTCACTCGACATATACTCAAAACTCCAGTGGGTAATATCAACATGAAGTTAAAAATTATGAACACATATTGAACCTTTCATGATTATTTATCTTTCTAAAATGCTACGAATAATACAATGAGCTGTCGTTTTCTGTGTACTTAAAAGTGTAATGCCCCTTTCTTTGCCTTGAGGCTTCTAATTTGATGCTATTTACTGTCTTAATTAGGGGCTTGCTGATAGTTTTAGAGGGTTAGTCTATGATCATCGATAATCATGGCAGGAAGGGACAGACATAGCCCTGGAGCAGTGTCTGAGAGCTTTACATTCTGATTCACAGGCAACAGGCAGGGGTGTGAGGGGACTAGGCCTAGAGTGGGCTTTTGATCCTTAAATCCCACCCTTCATTCACACACCAACTCCAATAAGGACCTCCTAATTCTACCTAAACAGTATATCAACTGGGGACCAAGCATTCAAACATACGAGCCTATGAAGGCCATTCTTATTCAAGATACCACAGTAAACATTCCAAAAAAATATTTTTTTAAAACAAATATGTTGCCTGTGCTTTTTGTTTGTTCTTTTTTTTTTCTTTTCTTTCTATTGTTTTGCTAGAAATTAAGCCTAGGTTCTCGTGTATGCTAGAGAAGAACTCTGAAGCCTAACCATATCTCTGGACCAGCATATGGATTTTTAAAGCAAAGCTTTATTATTGGTTGGGAAATAATTTTTTATTAAAATGGAGAAGAGTTATGATCAAAGTTGTGGTTTAGTGAATTTATTTTAGGGGCAATGTAATGGTTAATGATGCTTGTCAATTAACTGGGAGTGGGGAATCTTTCAGATTAGCAAATCATGGGGCTTGAGATGTATCTGCAAACAGGTTTCCAAAGCTGGTCAGCTAAGGTAGGAAAATCTACCCAGAAGGTGGGTAGCAGCATCCCATAGGCTGAGGCACCAGAGAGAATAAAAGGGAAAACATGAGAGTTGGTGCAGGCATTCTCTCTGCTTCCTGTCCACTGTGGTATGAGCTGCCATGCAGTACTCATACCCACCACAGTGGAGGAGACCTCAGAACTGTGACCCCAAATTAATCTTTTTCCCTTTTAGTTGGCTTACTTAGGTATTTGATTATAGGGATGGATAAAGTAATACAGGCAACATTGAAAGAGTAATAATCTGAGTGAGATTAAAAATGGGTGTGATAATTAAGAGGAAGGTCAAAAGATGAAGGTGTGACCCAAAGACAGACCTCCTAAGGAAGTAAAAGAGATGCAAATTGGGGCAACATTCCTGTCTAGAGGAAGTAAAAATAGATTAATTTTAGTCTTAAATAAAAGTTTAGAAGGTACCAATTATTTCTAGAGATTCTTAAACAATGAGAAGGCTAATAACTCAAGCACAGTGGGAAAACAGGTTTGAAGAATGGAGTTATAAGGTAAATCCCACCGTTAAATAAAGATGGTGTCCACTGGAACTTCTGGGAGCTATTAATAAAAGAGGGCTTTGGATTTCCAACAGGAAGGAAGTCAGTCTCTTCTTACCATGGGGATGCCCATAAGTAAAATAGAGTGGTAATTACTTTGTTTGGGGAGCAAATGTCTACTGACTCAAAGTTCTTTACTGTTTGTTGTTAACTTTTTTTTTTTTTAAGATTTCGGAATTTTATTGTCCTTCATGACACCTATTCTGATTATCAGCTTGCCTCTCTAAATAATAGTATTATAAGAACAAACATTTTTTACAAATTTCATTTTTATCTGTTACATTGTTTGGTTTTCATAAAAAACCAATAACTAATATATTCTCCTAGTATCTAGAATTCTCTATAGCACATGAGATTAACATCTGTATCCCACACTGTACTATAAGCCCCCCAAAAGCAAGCATGTTTCTTTTGTTTCACTAAATCATATCGGCTCATGGGATGTTTGTGACATGCAACTAAGACTATTCTTAAGAAACTGAGGGAAAATTAAGACCATATTTATTAGTAAACACAAACATGTTTGATGTTGAAATGGTTCACAGTGATATTGTAAGTGATAAAACTGTATTCTAAGAAAATTTTAAAAGACTCTTAATATAGAAAACCATAAGAAACACAATTATTAAAAATAGAGTTATAATTGGAAAGAGACTCAAGACTTGTTTACTAGAGAGAGTTAAAGAGTTTGGATTAATAATATATAGTTCTATTAAAATTACATTGTAGAAAGGAATTTAAATTAAAATTACAACACAATTTCTGATTTATCAAAAGAGATCAAACTTTTGTGCAACAAACTTAGCAAGAGCAGGCATTTTTATAGTTTTTGTTATGTACTAAAATAAATTATCTGTTATCTATTCATCTATCTATCATATCATATCTTTTATCTATGTTATGTACCATCTATCTGTCTGCCATCTATCAATATATCCATCATTTATCTTCTTGCAACAACCCATAAGGAAGACATTATTAAGCCTGTTCTTTAGTTTACTAAAGCTAAAAATGTTTTTGAAAATTATTTAAAAATTTTAAGTTCCAAAAATTTGAAGACATAAGATTTGATTATTTTTTGAGATAAGGTCTTATGTACTCCAGGCTGGCCTTGAATTCATAATGTAACTGAGGATAGCCTTGAACTTCTGAGCTTCCTGCCACTGTTCCCTGAGTTTTAAGGTTATAGGAGTGTGCTACCATACTTACTTTATGTCTTGGTGAAGATCAAACCTTGGGCTTTGCTAGGCAAAGCACTCTACTGAGTTAGAGTCCCAGCTCCAAGAGCTGAGATTTAAATAGTCCAAACCCACAACATTCTACGGTCAGTTCTTTCTCCTGTATAGACATTTATCACTGAATTCTTTTATATTGTTTGTGGCTGTACCTTTATCAGAATTCCCAACTGGGCAGTGGTGGTGCATGCCTTTAATCCCAGCACTCAGGAGGCAGAGCCAGGCAGATCTCTGTCAGTTCGAGGCCAGCCTGGTCTACAAAGCAAGTTCCCAGGAAAGGCACAAAACTACACAAAGAAACCTTGTCTCAAAAAACAAAACAAACAAAAAACACCTCACAAAACAACAACAACAACAAAAGAATTCCTGATAAATTGAATTTGTAAATTCATACTTTGTAACTCAGTAAAATCTGTGAAGATATGACACAGGCAACCCTTTACTGATGCAAAGGGACTTTGTTTAACTCAGAATCTCAATTCCCTGGTATTTTAAAGGCAGGAGGATAATACCACAAACGTTTGTTATTTGTGAATGAATGCTTCCAGTCTCAATAAGTCAAGTTTTCCAATATTTAAATAATTATAAATAATTTTGTTTGCCTCAAAATGTATTTAAAAATGTAACAGTTATTTGGACTATTGAGAATATTCTGAGGGCAAAGGTGATCGCTGCCAAGCTGAAGAACTGAATTCAATTCTGGGAACTCACATGATGAAAGTAGAAAATTGACTCTAGTAACTTATTCTATGATTTGCATATGTACACTGTGCCATGTTCACACCTACACCTTCCCCTACACAATTAAAGAAAACTTTATGAATTAATATAGTTTATTGGTAATTCACCTAAATATACTTTAGAGAAAAAGTAACTGCATTTATTAAACAATGTTTAGCAATGCATATCACCAGTCAATTATGCAGAACACATTTTCAGGGAAAATTAATTGAACTTACTCAATTGATTAAGATTACCAGTACATAAACAAATATGGTAATCGTGAGAAGCTATTAACTTGAGTCCAAATGAAAATATTTATTTTTAATGAGTGCACTGTGGTGATGTTTCCTCCATTTTCTCTCCAGGTCCCAGAATTACATGTAGACCTTGAGAAAGTGGCCTGGGATAAGTCCCAGGTGTAGGTTTATGGTTGTAAATAAATATCATGGATATCTCCTTGCTAATCACACTACCATTCTTTGATAAAAATTTAAAGAATAATTCAAATTATGCCTTAAATTATGTGTTTTATAACTAGGTACTAGGTTATATCTTTTTAGAGTGTTCTTGGATAATACATCATGATTGATGTAAATTGTTTTATTAATCGTTGCAGTTGTTAGTACTAATATTATTTATGACATTTGAATAACATTTATATTTTTGGTTGTGAGCCTAACCTTTAACGGCTGAACCATCTCTCCAGCCCTTGAGTAACATTTATAAAGGGACTTTGTCACCATTAATCTATTCTCTTCCTATTCTGAGGTAAGGAAATGCAATAAGAAAGTGAAGTGAGGTTTATATGTAAAACTTGACCTGGGACAAATGTTGAGGAGTTTTCACAGTTATGAGTACTGGTGACGAAGCTGCTTTGAGCATCTGTAATGACACTTTTGGAAGGAGATATGTTTTCAGTTCTTTTGGGTATATATCCTAGAAGCAGTATATGTTATTTCTGCTTCCACTTTGAAGATGCCCCTGATGTGCTTCCTGGGTGGCCACACTGGTACCTTCATTAGCAGTATACAACAGACATTATCATGCAAGGGAGAACTACATTGAAACGAGACCAGGACTTACCCCAGGTACACAAACTGGCTTTTTAGACCCCATTCCCTATGGTGCGATGCCTTACTCAGCCTTGATACAGGAGGGAGGGGCTAGGTCTGGCCCCAACATGGTGTAACAGACTGTGTTGACTACCCAAGGGAGGCTCTACTCTCTATGAGGAAGGGATGGGGATGAGATGGTGGTAGGTGGGAGTTGGGGTGGGAGAAGAGGAGGAACTATGTGGATTAAACGCAAAAATCTTTCTTCAGAAAGTTCATGCTTTAAAATGCATTTTAAGATATTTGGAGTTAAAAACACCCCATATTTCCTTCGTATTGATTCTTACAATTTTTAGAGCTTCCCCTGCAATGCATCTCTATTCCATATCTATGCTTTTATTAATTACCATGTATTCTGATGACAGGACACTGGAGTTATGGGTTCACCCTTCCTCAATCACAGCCCTTTCTCAGAGTTGGTCAGAGGATGCAACAAGATGCCATTTGCAATTTGGGAGCAATTGAGAATTAGTGAGGAATGTAGCAAAAGTTATCCTGTTCCTGCCCAGCTCCCATGGTCCTGCAGCCACTTGGACCCAAGTAAACACACAGAGGTGTATATTATTTGTAAACTGTATGGCTGTGGCAGGCTTCTTGCTAGCTAGATCTTACATCTTAAATTAACCCATTTCTATTAATCCTTAAGTTGCCATGTGGCTTGTGGCTTATTGGTACTTTACATCTTCTCATGGTGGCAGCTGGAGATGTCTCCTGACTCAGCCTTCCTGTTCCCAGAATTCTCCTCTCTGTTTGTCCCGCCTATACTTCCTGCCATGGCTACTGGCAAATCAGCACTTTAGTTATTAACCAATCAGAACAACACATTCACAGCATACAGATATCCACAGCATAGGAATTTGTGTAAAACTGTTTTGTCTACACAAGAGAAGGCATTAAGAAGGAGGAGGTGGGGGATGAGGAGGAAGGGAGAAAGAGAGAGAGAGAGAGAGAGAGAGAGAGAGAGAGAGAGAGAGAGAGAGAGAGAGAGAGAGATTTTCTTGAGATTCTTGTTCTCTTGGAGAAACTAAATCTTCATTGTTTTTGTACATTTTGACCATCATCACCCCAACTCCTCTGCCACTAGCCCTTGCTGGTAACCATAGAAACTGAATCTTAGTTATCTTTAGTACTTTATCATTCAAATGGTGTCTTTGAATTTTCTTAATAATTTTCTCCCTAGTCTTCCTCCTAAAATAGCTTGAGGAGCTTCTATGACTTGTCCCCAAAATGTTATCAGTGACTCTTTAGGTTTTTAGAAATCAGAAACAAAGTCTTCCCACTGTTCTCCTTGAGTTTGTGAACAAATGATGAGTTTGCGAACAAATCTGTGAGAGTTTTGTGTTCTTAATGTAGCAGACAGAAGTTCTTTAGAAAAGAACTGTTTGCCATAGCATCCACATCATTGGCCAGGAACCCTATGTTTAACATTTAAATGTTGATTAAACACATTTTTGTTTGAATTGAGACTGATTTGCTTCATTGAAATGTGAATTTTCTTACCATAACACTCTGGGTTTTTGGAAACATAATAGTTTTTTTTTTCTCCAAGAAAACACATTATTTTTCATGACATGAAAGTCTTATTAAAAACATAATACTAAAAGTAACTTTCCCACAGTCCTTGTTTTCATTTTGAACTCAAAATTAGATTTAACTACATGAATTATTCATTATTTGGAATTAGTTTACTGTTTCCAATAATTGATGTTGTACCATTTCACACATTCTTTTAATTTTGAATTACCTTAAATATCATAAAAGGAAGCCTCAAAAATCCAATAACTTGGTAATTTGGGAAGAGAAAAGGAATGTGAAGAAAATAAAACTGGCAAAGGAGTTGTTCTGTGCAGAAATGACTAGTTTCAGTGTTTGAGAATTTCTTTACCTAAATGCATTTTTAGCAATTTTGAAATCTGGGTGACTTATCTTTTATTTTTTAATCACAGACTATATATAAACTTTGTTAGTATAGTCCTAAATGATGAGGGACTCACTGAGAAAAATCCAGCTTGAATGTTTATTGTTATTAGAATATTGTTGATAAAAAATTAGAACAATCATATTTCATTTCAATTGTACAAAATCACACTCAGGCAGTGGTTTTAAACTATCATTTGAATGCATATTTTCTCCAGGACCCCCAAGTATATAGAATAATTAAAAATTGTTGTTTTAACCCGGATTTAGTCTAAGTTCTAATTCAGTAGAGTTTTCACAGTGCCCTCTGTCAATCACAGGAATTGAGAAACTTCTTCAGCTTGTGTGATTATTTACTTTGATTGATGGTTTGCAATGATTGTCAACCTGACAGGATCCAAATCACTTCAGAGAAGCCAACACAGCAGGGAGGAGAATCTGGATTAAGCCAGTCTCTGGTCATCCCCATAAGGGATGGTCTAGATGCACTGAGGTGGGAAGCCTCAGTTTCTGTTGGCAGAGCCTTGCAATGTATGGGCTGTGTCCCGAATGGAATAAATTGGAGCAACTCTGCGGTGGCATCCATCAATCTCTCCTTCCCCATGGTGGGTGTAGAATCACGAGCTGCCACCATGAGTTCCCTACCAGAGGTGAATGGACACAGGAGCCAAAAGAAGCCTTTTCTTCCTCCAGTTGTTTATGTTAGGATATTTTGTTATAGAAACCTGACAAGGGATGAATGCAGTTACAGCTAGGATCCAGTGCTCCTTTACTTATAGAAACTTTCCAACCTTTGTCAATAAGTCATTCTTGTTCTTTTATCTCCCTTATCCAGGGAAACAGCCGTGTTGGCCTCTCTCTTTTCTCACTGAATCTCTGCCCCAAATCAGTCTGTGGGCAGCATGTACAAATCAGCTTTCTCTGGCTGCAGCATACAAAAATGAAATGGACGAGGGGTAAATGGGTCTTTTCAGGTGGCTGTGACAGAATAAAATGGAATTGGTAGCTCCTAAGTGTCACAATTTTATTTCTCAAGAATTTTGATGGTTGGGAAGGCTGAGATGGGGACACTGAATGATGTACTGACTGGTGAGGGACTGCATTCTGAATCACCATTATCTCATACTATGGGAAAGGATGGGGATCCACTATCCACTCTATTGTCACCAAGCAAAGGGCACATCTCATTCTCCTATGTGCGGATGAAACCCTTTTGATCTATTCATCACCCAGAGATCCTGCCTTCAGATCTCCCTTGGTGCTCAGGGATTTCTTTTCTTTCTTTCTTTCTTTCTTTCTTTCTTTCTTTCTTTCTTTCTTTCTTTCTTTTTTTCTTTCTTTCTTTCTTTCTCTCTCTTCTCTCTCTCTCTCTCTCTCTCTCTCTCTCCCTCCCTCCCTCCCCCCTCCCTCCCTTCCTTCCTTCCTTTTTTTTTTTTTGTTGAAGACAAGGTCTTGTCTAACCTGGGATAAACTTGAACTCTACACCCTGCTGCCTCAGCCTCCAAGGTGGTGGGATTGTATACCTGTATTTCCCAGCTGACTTTTTAATTTGTTTTGTGGTTCTGGGTCAGTCCCTGGCCTCAGATACCCAAATTCCCTGTCCACGATCAGCAGTTACAATTCTTGTAATTAAATATTAGAGTATTGATAGCAGAGCAGCCGCACTCAGGTCAAAGTTATGAATTGTGACTGTCTTAGCTCCCATTGGCTTCAGTGTTGCTGTGTGTAAAGTTTCAGACAATGACTTTCCATCTCTGATCCATGCTCCGATTTTCCCCATGTTGGGTTTATTTCCACAGTGTATATAGGTAGTATAGTCCTAAATGATGAGGGACTCACTGAGAAAAATCCAGCTTGAATGTTTATTGTTATTAGAATATTGTTGATAAAAAATTAGAACAATCATATTTCATTTCAATTGTACAAAATCACACTCAGGCAGTGGTTTTAAACTATCATTTGAATGCATATTTTCTCCAGGACCCCCAAGTATATAGAATAATTAAAAATTGTTGTTTTAACCCGGATTTAGTCTAAGTTCTAATTCAGTAGAGTTTTCACAGTGCCCTCTGTCAATCACAGGAATTGAGAAACTGGAGACAGAGGTGGCTTCTAACAGCCCTTGGTTGACTGATTCCTGCAGGTTTTATAAGATCTCATCGAATGCTCTGACTGGTTTGAATGTAGGCTCATCCTTAAAGTAAATTCTCTGGCGAGGGAGGAAAATACCAGGACTGGCCAGGCCAGAAGACATGGAATATGCCAAATTCCATTGGGTTATGTGAACATGGAAGAGTTTGGCCTGTTGGGAAGGAGGATGAGGGCAGTTGTGGTTGACACGTGTGCTCCGTCCAGGAACTGATTTCAGAGTCCTTGATTTAAAATATGCTCTTATTTCCTTTGTATTTTTTTAAAATTTATTTTATAATTTAATTTAATTTTACATATCAGCCATGGATTCCTCTGTTCTCC
The DNA here is from genome assembly GCF_004664715.2 of Peromyscus leucopus. NCBI lineage: Eukaryota > Metazoa > Chordata > Mammalia > Rodentia > Cricetidae > Peromyscus > Peromyscus leucopus. The sequence continues at coordinate 19,385,140 of NC_051073.1, read as the reverse complement.
CTCCTCCAGTCCCCCTTCCTCCTGCCTGCCCTCCCCCCATTCCACCCCCCATTCCCATGTCCTCCAGGGCAAGGAATCCCATGGGGATTCAGCTCAGCTTGGTAGATTCAATCGAGGCAGGTCCTGTCTCCCTACTCCCTTTGCCCAGGATGAGCAAAGTGTCTCTGCATAGGCCCCAGGTTCCAAACAGCCAGCTCATGCACTATGGGACAGGTCCTGGTCCCATTGCCTGGGGGCCTCCCAAACAGTTCAAGTTAATCAACTGTCTGTTTCACCCAGCAGGCCTGATCTAGGTGAGGGCTCCTTAGCTATTGGTTCATAGTTCATGTGTTTCTACTAGTTTGGCTGTTTGTTCCTGTGCTTTTTCCAATTATGGTCTCAACAATTCTCGCTGAATCAAGAACAGAGAGGGAGAACAAAGAAAAAGAGACCATGGTAAATGAAGACCTCGTGGGAATAGGAAGAAGCAAAGTGCTAGAGAGGTCCCCAGAAATCCACAAAGATACCTCCACAATAGATTCCTTCATATTTTTAGATAAATTATGCTAGTTTCTTTTTACTTGGACATGGACTTTAAAAGACCTTAAACCCAGAGAATTAACTGATAGACTACTTACTAGGATAAGAAGACCAACAGTACCTGTTGACTTTATATCTTTGGTGGTAGAACCAAACTACATCCTTATATTTCAATTGCTTGCTTGTCCTTTATAACGTCTTAAAATGGGTTGTATACTGTGAGAGTCTGAAGGATGGCAAATACCTAAAATACTCTGTTTGCTGTTATTATGCTAGAGTCATATCAAATACACAGAAGATTACATTAGAGTTAATTTAGACTCCTCTCACCAGGTCTTATAAATCACTTTCTACCCAGTCACAATTCTTTCAGTTGCTTTCATTTAAAATTCAATCAATGAGTGCTGCTAGGCATATCCATATATCTAATGTTATTTGTTTTTAAACTAAAATTTATAATGTCAAATTTATTATTTGTTTATTATGTTCTGAGGAAAAAATGAAAAGCCCGGGGACTATATTTGGGGAGCTATCAGCATGTTGAAAATGACACATTTGTGATTAAAATCTAAGTAATAAAGGAAAAAGTGTTGTAACAAAAATAGAGAGGCCATGTGAGAGCAGAGCATGGGTTGTCTGAGAATTCTCTTTCGTTAAAATGAAATTCAGAATTATTAGTATAGAGTCTTTAGAACTCAGTACTATAGCTCAAATTTTCCTATTGCACCTGGGAGTCCTTCTCAGGCCCTGGGCTGTAGTTAGATTGGAACTGGCTGCTGGAATCTGATCCTCTATACTCCAGGCTGTGTGCATCTCTTCATTCTGCCCCTGCCTCAGGCTCTTCTTCCCACACCAGACTTTCTCTAAGCTTTCCCTTCATTAATACACAACTAAAGCCTTTTCTTTGCTGAAGTCCTCTTTTCTTTTCTCCTTTCCTCCTACTCTTCCTTAATTTTGAACCTAATTTATTTCTCTGATGACACTGAATCATTTTGTGTAATTTCTCATGACACTTACCATGTTTTCTCTCTGTGTTATAAATGGCACAGACTATAGTTCCCTACTCTCTTTATTTTTGTCCACACACTCCAAACTCCAACTTTGATCCTTTCCTTGGAAAACTAGAAAACTCCTCGAAGTTTCCTTGTGTTCCTATTGATGGGATTCTCTGCCTTGCTTCTGGCTTCTAAAATAAAGAAATGTTCATTCTCTTGTAGCACTCAATCCTTAACCATCCACCAAGAGCTTTGATCACAATGTCATTTCGGATGTCCTTATGTCATAGTTTCTTCCCCTTCTGTTAAAAAAAAGATTTACCAGACCGAGCCAAGCGTCTCTGCATAAGTCCCAGGACTCAAACAGCCAACTCATGCAACGAGCCCAGGACCCGGCACCAATGCACAGCTGCCTCCCAAACAGATCAAGCCAAATGACTGTCTCACGCATTCAGGGGGCCTGATCCAGTTGGGGGCCCCTCAGCCTTTGGTTCATAGATCATGTGCTTCCATTCATTTGGTTATTTGTCCCTGTGCTTTATCCAACCTTGGCTTCAACAATTCTCGCTCATATAAACCCTCTTCTTTCTCACTAATTAGACTCCCAGTGCTCCACCAGGGGCCCAGCCGTGGATGTCTGCATTCAGATTCCTCAGTCCTTGGATGGGGTTTATGGCACAACTATCAGGGTGTCTGGCCATCCCATCACCAGAGTAGGTCACCTGCCTGGACTGAGTCTACCGGGTCGACCCCGGTCCTCAGGGGAGACCTTGATCTGGAGGAGGTGGAATGGGGGATGGGCTGGGGGAGGGGTGGGCGAGAGGGGGAGAACGGGGGAATCTGTGGCTATTATGTTGAACTGAATGGTGTTGTAAAATAATAATAAAAAAATACAAGTAAAAAAAAAAAAAAAAAAAAAAAAAAGATTTACCCGGCACGGAGACCTTGCTTGCTAGTTTGTGTGTTGTTCTGCATCAGGTGCCATCTCTTCTCCTTGCCTAACTTTATGAGGAAGTTCTCAAAAATGTTTCCCATAATCTCCGTTCACTCATTAAATAGACCCAAACCTATCAAGTAAACCTAGGGCTTTTTTTGGGGGGGGGGGGGTGTTACATTTTTAGAAAAATAGTAAACATTTTTCAAATTGAGTTTGTTCTTTCACCAATTTCTTGGATGTAGAAAGTGTATTCTAACCACTGTGACTCCCCATAACCCCCAACTCTTTCCCATCCTCATCAAACACCCTACATTTCCCTTTTAAGCATTTATGTCTCTCTCTCCTTTGACATCTATGGAATCGTCTTTGTGACCACAGGTTTGAAACTATGCATTTAAGCATGGTGGGCACTTCATTGGGCACACAAAAGCAGAGACTGCTCAATTCCAGAATCTATCAGTTGTCACTACTTCAGGAGGAATAGGACCAAATAGAGCCCTCCCCGCAAAAATGAATGACAGCTGATTGGCCCAGTCTTCTGTAGCCTATTGTAGGCAACCACAGCTGCAGTGACTGTGTTGGCCTTGCCAAGCCCAGAGGTTGGCACTTTACAGCTTTTTTTTTTTCTATCTTCTGGCTCTTGCATTCTTTCTGTCCACTACTCCTTAATGATCCCTGAACCATACGGGTGGTGGTATCAATGCTGTGCTTAGAACCAATCATGTATTCTTGTCCATTTGAGCAGCTGTGAAAAACATTCACTGCTCTTCATGCAAAGAGAAGCTTCTCTGATTAAGGCTGGGGGTAGCATTTATTTATGGGTATGAACATAAATATTTAGAAGGCAGCTTGGTTCTATGACAATTCAGATAAACAGCATTAGTAAATTCACCCCTAGGACTTAACATTTCATCAGCTAAGGGTTCTGACTGGTTTAGATTCCTGGTATAAATTCCCTCTTGTGAGGTAGGACTCGGGTTCAATCAGAGAGCAGTTGATTACCCCCAAAACAGCTGTGTCACTATTGGGCAGGTTGGCATATATTGCTTGGTAGATTGGTATCATAGATTTTAGGGTAAACAGGCCAAATCACTGATGCCTTTTCTCTCTTTGTACTTGTTACACATACTTTTCTCTTGGATATTATAGGAATGTGGTAAACTCACTTCTTCACTGGAAGACTACATTGCATCTTGATTTCATTTCATCTTTAAAATACTGTAATCCTGAAAGCTTAATTCTTAAATTTTAAAGTTCATGTTATTTAATTCATTTGTGCACATTAGTGTCAGAGGTCCTATAATGGTGGGAATATATTCTAAGTTGGGTGATTGACCCATTAAAGTGTTTTCGCTATTCAAGCATCAATTACAAAGACTAAGAGAGCTACAACACTATTAGATGATGCAATCTTATGGGACCTCTTAACATGCCTTTGGTCATTGACTAGAATATTTTTTATAAACATCTCTATCATCTATATATTTAATGCTTGTCATCAATCAATCAATCATCAATCAATCATATTTAGCTTTGTCTCATACTAGAACTTCAGGCTAGCAAACCCAGGTAATCAGTGGCCATGTCTACATGGATATTTAAAAAGCAACTCAAACTTAAGAAAAACAAAATAAAACATTTTAATTCTGTCTGTCTTATCACAAATGGCTAAATTGTCAATCTGTCATATGCAACATAGGAATCTTCCTCAAAAATAAGCATCAAGAATTTAAGTGTCAAAAAAGAAATAATCAGTACCAAAAAAGAAAATTCCTGTCTGGGCCATTTTACACCATTAGGGAAAGCATCTTGAATATTTTTTTAAAGCAGGGACTTAATTTGATAATTTGGTATGGGCATGACTGGAGTACAAGCTACAAGAACTAAAAGCCACGTGGAAGAAAACATTTCACTATTGAAACTAAATATTTAAACATGATTATTCTCATTTTTATAATAGCATACTCTAGTAAGTCCAGAAATTTCAGGTTTATAAGGCATTTTTCTCCTTAACAGTAAACAATTTAGTCATTAGTTTATTAATCAAGGTTTCACAAATCACTAGGGCTGAACAAGAAATTGTTTTACAAATGTATTTTATTGGCCCATGCCTGCCTTTTGATGTTAGTATTCATATTGATGGTCAAGTTTATGAACGATAAGGGGACTTCATTATCACAGTAGAGAAGGATCATTCTTAATTTGATCTTTTCAAAGTGTCTTTGAACCAATGGGGAAGCTATTGATAACTGACAAGGGCTGAACTATGTGGAGAGGTTGATGACCCGATGCTGTAAGCCCGTCAGTGATGAAGGCATTCCTACAACCTGCCATGTGTACTGCAGAATCAGAGGACTGAAGAAGCACTAGGGAAGTGAGAACTTGAAAGAGCATCCTCATCAAAAGAAGTTTCTGTGCTGTGGTTTTGTGGGTGTTTGTTTCACGACTCAGATGCTTCGTTGCTGATTTGTTGTGAGAGAGATTTGTGGATATGGAGTGTACAACTTGGAGAGTGTTGGTTTTGCAGAGAGTTTTTGCGTTTGTCAGTTTTCTCATCACCATATCTTTATGTCATAACTTTTTTTCAGCATGTCTTGTAGTCTTTCTAATGTGGTTTTATTTATTTATTTATCTATCTGTTTGTTTGTTTGTTTTCAGGTGCACATCTGCTTTTTTCTTTTTATTCAGTCTGGGACTTGAGCCCATGGCATGGTGTGCCCCACATTAGGGTGGGTTTTCTCTTTTTCAGTTACAGCTTTTAGGAAATACTCTTGTAGACAAACCAGAGATATGTTCTACATTGATTCTAGGTCCAATCACATTTGGTTTCTTTTCTCTTTGGTTGTTTAGTTGCTTGGTTTTTCTCTTTAAATTATTATTACTATTATTTATTATTAAGAAATTTTCTATTCATTTTACATACCAGCCACAGACACCCCCCCTCCCTCCTCAAACATCATATGTACTCACTAATAAGTAGGTACTAGATGTAAAGCAAAGAATAACCAGGCTACAACTCACAGCTCCAGAGAAGCTAGCTAAGAAGGAGGACCCTAAGAGGGATGAATAGATTGCCCAGTGAAGGAGAAATAGATGAAATCTACATGAGCAAACTGGGGGTGGGGAGGTAATGAAGGGCAAGGGGGTGGGGCATGAGAACATAATGTGGTGGTTTCAAAAGATAGGTGAGCTGGCAATTTGATCTAGGATTTGAGGCCTGGATGCATAAGTAGTGTTAAGAATAATTTTAAGGGCTGTGATGGCTCAGTGGTAATGGCATCTGAAGCCAAGCTTGTCCACCTGTGTTTGATCCTGGAACTCACCTGGTGGAGGAGAGAACTGACTCCTGAAAGTTGTCCTCTGACCCCTGTCCCTGAACCTTGATGCTGGTGCACACACACAAACACAGGAGAATCAACACAAGTACTTTGCAATAAAAGCTACTTGTCAACATTATCTATAACTGCCTCATAACTCAAATTAGTTTCCCCCAATGTGACTTGTTTATGGAAAAATATTGTAAAGTGTGTCACCAATATAATAAAGCTTGAAGACACTTCACAACCTATCATTTAACACACATACAAAATTTCAAATAGTTCTTTGAACTCCCAAATAGTAAAAAAAAAAAAAATTATTTAATAGAAAAACTTATTAAACTTGAAATATGATAGCTCCAACTCCAGACTGTGAATACTATATATGCTCTTTCTAAACCAGCAAGTCTTAGGCATTTTTACAGTGACCTAAGCAGATTAAGATACCTGCCATTTAGTAGCAGAACTAAACTCATCTCCCAAAGAAAATCATGTTATTGCCAAGAACTCGAACATGGTATAAAATTTGTAAAAGCACTGTAGAAAATTTAGTGCAATAGTCTGAGACTGTTCTATTCTGACCTGGTATGACTTTTTGTTGGAGGGGTTTTGTGTTGTGACTGATCGAAGTATTTGTGTGCTGCTGAAATGATTCAGCCCATAAAGGCCATTTCTGCACAAGACTGGTAATATGAATTTTATTGGAGACCCACAGGATGGAAGATAATTGACTGCAACAAATTGTCCTCTGGCCTACATACACACAAACATGCACGCGCGTGCACGCACGCGCGCACACACACACACACACACACAGAAGTAAATAAATCCAAAAAATGTTATTTTTTGACCAGCAAGATGATCAGTGGGTTCAGACAATTTCCGACAAGACTGACAATCTGAGTTTGATCCTAGGATCCACATGGCGGAAGGGGAGAACCAACTTCCACAAATTATCATCTGACCTTGGCACATACCCCTACCAAAGCACACAAATAAGTGAATGTTTAAAAAGTCTTATTAAGTTTGATAAGGGGGTAGATTTCATCAATTTTTATCATGTGGCATTTGTAAGACTTGTAATATGATATGTAATATGATGTGTAAGATATGTAATATAATGAAATTCAGATTTACTTTCTGAAAAGAGTTGCCTAGGGTTAGCGACATCTAAGGTAGATTTGACCAATACCTGTCTTGAGATATCCATGCATGTACCATTGGTGAAGTTGACTTAACAATATTGCTCCTTGAGAGATTTGCCTTCAGTATAAAAAGAAAATCCCAACACAATCTTAGCACCTGGCTTTCTTCAGCGAGGAGCTTTCATGAAAATTATTAGAGACAAAATGTAAAAGTGTGTTCTAGATAATGACAACAACTTGTTAGCTTCACAGTTTTATTAACTTTATTAACTTTCATTAATATTGTTTTCACTCAAGAATAATTTTGAAAAGTACAGATATCCGGATCAAACACAGTGTTCTGGTACTATAGGACTAAAAAGGGCAATGCATGAATCATAAATAATTTCATTTTTGGAGAAATCTTACTAAACACATTGAAAAATAATGCTAAATCCTAGATTCCAAGAAGCATGAACAAACCTATAGGCTAATGTGTCCTTTATAGACTTGGAAAACTGATTTTCTTACTGAATGACATACAATACATTTAAAATAAAAATAGGGCTAACAAAGTTATAAAAATTATAAGCTTCTTTATATCTTAAATTATGGTATAACCTAAAAAAATGTTTTAAACTAAAAGGAAGATATAAGTTTACATTGTGAATGTCAAAGTTGTACTTTTTACAGAATAATTTAATTGGGTCCAAACAAGATAAACACCTACATTTCACTTTCTTTTTTTTTTTTTTTGGTTTTTCGAGACAGGGTTTCTCTGTGTAGCTTTGCGCCTTTCCTGGAGCTCACTTGGTAGCCCAGGCTGGCCTCGAACTCACAGAGATCCGCCTGGCTCTACCTACCGAGTGCTGGGATTAAAGGCGTGCGCCACCACTGCCCGGCCTTTTTTTTTTTTTTTTTTTTTTTTTGGTAACATTTCACTTTCATATGGAAGGATGATTTCTTTTCATGCTGCAAATGTTCATAATGAAAACTCATTCTCATCTATGCAACGAATTGGAACCTGAGGTAAAAAAGTTTATTGCTTTCTTTTAGCAGAGGCAGAGCTCTGATGGGTCACTTGTAGGAAGACTTTTTTTTTTTTTTCTGTGACAGGGTTATCTGTGTAACCCCGGCTGTCCTGGAACTCACTCTGTAGAGTAGGCTGGCCTTGAACTCAGCGATCTACCTGCCTCTGCCTCCCAAGTGCCGGGATTAAAGATGTGTGCCATCACTGCATATTTAAAAAATGTGTGTGTGTGTGTGTGTGTGTGTGTGTGTGTGTGTGTGTGTGTGTGTGTGTGTGTGTGTGTGATTTCTTGTTGCTGAAGGCACAAGCAGTTTTGAGCAATTCAATGACGTGGGTGCCGGAAACTAAACTCTAGTTCTCTGAAAGAGCAGGAAGTGCTTTTAGCCACGGAGCCATTTCTCCAGCCCCATGGAAGGAGACCTTTAAGAGAAAAGCGGACCAGGTTTGAACATGAAAAACAGCTACAGAAAACACCTCATTCAGCAAACACACGTTATGTTATGTGAACCAATTTCCAGTTCTCTGCAAGGTCCTAGGGAAAATAAATGTTTTGACTACAAATCAAAACAATTCTTGCACATAAAAGAACTCTGAAAACTGTCATCCCTACAGAAGATTATGTCCAGTCGTGGTCTCAGTTCATGTCTTTATTTGCATCACTGTAAGCATCCCTTGGTAGGATTTACTGGTCATTTGTATGCATTCGTTGGAAAAGTATTTAGGAATTTAGCCCATTAAAAATTTTTTAAGCTTTTGATGATATATTTTTATTGTTTTTATGGTTGTTTTGACTGCATGTATGTTTGTGTACATTAGTACAGTACCCAGAGAGGCAGAAGAGGGCCCTGTGGGATGCTGGGAAGGAAACCAGTGTCCTTTGACTGGTTAAGAGCAACAGTTCTCTTAACCACTGAGTCATCTCTCCAGCCCCAGTCCACTTTTTAATCAATCGGGTAGTAGATTTTTGTAATTGAGTTGTGGAGTTACTAAGCAAAATACACAAGCCACAGAAGTACAAATGCCATGTGATTCTACCTACATAAGGTTTTCAAAGTAGTCTCTTACAATTAGGGAGTGGTATTTTGGCAAGCCTGAAAGGAGGAAAAGACCTGGAAGCTGTTCAGTGGGGAAGATTTAAAATGTTTTTGATGGATAAATGCTAGAGATTTGCTACATAATGTCATGCTTAAGGTTAAGAATACAGTATCTTACCATTAAGTTTTTGCTGAGTGTTTAAAAATGAAATTAACACTTTGTGAGAGACCTGTAGCAAATGAAAATCTTGAGACATTGCTACTGCTGCTTACATCTGAAAGAGGAAAGCCAGTGTTTGGGAAAGGCACGGGGTAGTTCACTTTCTTTTCTTTGTATTTGTGTTTGGTGATAAGTGCTCCCAGCTTCCTGCTACCTTGCTTGTCACTTGTTTTCATACTCTTTGCACGACTAAGTCTTGTCCCTCTGAAACCCTGAGCTCAAATACTCTCCTATAAACCTGTGGAAGAGTTGCCTTGGTTATGGTGTTTTATTACAGGAACAGAAGAATAATTTCTTCATTGAGTTTTTTCCTTAGCCCCAAATTGTAACTTTTAGGAGAGGACTAAACCTGAGTATAAATGTAGATAGATATCTCTAGACAAATGAAGGCTTCTGCTAAAGCTGCTACCCATCCATACATTGGAAAGCAATAAACTCTTTGCCAATTTGTTGCATTGATGAAAATGAGTTTTCCTTATGAACATTAGCAACATGAAAAGAAATCATTCTTCCATATGAAAGTGAAATGTGTGTACTTATCTTGTTTGGCCCCAGTTAAATTATTCTGTAAAAAGTACAACTTTGACATTCACAATGTAAACTTATGTCTTCCTTTTAGTTTAAAACATTTTTTTTCAGGTTATACCCTATTTTAAGATACAAAGAAGCTTATACATTTTTATAACTTTGTTAGCCCTATTTTCATTTTAAATATATTGTATATCATTCAGTAAGAAAATCAGTTTTCCAAGTTTTAAAAGGACACATTAGCCTACAGGTTTGTTCATGTTTCTTGGAATCTAGGATTTAGTATTATTTTTCAATGTGTTTAGTAAGATTTCTCCATAAATAAAATTACTTACAATTCATGCATTGCCCTTTTAAAAATTATATCTACTCCCTACAGAAAGAGTATCCCCTTTGATTTAAGAATGTACGTAGTATTTTTTTATGTGTTTTTAAAGTATATTCAAATAATGAGATTAATTTCAAAAACAACGAAACAAACTCTTTCTTAATTGTAGAGGTTAACTTTAAAGGAACTGAAATGGGAAGAAAAATGACTCTTGCATTGCATATACTATGTTGTTCACTATGGATTTGTGTAGTAAAAATATTTAATAAGATTCTTAGTTCCATTAAAGCAAAAATGCCATTATAAACTCAATAAAGTAAAAGCTAAAGTTTTCTTAGTCCAAATATTGACTCAGTTTAGAGCTAATATCTATGAAATAAAGAAAAGGAGTAAGTCAGCTAAAACAAATGTATGTGGTATTATTGGATTGTTATCCTTATTACATATCACATATTATGATTAATATATAAATTTTTGAAATAATAGTATTTATGTAGGCTTTCTCTGAGATCTAAATTATTATTAATGTTTTTCCCCGGATAAAAGTTTGAGAAACACTAATCCACGAGGCTGGAATTATGAAACTCAGAGCATTTCATAGGAATCATTATGTAGTGACTGGGAGAACACTAGTGTTTTGTTTTGTTTTTTCAACTAGTCAATCCATCAGTTTGGATTGACTGAGGCCCCAAAGATCCCTTTGGTTGCTGATTCCAAATGCAGACTTATAATGATGATTTTCTTATTCTACCTGGAGAGAGGCACATAAAATCTTCCTTTCATAGTGAATACCACCACCATCATCCATCCACACTTAACAAGTTGAATAGAAATCTCTTTGTCTCCACTCCCCCAATATTGCACAGTGCAAATCCAATTCCATTTATCTCTACTACCAACCCGTAGTCCCCAGAAACTACTCTCTGCTGCCATTCTTATCACCCCATGCAGCTCATACCTATATTTTTACCATGATTGTACAAAGCACCCCTGAATTAGTCTGTCTTCCTGCATATCCTGTTGTCATTTGCCTTTCCATTTTACTTTCTAAAGAAACTGAATGATCTTCAGGTTCTCAAATTAGATGCTCTCTTTGATTCCCTAATACCCATGCCCCAGGTCAATATTCTTCAATGGATTCCCATATTTAAAATAAAATATAAATGATTTCATTAAACTGACTGCCTGGATCTGTGGCTTCATTTCCTATGACATATGTCTCTTTTGGTTGCCATACTCCAGTGACCTGTGCTCCCAACTCTGTGCAAAGAAAGTTGGTTTATCCTCTCCACTTTCCATATTTCCATGTGCTGGCATTTCTGATCTTCTGTGACCACCTACTTCTATCAGGACTTTCCCTAAGACCCAACTTAAAGTAGCTACTGAGTAACTGCTTTAAAAGTTTAAGATATATTTCACTAATAAATTCTGTATGCATTTGTGATGTATGATAGTTTGTTTTTGATATAGTTATACACTGTGAAATGGTTAAGTCAAGTGCAGTAGCATGTTGACCATCTAGCATACTTTTTGGTGTTGGGAAGAATTTTTGAGGTTTGTTCCTTAGCAAATTTCAAACACAGAATGTATTTTTTTTATCTTAATTGAAAAAAAAACTTGGACATATTTGTTGTACATAACATTTTAAAACAGAATGCCAGTTAAAACGGCTAAATAGGTCTAAAGAACATATGTATCTTAACACTTAAAATTTTTTATGTTGAGGACACTAACCTACTCTTAGCAGTTTTCAAGAATCCCAGACAGTTTTTAATGCAATGTGTTACTATTAACGATAATCACCATACTGTATAATGGTTCTTTCTAAATGCATCCATACTGTCTATTCGAAACTTCCAGCCATTCCACCAACATTTCCTATCCTTTCACACTATTGGTGGCTCCTGAGTACTAATATTCCATATTCTGTGTCTCGGCTTTTGACATTGTAAGACTCTGTACGCTGGTGAGAGTACGCCCCTTCCTCTTTGTACTTTGTCTCACCTAATGTCATCCAACTTCATGCACGTTGTCACAGATGACAGGATTTCTTTTTATATTACTCCGTCTCAGTTCTCTGTGGGGTACACTTGGTTTAGTGTCAATTTCCAAGTTAAATATTATTTGTTTGCTTTTCATTTTCTCGGAATATGAGGTAAACTTAACAGAAGCACCGACTGCGCTGTTCTTCACTGCACCCTTGACTAATAATAGTGCCTAAAAGTAAAAGTACTCAAATCGTGGATGAACAAGCATTTTCATGGAGGCAGTGAAAACATGCAAGTTGAAGACAAAAAGTTGGCTTTTTGTTATAATATGGCTACCCTTCTGAACGTGGTCAACATCAAATGACATATCAACCTCAAGGCAAATCCTGGTGACTGCAGGTTTTTATCCATAATATGAGGATTTTGAATTAGAATTATGTTCCAGAGCCTTGTTAGCACTTCGAACGTACATTACATAGTGAACAGTGGTAAATTTCTTTAGGCCTCTGGTAACATTAATCCCTGAGCTAAACTGTCATAGCAAGAATAGCACACATACAACTAACGTGCACACCCTTGACCAATCTGAGGTCTGCTAAGCACAACAAATTGCATTCCCTTAAAATATTACTTATTAAAAACCATGCCTTAAATGCCAATTGTTAAAAATGTTTTGATATGAAACTTTTATTCAGACAGAGGAAAAAAATCTACTAGTATATCTAAGTTTCAGGACATTTTCTTCCTTTATTGGTTTGGGGAACTTAAAAAAATTCATTTTCTACCTTCTTCTGGAATGTCTATTTCCTTCATTTGAAATTGCTATGTTACAAATAACAGGAGGAAGTACCTGGTAGTTATAGCAGACAGAAACACATTATTTTTGTAAGGAGGCATTCATAAAAAAATCAATATGAATCCATTTGGAAAAGTGGAATTGTTTAAAAATATATAAACACCTTCACCCAGTTTTTGTCCATTTTCTGAATACACAGTGTGACAATCAATTTGAGAGGGCAATAGTCTTCTAAAAATCTTCCCATTGTATTATACCAGATAAAATGATTTTATTACTGTTATTACAAAATCTTCTGTCACATCCCATAGTTCCAACATTGTTTTGTGACTGACTTTACACCAGCATTAGCAAGACTTCTTTGCAAGAAATTTGTCCAATTTTACATAGGATCTTAAAACTCTTCTTTTAACATGTTAACTATGTGGAAAACAAACTGTGTTGATTAAGATTATTTCTATGTATATGTTTGTACTTTAGATTTCCTCAGAATAATTAACAATATCCTCCTACAGCAGCAACTTTATAAGGCTCATAAATAAACAGTCAAACAAAGTCCCCCTCTCACGCCAGTATATTAATAACAGAAAGTGAAATGCCATCTTGATTTCCATGAAGACTGAAATGAACCATTATGTAGTAAGTACTGTCATCATTGTACATACACCTTTTTGTTCTGTTTTTCCAATATAGTAATAACCTCACTTGCTTTTGTCATTTTTGTGTTCACCCACACTTATGTGGCTAAATCTACCTCTACAATCAAAAACTTAACTCTGTTTTTCCATATCTCTACTGTATATGTCCCTCAATATGTTCAATAATGCTTTAGACTCAATTAATCCTTAAGGGTAAATAGCATGGCTACCCCTGAAATCATCTTCCATGTTAACAATCATCTTGTTAATATTACCACACCTGTTCACCATACATTAAGTACACACACACACACACACACACACACAATTAGACTAGTATATATATGATATATATTCCATATGTAAATATTATATATATATACATATATCAATTGTTGAACAATTATTAGATGAACTAAATGCTATATGTAACACAGGCAAGATTACTGTAAAGGCGACATTCGCAGCCAGCATATTTTTGCTCAATATTAATCAGTTCCAGTTTAAGGCTGTAAGATGTGTATGAAAGATGTTACGGAGAACACAGGGAGAATATAATCCCTGGAATTTTGATATCAGAGAAAGATTACTGAATAAAGGACTTAGCAGATTGATGAGTGATTGTTGGAAGAGGTGAGGTGTTGCAGTTCTGTTTCTCTTTTTTGCACCCCATGCAAAGACTCATGATGCAAGAAGGCCTGTAGATGGGAAACTGACAGTCTCTGAGGTAGAGTATGAGAGAACATGTGGTAAAGGTATGACTGGGAAGGCTTTTAAAGAATGGACGTTTACCCAGGGAAAGACAGCAACCGTTAATGTTGAGCCAGAGAAGGGTATGGTTGGAGCAGCATCTTATCAACAATCTTACCACCAACTTCTGAAAAAACAGACATAGTTTTTTAAAATAGTATTTCTTTATTTTTGATAATATAATGTAATTACAATGCTTCTTCTCTCCATTTCTCTTCTCTACCCTCTCCATATGCTACTCCTTGCTCTCCTTCAAATTCATGGTCTCTTTTTTTATATAAATTGTTAGTGCATGCATATATGTTTACATACTCTTATCTTATACATATTCCTAATAGAACCTGCTCAGTCTGTATAACGTTACTTGCACACACATTTTCAGGGCTTAGCCTTTAGTTTGCGATAGCCAATCGGTGTGTTCCTGAAGAAGCCCATTTCTTTCACTCTCAGCATTCCCGTGTAGCCTGCAGTTCTTCTGTAAGGTTGAGGCCTTGTAGGCTTTCAACTCTCTGCTTTAGCATGTCTATTGCTGACGGTCCTTGTTCAATTCATGTTTAAGCAGTATGCTGGTGAGACTTTATGGGTGTAGTTTCTGACATTTCTAGGAGACACAGTCTCACAGAAAACTCCCTCTGTGTCTGGCTCTTAGAATCTTTCTGCTTCTTCCTCTGCAATGTTCCCTAAGCCTTAGGTTTAGGAGTTGTGTTGTGTATATATCTATATCCATTGGGACTGGCCTCGACAATGCTGCATTTTATTGGTTGTGGTTTTCTGTCATTGTCTCTTTCTGTTGCAAAAAGAAGTTTCCTTGATGAGGACTGAGGACTCTGCTTATCTGTGGATAGAAGAACAATTATTGAGAGTGTCATTAAGGATCATGCTGATTTGGTGAAGTGGTACTTGTAGGTTCTCTTCCAAGATCCATGACATCAGTAGTTCTAGGTAGTTGGCTAGGTTTCTAGTACTAGGCATGATTTCTCTCTTGTGGAATTGTACCTATTGGGCCTAGAAGAGAATTTTGGGTTGCCACTAAGGTTTGCATACTTCTACGGCACACATAGGGCTGTTGTGTCTTGCTAACTGTTGCGTTTTATAGGCATGATAGCTGGGTAAGACTGTGAATTGCTGCCCTTCTTTGGAAACATGGTTGGCACCATCTCAGGCCTTGTATAAAAATGATGCTTAGGGACCTATTGTTTCCACTATTTCAAACAGGAAGGCACTTTGCATATTATATATTCATCAATAATCTAAACAAATATACTAACCTTAAAATTAACTAATTAAAAGCCACAACCTTAAAATTTGGAATCATGTTCATATGTCAAATGCTTATAATCTACTTTCCTACTTATCAGATAATATTTTAAAGCTGTTTGTATGCATTAACATGTAAAATTTATATACCAAACCACAATATTTATAGACATTATTATATGGCTTTTAAAGTAATGACTATCAGTAAATCAATTTGTTTTGACAACCAAACTATCTATATAAATAATTGAGCCATTGTATCTAATAAATTTTTTTCTGATAAGTGAAGTTGAAAATGAAAACTTGAACAAAAAAATGGGGAATTGATGATACCATTACTATTACTGTTATTATTATTGGTAATAGGTGATAATATTGTGATGAAAAACAATAATATCAAACAAAATATCAAATGAAGAACTGAGAGTCTCTGATTTTTAAGTAAACATTTTAGGTGATAATGCAGATCCAGATCATGAAGGCTTTCTTATAACTTCAAGAGCTTTTCCTCCTTAGAAATTTTAAATTGGCTAAATATGTCTTCACAGGAAGTCTATACAACTTGATAGGCACTTAGAAAAAGGAAGGCATCCCATGGTTAATGTAAAAACTACAAAATGGATTTCTTCTTCCTTTGAGAACTGTTTCATGTGCTTATTTGTAAGGAAACAGGAGGCTCATTTTAAAAGAGATTTGAAGGATATTTGCAATGCTGGCCTTTGCATTCACAGGACATCAATTTCTCCTCAGAATCAAATCTCAGACATATTATTGTGTTGATGTGTTATTGAATCTTTTTAAAATGTCTCTACACTGTCTTAGTTTTATCTGTGTTGTAATTCTTCTTTTTTCCAACACTTAATTTTGAGTTTTAAGGGTTCAATTATCAACTTCTATACAAACAATAGCAACTTCACAGATTGTGAATAAAAATGTACATCCCATGGCATTCAGATACTAAAATCTAAAACTGTATGAAAAAAAAAACATTATCCAGAGACATGTTATATATTGTATATTTATCATTCACATGTTAATTGGTAGTGTTACTGGTCAATATCAGTCACATATTTTATGGGAGAATATCCATAGCTGTTTTGATTAAGTTACTACCTATAGAAGGTATGCTTTAAGATGTAAGGCTGAATATAAGCATTTGCTATTGTTGCTGATAGTACCAAATACATTGTGTCTTCATTGTTCCTCACTAGGGTCTAAACAAGGTGGTAAGCACAGTAACAGAGTAAGGGTAATGCAAATCAAACCTTATGACTACTGAAGCTTGATCGAAATAAACATTTTTTTTAAAAAATATTTTTATTTTATAATTAACTTAATTTCGCATATCAGCCACGGATTTCCCTGTCCTCCCTCCTCCCACTCTCCAGCCCTCCTCCACAATCCATGCCCCATTCCCACCTCCTCCAAGGCAAGGTCTCCCCTGAGGAGTCAGCCCAGCCTGGTAGACTCAGCTGAGGCAGGTCCAGTCCCCTCCTCCCTACACCAAGGCTGAGCAAAGTGTCCCAGCATAGGCTCCAGGCTCCAAAAAACCAGCCCATGCACCAAGGACAGGTCCCAGCTCCACTGCCTGGGGGCCTCCCAAACAGTTCAAGCTAATCACCTGCCTCACTTATCCAGAGGGCGTGGTCCAGTTCCATGTAGGCTCCTCAGCCATTGGTACACAGTTCATACGTTTTCACTAGTTTGGCTATTTGTCCCTGTACTTTTCCCAATCATGGTCTCAACAATTCTCGCTCATACAATCCCTCCTCTCTCTCACCGATTGGACTCTCCTCCAGTGTCTGATGGAAGCAGATGCAGAGATCCATGGCCGAGCCCCAAGTGGAGCTCCAGGAGTCCAATTGGAATAAACATCTTTATGTAAAACTAAATCAACTTGATAAATATATGTACTTGCTCAGTGATAGCAACAGAGGACTAAATGAGCTTCCTATTTGGAAGCTACTCCCTGGTCAAGATTTCTCCATTTTACAGCAAAGCTTATGGATTTGGAGAATTTGGAATATATGATGTAACCAAGGATATCATAATAATGGAAGCAGATAAACAACCAAATGACAGCCACATATGCTTATAAAATTTTGAGAATGTCTTCTTGGATATATCCTGTGGAAATCAATATACAAATATTAATTGTCTTTACAAATTAAAGTAAGGTAGCCACAGGTTTGAAATCCAAGTTGCATTTTTATGCTGTGAAGGTAAAATCCAGAGCCATGTCTAGTGTCTTCCTTTGCTGATGCTCATGTAGAGACCTTGTCCATGAAGGGGAAGGAGCTAATCTTTAGTATCCTTGAAGAACCTGTCTCCATAAAGTAAATTCAGTTAAACATAGACTTATTTACAAAACCAACTTTGTGACATGCTGGGCTGTTTAAAGAGACTTATGAATTCATAAGACAGACACCTGAAATTGTCATAACACACTTCTAGCTGAGGTCATGTTTAAGAAAGAAGTGAATTCCCAACCTCTAGAGTAGTATTTGTGTCCAGTTTTATGCCTGCAGAGCTCAATACCTACTGCAGAGACTCAATTTATAAGGATATTTTCTCAGTGTAGTAGTCTCTAGGATGGCAGTGACTCCCAGTTGCCTACAATCTACAGCTTGAAGATGAAACCAAACTCTACTGGGCCAAGTTCCTTTTGGCACTACATACCTATAGTACCTGGACAAGAAATAACTCAGTGGTATGTGCACTCTCTTCACTCAAAGAAGACATTTAAACAGAATTCCCATTGCCAGCTGCTATGAGAAATATTACCTGGTGTCTTGCTTTCCCATCAGCAAATTTAAAAAATAATTTACATTTCTTCTTAAGCCATTTGTTGCCAGCCCTGCAGTACTGACCTGAGTGTGGCTTAGATCTCCTCATCAAGACTTGGCTACCTATAAAGACAGTACAGCATTTTTAGCTCTGTGACAGATTGGCTTTTCATTTACTACCTCTTTCCAAAGAAGCACTTAAGCCTGATAAGTCTATGTCTTTGGAAAGTTTACTCTCTCATTTATAATAAAGCTATTTAGAAAATCAAGATTATATGGCCAAGTGATCTTTCAATGTAGGCATGTAGGGAGAAAAATTAAAATTTATCCCCTCCAAAGTTCATTTCTAGACATTGGCCCTAAAGATAGATCAAGAGAAAATGAGCAAGTTAACTTTATTTGGAGTTCTTTGGTGATGCCCATCATAATTTAACACTGCTAATTTATTGTAGATAGTGTCTCTTTATTTCCCTATCCATGTTTCACTCACACTTGCTTAGACACAATCTGCTTTGTGTTATCAATACAACAGCCTGGAACTTGGGGCCACTTATGTTTGGTGAAGACTTATACACTTGAAATACTTCTGGCCTTCCTTATCTATTTCTTGCTATTCTACTTTTCTGTACTGGTTAGATTTTTGTCGATTTGATACAAGCTAGAGTTATCATGGAAGAAGAACCCTCATTTGAGAAAATGCCTCCATAGACCTGCCTGTTGGAAAATCTGTGGGTCATTTTCTGGTGGCAATGCCACCTCTGGGCAGGCAGTACTGAGTGGTATAGGAAAGCAGGCTTAAATAGGCCATGGGAAAAAAGCTACTGTGCAGCCTTTTTCCATGGCCTCTGATTCAGTTCCTGCCTCCAAGTTCCTGCCCAGATTTCCTGATCTGACTTCTCTTTATGATGAATCACAAATTGTAAGATGAAATAAGCCCTTTCCTTCCCAAGTTGTTTTGGTCATGCTGTTTATTACAGCGACAGATGTGAAACTAGGACTATTGTCCTTGACTGATCAGACTCCCATGTGTTCTGAGCACTTCATAAACCACACACACAAACACACACACACACACACACACACACACACACACACACACAGAGTATGTGAGAGAGAGAGACTATACACGTGTATAAGACACTTGTTTACATGTACACACGCACATATACAATATGTGCATGCATATGTGCATGTGCTTGTATATGTATATGCATGTGGGAGATACCACCAGTTATCCACAAAAGTTCAGTCTTTCTTTTTCTCTGTGGATCAGAAATACTACACAGCCTATTGAACATAATCAGATTCCCCCATGAATAATTAGGTGAGTGAACACTGGAGTTTGTATTCCCTATAAAATGGAAATGGGGGCAATTTCTGCAACATCCAGGACTGAGGCATAGTAAAGCAACTGCATCTCTTACTATGTTGTTC
Source organism: Peromyscus leucopus (assembly GCF_004664715.2). Classification (NCBI taxonomy): domain Eukaryota; kingdom Metazoa; phylum Chordata; class Mammalia; order Rodentia; family Cricetidae; genus Peromyscus; species Peromyscus leucopus. The sequence goes on along the minus strand of NC_051073.1, from coordinate 19,365,459 downwards.
TTTCGGAGAACCTTATAATTGATATGCCTCATAGACCTGGTTTTCACCTGTATGTGAATAAAATGCTTATAGCAATGGCTGAGATCAAGATAAAAAATAATAGATCTCATTTTTTCACGTAATTATATAAACCTGAGCTGTCACCCAATTTGGACTTTAGATTGTTACTTAAGAGTTTTATTTTTCAGTTAAGCATAGGCATCTTGTATTCAAATTAAGTTAAGAAACAGCAGAGAAGTTGAAAAGAAAACAGAAAGATATAGTATGCTTTACTTGAGGTGGTCTAGGCGGGCAGCCTTGTCTCTATGTTGGTTAAAACAGGACAAAGTAAGTTTCACTGAAAAATGAACTGTTACCCTTGATAAAATCAAAACATTCCAGCCAAGTGTAGAGGAGTCGAATTGAAACAGATGGCAGTAACAGCTATATAAAGGGAAGTCAAGTGACATACTTGAGAGAACATAAAATGTAAATCTTAGAAACACAGAAGATCACTGAAGAGAATGATAGAAAGATGTCAGGTAATTAATACAAAACAGATAAACAAACTAAATCCCAAGTGGTGGTTAAATATACCTTAGTTTGGTTGCCTAATTAAAAGCAGTGTACTGACATGCTTTAAAGGCATGTGTCTTTGTCTCTTTTCTGGATGCTGTAACAGAATACTCTGACAAAAGCAACTTTGGGGCTAAAGACTTTCTTCTTTAGCTTACTGTTCCGGGTTACAGTTCATCAAGACAGGGAAGTCACAGTGTGAGGGCTTTGAAGCTGCAGCTGGTCACATTGAATCTATGGCCAGAAGTAGGCAATGATGAATCCATGCATATGAGTGCTTAGCTCATTCTCCCTGGCTTTTGTAGTCTGGGATTATCTGCCCAGGGAATACTCTGCCTACAATTAAGATGAGTTTTCCCATATCAATTAATGTAATTAAGAAAACCTCAAGAGTCATCTTCAGAGGTCAGTCTCCCTAGTAATTCTAGATTTTGTGAAGTAAATAATTAAAATTATCCACCACAAAATGTACAACTGAAGTAGGAGCAGGATTAATTACAAGTTGTGACAATTTGGTAGCTAGAACAATGGAAGATTTTGAAAGAGAAGATTTCTTTTGCTTATCAATCTTTATATGCTATTAACAATTTAAAAATATGTGTTTCTTTTTCCCTTGCACATTGCAGCATTGCTTAAAATACCCAGGTTGGGAAACTGACTTCTATGTACATCAATAAATAAATGAATAAAGAAGGTGTGATGAGTACATGCACTGAAATATTTCCTAGTTTTAAAGAAGTCACATTGTCTGTGACAGCATCTATGAACCTGGAGAACACATGCTAAGTAAAATAAGCCAAGATCAGAAAGGTACATGCTGCATGGTTCAACTTAGATGTGAAATTTAAGATACTGAATACCAAAGGAGAGAGTATAATCATAGCTATTGGGTAAGGGGAATGAAGATGAAGTGATGTTAATAAAAGGGTCCCAAGCTTTGGTTATCTATGCAGAATTTCTGCTAGAGATTTAATAGAGAGCACAGTGACTAATGTTAAGGAGCATGTGAATTTTGCTAGTAAATTATAACTTATACATACACAAACACAGGGGTTCTCTCTCTCTCTCTCACACACATATATATACACACTATCTCTCACACCTTTTCTCTCTCGTACACACATACTCTCTTATATATCCACTTACTTTCTCTCTCTCTTACACACAGATGCTCTCTCTCTCACACACATGGAACCATGCAAAGGGATTATGAGTCAACTATCTTGAGAGTGTTAATAATTTTCATGTATAGATTTATAACAAAACATTACATCAAACATGTTAAATGTGTATAATCTTGCAATTTATATGGTACTAAAGTTGGAATAAAATAAAAGCATATATTTGTATAAACTCAACTAATATAGTTAGGTAGATATAAATTTAAGTGTGTACTCAAATGATATTTGAGCATAGCATCAAATAATTTTAACATGCAGTATGAAGGGTAACATACACTATTTTTATTTTCAATTTAAACTAGTGCAAACTAGTTTTGAAAATAAGTTGTTGTCCCTCATTGGGTGACAAAGGAATGAGATCTAGGACAGAAGATGTTGGTAAAGTCATCAGAGGGTAGAAAAAGACAACACAAGGATACCATTGAGAATGCCACAATGTGAAACCATCAACTTAAAGAAGCTGAGCTTAAACCAAAGTATAAAGAAGGTTATTTGTTATTTCTGTTATTTGCAGTAACCTTAATTTTCAATATTATAATCACATTACTGGGCGAGAAATTTAAATTTTAAAAGTTTAGATTTTAATAAATGGAAAATTGCTAAACTGCCATGATAGGAGGGAGATACAATCAAATAAGAGGATTGTATATGAAGCCATAAAACTTGAAAAGGAAGCTTGGTCGACTTCACAGTTATCCACATGAGTATAAAATTTGCAAATGCAGCTGAATAAATATTTCATGATCCTGTAAACTTACCTAGGCATTTCGAATCACTATTAAGGGGAAAGACACATAGTTGACTTGGCAATCACAAGGCATTTACCTAATGAAAAGCCATTGTTATTAGTGGACTTTATTATTTATTTGAAAATGGAAAGCTGAAAGTTATCTGCAGGTCAGCAAATAACACAGACAATTGAAAGCACAAAGGTTGCTTGGCATCTATGGTTTTACTTAATTAGATTTTCAGTTAGATGCTAAGCAGTGCATTATAGACAGGGCTTCCATATTCCCTAGGTGGACATAATAGTATATGGAGATTTTACCTCCTATTAATCTTGGCATAATTATAAATTAACATTGAGATTATGCTTCATTCCACAGAAGATCATGTAAATTTTTGCATTAACATTAAAATACAATGTATCTCAGTCAACTATTTGTGTTATTTCTCTTCTTTCACAAATAACCCATTATTAAAAATTGGGATTTTTCAAATAAGAGGAATAGAAGTTAGCATTATTGTTATTTAAGACAAAGAATGGTTTGATGTCATAAGAGACCACAATAATTTAGTCTATATGATTTGACATTGCTATTTGGCACATCTATAAACAAGACAAACCAACAATCAAAACAACAACAAAAACTCCCTCCCAGATTGTATTTCCATGTGGTTCAAGTTAATTACATTGGAATGCTATGTGTTACTACACACAAAGGAAACAAAGGAAGTAGTGGCCTCATAAGAGGAAAACAAAGGTCCAATGGCACAAGATAGCCTTTACTTTCAGTTACAATGAAAACTAAACCCACATTGAGTAAGACACCATCAGTGAACATATATACTTGTTGTGAAATAAAAATAATGTAAAATCACTAGGAAATGTAATTTTTTTTATTAAAGCTGAATTTTATTCCCCTGTCTCATGCAATTTTAAGGATGTTTAGTGAAATCATACAGACAAAGAATTAAAATAAATTGATTAAGTAATTTCCTGTTCATTAGAAAACCAAAAATGTTAATAAGCTAATATTTATTTCTTGGCTTTTCGATATTGTTGGAAAGTGGATCTGGTAAGTATGAAAGAGAGGAATGACCATAGACCATGGATAATCTCACATAACTTTTAAAGGCTGACTCAATAAAATTCAATTTAATTTAGGATAAAGAGAAAATCAACTTCATTACAAACTTTAATTCATTGATTTTAATTTTTTCTAACCATCCTAAATAGACTAATTCATTTAAGTGGGTAGACTTAACTATTCCACATGCATGAAAATATTTTACATATTTCTTTTAAAAGTAAAGAAACTTAAAAAGAATATTTTAAGTAAATGTTTATGGGGAATGAGATATATAGTGCATAGAATTTTCTTCCCATAGGCTCTCTCCCTCAGTTTCCCTTACTATTAGCATCTTCATTACCACACTACCTGTTACAGTTGACTAACTAACATTGATAGAGCACGAACTCAAATCCATAAATACAATAGGATTCATGTTTTTTGTACAGTTTACAGTTTCTTAAAATCTATAATATCATGTCAGTTATTATAACTTTAACAAAGATAGTTCAACTGACTTAAAAATCCCATGTGCTCAGCTTCCTATCACCTTCTACTTTTAAGGTCCCTGGCAAAGGACCACAAGCCTTTCCTCATTCTCTTGCTTTCCTATTTACAAGATTGTATTAGTTACTTTTATATTGCTATAATAAAATGCCACAGGCCAGCTTTATAGAAGGGGAATTTATTTTGGGCTTTTGGTTTCAGACAGCACCCATAATGGTGGAGTAGAGGGGAGGTGGATGGAGTCACAACTGAGAGCTCAAACCTTGAACAGCAAGCAGGAGACAGTGAAGTGGACATGCCACTGAATTTTGAAAACTCAAAGCCCACCTCCAGTGACATACCTCCTCCAATAAGGCCACACCTCCTAATCCTTCCCAAACAGATCCAACAACTGTTGGCCAAGTATTCAATCCTATGAATCTATTGAGTTCACTGATACTCAAATCAGTTCACTACACACTCCCACCATTCTTCCTCCCCACAGGTCTCAAAACAAAGATCCAATTGGTTAGAAACTGAAACCTTAAAACCTCCCCAAGTGTTTAACTATCAGTTGGGAGTTTCAGGTACTTACTATGGAAGAAATATGGTGGTATTTTATTTGTACTGAAATGTGATTTTTATTGTATGTTAATAAATAAAGTTGCCCGTGGGTCAGAGCTATTAGAGCCATAGCAAGAGCGTGGTGGTTAGAAGAGCTAGGTAGATTTCTGTGTGTTCAGGGATACAGCCAGCATTGGAGACATATGCCTTTAAGACCTGGAGGGCGGTACTTACAGGCAGTGACGAGGCAGTCATGTGTTTGGGTTTACAACCAATGAGAAGGCAGAACAGAAAGACTATTTAAAGACAGACACACAGGAAGTAGCTCTCTCTCGGAGAAGCTAGGAGCACTGCAGGAGGTAAGATTTTAGCTCTGAGCTCTGACCTCTCGGCTTTTTCTTTTACATTGGTTCTGTGTTTCTTATTTTAATAAGATGATTGGTTACATCTACAAGGAAATCGGCACCAAACTATGGCAGTTGTTGATGCACTGATGTGATGTGGGGAGACCTTCAGAATTAGTTTGCTGGAAGATTTTGGAAAAGTTTAGAGGAGCCAGGCATGGTGGATACACACCTGTATTCCCAGCTGTCTACAAATCTAGAAGAGAGTGATCAACAGAAAACTGAATTTGGCTCTGAAACATGTGATTCTATCATCAAGAACTATGGGGAAATATCTCTTATATAAGCCACTGATTCTGTAGTATCTTATTATTATTAGTCTACTTATTAGCCTAAGTCGACTAATAGTGTGTGTGATCACACATTAGTGCTTAATTTAGTACTTCATATTCTTTAGGAATTTTATATAAATCTTATTACAGTAGAGGATTGAAGCTAATAGAAAAGTAATTTGTTTTGTGATAAAGTGTCTTTGTCTTCCTGTTTAGCTTAACATAGATAATAAGTTTGCTGCATACACAAAAGTTAGTAATTGTCCAATATCAGCCTGATTAATTTAAAATGAAAGTGTTCATTTTAAAAATTTTTGATGCTGTCTGATATAAAGAAAAATAATAGCTCAGATGTAAAGATCAATTAATCACTAAATAAACTCTGTATTTTAAATTCAGTGTTTTTCATAGTATAAATTATTATACTATCAAAATAATTCACTTATATTATTTAATATGCCTGGTGTCACAAGTACTTTATTTTGTTTAAAATGAGAAGACTTGGCTCAGATAAATTTTTGTGACTATTAGAAGAAGGAGTACAGAAGTAAAATTTATAAGGACCACTTTGAATATTTGTGGCTTTTAATACTTGTGTGAAAAGTCAGCTCAAAAGGCTGATACACATTTTTAAATCAAATCTTGAGAGAAATTCTATATTATTTTTAAATGTCTACTAAAATGCTTGCTTATATAAACATGTGTGTAGATTATTGTGCACTACCCTTTAAAATTATTAACATTCTTCTATATTGCATTTAAATCTCCACAGACAACAATAACATGGATTTATGACTATGTTTTGCTGCTGACTACACATTCTATTTCCTTGTTATAATTGAAAGTGTAAGGGGTTTTCGATGATAGCAATATGGAGTATGTGTTGTAGCTTCTTAATGTTCTGCAATTTTTCACATGAAGAGTCTTTTTATTACTGTATCCCATTCACTTCATATTTTGGAAGGCTTTATCCACTCAATGACATTTAGAAAATAATATATACCTAATTTGAAACTAATCAAAGGAACATAGCTCTTTGCATCTACTCAGCATGAGATCTTGAGATTTTTTTTCCACTTGACCACTACATTGAGATGTTTGTTTAAAAGAAACAGTATTGAAACAACAGGAGTAGCTGGTCCTCATCAAAGCTTAGGAGGCATAGGGTAACAGTGGATGATTCTGATTTGAAAACGCCATCTTGAAAACAAACATTATGAACCTTAGAATTCTATTGTGTGCTTTTCATACTGAAGTAGTTTACCTTCCTGGCACCTGTTACATAAATAATTTATTTTTACTCAAATACTCATAGTTTTGGGGGAAGAGCTCCAACAGAATATCTTAATAAAAATGAATCAAATGTTACTCTCTCTCTCTCTTAAAATTATTTTTAGGAATGATGCAAGTGATAGCAGAATGTATTTCAAAATGAAAGTCACATTTATTAATTCGGTATCCATCAAGGATGATGCAATTGTGTAAATATTTACAAAAAGAACACTTGAGAAAATTCAACAGGATGTCATGACAGAAACTTTCAACAAATTGTTATATAAAAGGAATACTTCTCAATACACGAAGACCATAGATAGCAAGTCCATAGACAATGTCAAACTCAGTAAAGGAAAGTCCAAAGTTTCCTTCTATGATTAGGAATGAGAATGACAGTCCCTGTCACTATTTATGTTCAAGACAGAATTGAAGTCCTAGCCAGAGCAATCAATCAAAGAAGAAAAATAAAACTCTTTATATTGGAAAGGAAGAAAAATTGCCCCTGTTTACAGATTGATGTATTATATGTCAATAAATGACTCTAGAGACTACACAAAATATTGTTAAAACAAACAAACAAAAAAAACCCAGAGTTTCCAAATACAATTTCAACATATAAAATCTCTATGTTGCTATAGACAAATACCAAGTTATGTAACACTGGAATCAAGGAAGCAATGACATTTATAATATCACCTCCAAATACAATAGGAATAATTTAATCAAATAGGTGAAATAGCTGTACACTGAGAACTATAAAGCACTCATGAAAAATTTGAGGAAATACAAATAAATGGGAAGGTATCTCATTTTTATGAAAAAATGTTACAAATATATTCATAGTTCTCAAAGAAACCTACAGATTCAATGCAGTTTTTGTTGTTGTTGTTTGTTTTTTTGTTTTTTGTTTTTTGGGTTTTTGAGATAGAGTTTCTCTGCGTAGCTTTGGAGCCTGTCTTTTGTTTGAACCTAGCTTTGTATCTGCCTGGCTCTGCCTCCCAAGTTCTAGAATTATAGGCATGCATGACCACCGCCCAGCTTCAATGAAGTTCTTATCTAAATTCAATGATTTTTTTTTTTTGCACAGAAAATGAAAACAATAATCACAAACAATGTGAGGGGTAGAAATCTGTGATCTCAACACTCAGAAACCCAAGAAAGATGGGGTACAAGTGTGAAGTTAGCTTGGGCTATATAGTGAGATGTTGAAAAGAGATAAAAGGGAAAAGGTCAGTAGAGTTCACATGACCACAGAAGATACCAAATAATCAAGAGCATATAAAGAAAAGAAAATACAATAAAGCCAAAGGTGTCATACTAATAATCTTAAAATACAGAACAAATTTAGAGCAGTCTGATAGCATAGCGTTGCCACAGAAACTGATGCTTATTCAACTCAAACAGAACAGAACCCACAAATAAATCCATGCATTTGTGGTGCACAATTGGGATGGGTCCACTAAGGACAAAGGACAGCTTCTTCAATTAACAGAACGTGAAAACCTGGCATTTATGTGAAGAGAAATCTTGCCTACAAACAAATACCAATACAAAACTGATGAATGGCATAATATAATGTCTAAAACTATGACCATATTAGGAAAAAATGCAGAGGGGAACAACTTCAGTGTGTTGGTAGGAAATACTGCCCTTATGACAGTGGATGAAACTGGAGGGGGCTGTGATATGTGAAAAGGATATCTGTTTTGAAATCCTTGGATACAGTTGTTGCCAAGGCCTAGGCATGTATATGAAAATTCCTATGCTAACAATTGTCAAAGCCATTTTATCATCAGATACGCTCTTAGGCTGTCCTTCTAATATCACAGCGGAATGCCTGACACTGGATTACATTGGGGTTATTAAACATGGCCTTTGAAGGAGCTGGGAAATACCTCAGTGGTAAAGTGCTGACTGCAATCCTTGAGAATACGGGTTTTTCTCCAGCACTGCAACACAACAAATAAACAATAAAGGACCGAAGGAGGGGGAAGGAGTCTTCCACTTTGGGCAGTGGTATGACACAAGGTGTGACATCCTTTCTAGAGACTGAAGCAATGTGATGCCTTGGTGGATGCAGAGGATGGCAAGAGCAGGATCATCAGACATCAAATCCAGCAGTACCTTGATTTTGGCATTTGTGGCTGAGAAATAAACTTATGTTTTCTGTAAATTATGTTTAAATTTTCTTATTATTTGAAATTAAACTATAAATATGTCATCTTCTCCTTTCCCTTTCCTCTCTCCAGCTCTTCCCATATACCCCCTTTGCTCTCTCTCAAATTTATGACCTCTGGTTTCTTTTCCTTTAATTGTTGTTTTATATATATATATATATATATATATATATATATATATATGTATATATTTGTTTATATAATATACACACATATATACATATATGTGTATATATAGATATTCCTCAATATATAAATAGTCCTCTTGGTCTGTATAATTTCACTTGTATTCATATAATTTCAAGGATGGCCACTTATAGAAGTTGTTTGCACGTTAAGATTTTTTTATAGCTGCAGAAATGAATTAAGGTTGTGTGTCTTCTTCCCACTCTCACAGTTATGCATAATTAATTTTTGTTATCTTATTTTTGTTGCTTGTCACTTTCATACATTTATATATTATAATTTTAGTCATTTTGCCACTGTTTCTTTCTCTCTTACCTCTCCCTCTCCCACTGAAACCCTTCTTTCCTTCCTTCCTTCCTTCCTTCCTTCCTTCCTTCCTTCCTTCCTTCCTTCCTTCCTTCCTTCCTTCCTTCCTTCCTTCTCTCCCTCCTCTCTCTTTCTTCCTTTCATTCTGTTTTTTTGAGGCAGGTCTGTCTATGTAGACAAGGTTGGCCTTGAACTCACAGAGATTCTTTTGCCTCTGTCTCCCAAGTGCAGATTAAAGGTGTGTACTATTGTGCCTGCCTAATTTGAGTATTTTTTTTTTTTTCAAATTAGGGTCTTTGTTTGATTTTCATTTTGTTTTGTTTTGAGGGAGAAAGATCATGAAGTAGGGATGTGTAGAGCTTCTGAGAGGAATTGGGGAAAGGAAATAATGTGGTCAAAATGTATTGCATGAAAAATTGTTAAATAAAAATAAATTAGTATATATATATATATATATATATATATATATGTTGTAGATAAAAAGAAAACAGTTCCTTTAAGCAAAGTGATTAAGAATATGTGGGTTTATTTATCTAGAGCACTGGAAAACAGTGCAGTTTTTCTGTCTATACAAATAGATATTTTACTCTTTACTAATCTAATTGATTATTTATGGACAGTGTGAATTTCAATCTAAGCTTTGTTCTTCTGTCCAGCAATTTCAGTAGTTATGAGTTATAACAATTATCTATAACTTAATTGTTAACTAATCAGTTGGTTGAAACAATTCTAATAATTCACCTATTGTTCCTTTGTAAAAACTTTGTGTTTCATTATCTATTCTCTCCCTCGGGAGGAAATGGTGCCAAACTGGCTTATTTCTTAGTAAAGAAATCAGGCTGAGAGTTCAGAAAATAAAAGAAATTTAAGAAACTTAAAGTACACAAACAATAATAAACCAAAATATTCATGTAGTAAATGTTCCATTAGAAGGACATATGAAATATTAAATGTACAGAGATAAAGTAGCAATGAATCTTATGTTGTGCAGACATAGGCATGAAATATGTTTGAATAACTTTTTACTAGGATCACAATTGTGAGAAAGAAAAAGCTGGCATTTGTGTCGGGTATATTTATATTTATTGTTGAAAAATGCCAATCAATATGAGTCTGACTGTTAACTAAGAGCATGACTCTGCCACTGCCCAAATAAAGTCATAGTTAATAGCAATTTTAATGTCTGAAACCACTATAATTGCTCTTAGAAATCAATAAATCCATGAAAGACCCTTTCTGGTTTTAGATACAAGTATTGAACAATACATCACGTTCGGAAAGGCTACTTTCGATCTTGACAACCCAGACAAATTTAGAATTGGTTTGAAAACTAAATAGAAACAAGTGAATTCCTTTTTCAACACCCATAAATATAGAGGTAAACAAGTGACAACTCGTATTTACAGATTTGGCTACATATTAATTTAAAATCACTGAAGCTTTAATGGTTTTCTTTGTAAAAAAAATAAATACATTCACTAAACTAAAGGCATTTGCTGCTGAAGAAGGGGGCAGGGTTAACATTTGTGTACAGTGAGATGCTATCCTTTATACACACTCTATTCAAAGGAGTGGATTGTCAGAATGTACTGAGAAATATATTTTGTACTTATGATAAAACTTGGTCAAAAACAGATTTATAGAACTTTTTCTGTAAGGATTTTATTGAACTTCAGTAGTTTTCAACTCATCTCTGTCTTGATTCTCTATTCACACACCAAGAGAAATGGTTTTGCAGTAAAATGTGTCAATGCAATGTTCATCATAGCTAAGCTGCAAACCGGGTGAAGGCAGGACGCCCAAGGACAGAATGTTATTTGGGGAAGTGATAGTGTTGTCATCTCAGGAATAATCACTTGTATTTACTGCATTCGGTCTTCAGGAAACACTAATAGAGATGCAATGATTTGTTTGTTTTTTTTTCAATTGTTGATGTCAAGCAAATTATCTTGGCCCAATCTGTGACACGGGAACAATGCTTCTTGTGGCATTTGTTACTGGAATTGTGAGTAATGTTCTGATCGAAGATATGTCTTTTAAGTCGCTCTTGTCATTTTGCCTGGCTCACTGGCTTAGATTGCTATTTGGACATCTTCAACCTTTAATATCTGAATGATGTGTGCGAGTACAGACCACTTTTACTTATAAAATGGTTATCAGCATGATCAAAGTGTCTATCATTTCAAAGGGAGCAGAAAACCAGCGTTTCAGTCATAGGATACAAACTGTCCCATAGACGTTTGGCATCATGTCTTATTATGTTCTAACCAAAAATCAGATAACATTATTGCCTAATTCCTCTTTTCTCTCTTGTTTGAGATTGAAAACACACTTCTCTGTTGTTGAAACAAGCATAGTTTGTGTATGTTAGCATGGTATAAAGCATTTGGTTGGTTGAACTTAGATGCACTGAAAATGAATAGGAACAAATGAAAATGGGTTGAGGGTGAAGGGAACCCAGCTGAGGTTGAAATATGAATTTTAACAGAGGCGAAGCCAACAAGAGGAGAAGAGCTGGAGCAACTGACTGAACAATCGTAGAAACAGCATGACAAAGGTTACTGTTGGGATGAGCAAATGACTTCCTATTTAACATCAAGGCAGTGGAAAGTAAAACTGAGCCCAGACAGTGGAAAGTGGTTCGTACCATCATCAGTTGCCAGTGTTCAAATGGGGCAGCATTCCTATTACTATTTATGTTGGTGAAGTAGTCTGATAAAGTTGCAGGGAGTCAGACCCTTGCCAGCTGAACTAGCTACATTCCTTCTGCATGGTGAATGTTACCATCTAGACAATTTTAAATATGTATGCAGAAATGTCTTCATATAAAAGTTCAATGAGTATATAGTCATGGGGTTGAAATTCTTTTCCTGTATATATCTCACTTCTATAACTTCTCTCTTCGAACATAAACTGTTTTATAGCACTAGTTATGAAAACTGTGATGGTATAAAGGTATATTTAGAGAACAATGTTAGAAATAATATTTTCAAGGGTTGAGTAAATTATTTCTTAACAATCCATGTATTTATCAGGCTGTATCATACCTCTCCATGTGAGAATGGCTTTGGGAATATTAGAAGTATTAGTTTATTTGTTGGTTATGCATATTTATTCACTTGGTGGAAGTAAATTTATGAACACTTTGAATTTATGAGTTTTAGTGTATGTGTCATATTTTAACAATTGAAAAAAGGAAGCCATGAATTTGAAGAAGAATAAAAAGGAGGACATGGGAAGTTTTGGATAGAAGAAAGGGAAGAGAGAACTGTTGTAAATTAAATTACAATCTCAAGAATAAAAAAAAAGAGGGGGAGAAATAAAAAAAGAAAACTTGGTTAGGAGTACAGTCTGTTCCTTCAAGATACTGATGATTTTCTGCTAGACTGAACATTTATATGTGTATTCTCATGTGATTTGTAGTATAGCATAAAGTAGCTGTTTTCATTAATGTAGAAATTTGAAGTATCCTATCATTAAGAGATGCTTTATTTCCTTTGAGTTAAAGATGAATTGTATTAGCAAAAATTATAATTCCTGAAAAAAGAGCTAGCTCTTTTGCTCATTTTAAGTGTGTGTCTAGAGTGTTTATTCTGGCATCCAAGGGCAATTGCCTACCAACAATGGTTGTTACTTTGTATACATAAATGTGTTCAGTTAGTAAGAGAGCAGATGAAGTGATCATGTGCCTTAATTCTGTTTGGCCATTTGTTTAATTTGGAGATTTATTGACAAAACAGAAGACACCGACCATATCTTAAGGAATGCTGAGGTTTATTACAGAAGTAGACAAATGCCTCATTTTTTAGGGAAAGCAAGGCATGTGTGTCGTAGTCACCATTGCATGACTTGCTACTACACAACCACTGAGAATCACTTGAGTATTGTTGGGTAACACTGTGCCAAATGAATCACTTCTGTGTATTAATGACATGTGTTCAGTATGTTTGTAAAAACTATTGCTAGTCCTCTTACGTTCTGTGTCAACGTTTTACACTAATAACTTAAATGACTCAGTTGTTGTCTGTGGTTTCAAATTTTAAACTTTCAGTGTTACACACGTGAGAATGTGGATGGTACAAAACAAGACAATGTGGAGAGGGGAGTTTCCAGTTTCTGGATCGCTAGTCATTGGACTATGTCTGCATGCCATCGGATCACCACCCCATGTAAATTGTTTTTCATGTTCTTTTTTTTTAGTTCTTCATCACTTTTCTTTCTTTCTCTCTTTCATCACTCCTTACTCCACATCTGTAAGGAACAACATAGTGGATGAATAACCAACAGATGGCTTTATCTTAACGGCTGCACCAGTGGATGCATCATTAGTTTCACATTTGTGGTACCCAGGCAATGCTAGCTTGACTGTGTGCATCTGTCTGTCAGTTCCTCAGGGGTTTGTCACACAAGTAATCCAAGCATCTCAGCTGTGTTTTTAGACCCCTAGTGTCTGTTCTGGCATGTAAAGGTACCCATGGGCCAGCCTAATCCTCTTGCCAATTTTCTGAGTGGCTAGAAGAGGTCTCTTAAATCCTGAATCCCTATTAACCACACTAACTTTCTTCTACCATTTGAAAGAGTTAATCCATTGCTGAATCTCATTTTAGGATTGCTTAATAAGATTTAGAGACCTATTGCTAAAAATAAAAAAAAAACTCCATTTCAACTAAAATTATTGTTTATAACAAAGTGAAGCATATGAAGAGTAATAATTACTGAATAAGGCCACTACCAAATGCAGTCACAAGTACTGTGGATATTTTATGACCTTAGCATAGAATAGAATTCCATGTGCCTTTTATTCATGCCTTCCTCATTTACCATATAACAAGTCCTTGCAGATTAAAAGTACAGAAGATGTATTTGAGGGAATAGTCAGGTTAAAGTCATGAACTGGATACTTCTGAATCTCCTCTAGTACTGTGGATATAATAAGAATGTTTGGTTAAAGAAAATTAGGTCATTAACACTAATATGTCCTTGTACTACATTACAGTATATAAAATACATGAAAATGAGGAGAAGGCTGCGAGAGGAAATAGCCAGTGAAATCTTACTTTTGCCTTCATGTAATTGTGAACTGCTAATCTAATATTAGTAGAATTGTGTATTTATGTGATTTATTTGAAATAATTTAAAGTGTTTCAGTAGCTTATATAAAAAAGTCTTTATTTCCTTTTTACATGACTGCATCTGGATCTAGGCATATCAGGTTCATTCAACTTAGCTGTCATTTTGAGATCTTGTCTGAACAAACACTCACTAGCAGAAATATTGTTTGTGCTGAAGGAGAGAGATAAGAGGCCACACTCAAACAGTGAAACATATTAACAGTTTTGGTGTGAGTAGGCCTGTGTTGTATCCTATTCCATTCTCTTGGCTGAAGCAAATCACATTATGAAGCCATTACTTGTGGGATGGAAACTTATACTTTTCCAGTGGTGATTTGGGAAGAATAACAACCATTGTAAAACCATCTACAGTAACTTTGTTTCTAGCACTTTTTTCCTCTGTTTTTTCAATTAGTTATTAGAATGCTGATTCAATGAGGGTCTTCTCTTCCTCTCAAAGTATTCTTTTTCTTTATTAGAATTTTTAAATTAAAATATGATTACATGATTTCTCTTCTTCCCTTCCTTCCTTCAAATCACTCTTAATGAATCTTACAATCTTTCCCATATTCCTCTACTCCCAATCAAATTCAAATTCATAGCCTCTTTCTCTTTGATTATAATACACAGACACACACACACACACACACACACACACACACACACACACACACACAAAACCTACTGAATCCATTTAGTGTTGCTTTTATGCATGTGAATTCAGGGCTGACCACTTGGTTTTGGATAATTAAGTGGCCTCTTCCTGGTGAAGATAAATTTTCCCTTTCTCCACAGTCATTAGCCACTTATAGCTCTTTGTTTAGGAGTGTGGCCCCATGGCATTTCTCCTTTGCATGATGGCACACCTGCTGGTGTGATTCTTATTCTGCTGGTGTCACTCTTATTCAAATATTTTTTTTTATGTAGCCATAATGTTGAGGTGTTATGGGCATAGCTTCCTTGTCATGTCTAGTAGACAATGTCTCATAACATATTTTATGGTCCTCTGGCTCATATACTCTTTTTGCCTCCTCGATGATGTTTCCTGAGCCTTGACTGTAGGAGTTGAGCTGCTGATGTATCCTTTGAGGCTTTGTACCTCCAAAGTCAGTTAATCTCATTATTTTACCAGTTGTACTTCTTGCTAATGGTCCCTGTCTGATGCAAAAAGACTATTCCTTGATAAGGGAGAGAACTACGCCTATCTGTGGATACAAGGATAAATACTGCACTGGCTAGTTTCATGTCAACTTGACACAAGCATTAGAGAGTAGGGAGCCTCAGTTGAGAAAACACCTCTGTAAGATCCAGATGTAAGGTGTTTTCTTAATAAATGACCAATAGGGGAGGTCAGCCCATTGTGGGTGGTGCCATCAATGTACTGGAGGCCCTGGGTTCTCTTAAAAATGTAGGCTGAGTGCAGTGAGTAGCCATTTCAGCTTTGGTCTGGAAGTTCCAACCCCCATTGAGGCTTCGGTAACTATCACGCCTACAAGGCAAGGCGAAGGGAGGGCCCTGAAGACCCAAGATCAGAATGCACACGCTCTCTTGCTGCTTGGACCGGATACTAGAGGTAGACCGAGGAGAGTTCTCCAGAGAACATCACCAGACTTGACTGCACAGCATTTTTCACAGAACCTGTAACCTACCTATCCCTTCATTTGTAAGTTATGCTACTAATAAATCTCCCTTTTAACTATGTGGAGTGGCCTTAATAATTTCACCAATAGCTGAACAAGCCACAAAGAACAAGTCAGTAAGCAGCAGTCCTCCATGGCTTCTGAATCAGCTCCTGCCTTCAGGTTCCTGCTGTGTGTGAATTCCTGACCCCACTGTTTTTTTTTTTTGTTGTTGTTTGTTTGTTTTTTATGATGAACTATGACATGGAATTATGAGTGAAATAAATCCCCAAGTTTCTTTTGGTCACAGGACTGATAACCCTAACTAAGACAAGTACTTAGAATGCATATAGGAGTTATACTGATTTAGTTAAATTGGCAGTAGTGGGTTCTCCTCCAAGGTCCATTACCTACATAACCATAGGTAGTTGGCCAGGTTTCCAGTACCAGGAATAATTTTCCTCATGTTAAGCGGGCCTTAAATCAAATCAGACAGCTTTGGTCACCACAAGGACGTGAGTACCACTCTTACATCTTTAAGAATATGTTGCCATACTGTTTACTCTGGTTTATAGACATCATAGATGGGTAGAATTTCTTTCTTCCTTGGCAGCTTACATAGCACCTGATACTATGAAAGTTGGTTTTCAAGAAGGAGGCTTTCTGAACAGATCCCAGTTAACATCATATATATTAACCCCTTGCTCAAAGTACATGGTGTCTTTAGCAATAGGAGCTCACCTTCCACCTCTGTATGACAACGGAGGGAAATAGCAATAGATTATATCGTTTTGGGAATCTCTTGGACTCCTCCGACCAACAACTTGAAAGGCGGTTTATTTTGCCTGGTGTTGAGATCATGTTTTTGTTAGAAGGTCCATGGCTCTTGAGGGGAACATTGTCTTCCCAATATATATAATGAAATTGTCAGACAGACACACACACACTGTGTGTGTGTGTGTGTGTGTGTGTGTGTGCATGCGCACTTGTGTGTGTGTGTGTGTGTGTTATAATTTTTGATAACTATAAAATAGTATGATTCTCTAAGGCCTTTTCAGTCATCCTTAGTGTTATTTATCACTCCTCTCTCCCTTCCTCCCTCCCCTTTCTTCTGTGTTGACCTCCCTCCTTCCTACCCAGTTAAAGCTTTCCTCTCCCTTTCTTCTACTTCCCATTTTATATCAGTGTGCCCTACTTCCTCCAAATATTCTTTTTTATTGTTTAAGTTTGGCCTTTAACAACTCCATACATGAATATAAGGCACACCCCTTACTCTCATCTCCAGCATCTCTAATTTCCTCCTCCTGTCTATTTTCTGTCTTTCCCACAACACTCTTTCTCATATTTCTGCCCTCAAGTTTTATTTTGCGACTCAGTTTAACCAGGGCCATTCTATATGACCATGAGTTTGAATTTACCTATTGGAGCCTGGTAGACCCAGCAATGGGTGTCTAACTAGAGATAGCAACCCTGTCTTCCAGAATCTATAAATAGCCAGTAGTTCGGGAGACCTTTCCCTGGCCATGACAGGACCAGTCTCTTATGTAGATGCAACATAATAACTGAAGCTGCCATGACTTCATGATTGCGATGATCATGCCATGCCTAGAGGATGTCATTTTGTAGCTCTCTATCTATCTATCTATCTATCTATCTATCTATCTATCTATCTATCTATATCTCTATCTCACTGCTCTTACCATTTGTCATGGCACTTCTCTCTTCTAGAATGTGCCATGATCCTTTGAAAGTATGGTAAGAATGTCTTATTTCAGGCTGGGCCACCAGCTGTCACTTATTCTCAGCATCTTGGGCAGCAATTTACTGTAACATACATCAAAGAGAAATTTATTTGATTAAATATGCTTGAGAGCATACTTCGTCTATTGGTATAAACATAGATGTTTAGAAGGCAATTTGATGCCATGTTAATGTAGTTGAACAACAGTATTAAGTTTTTCCCTATGGCATATGACCTCCCTGTCATCTGATGTTAAGCAGGTCTACAGTTTCAAGTATGTATTCTCCCATGAAATAGGCCATAATCATTGCACATGTGCTGTTCTTGCTATGATATTTAATTCAGGGGTAACGTAGACACTTAGCAATTAGGGTTACTAGAGGCCTACAGAAACGTATAACTGTTCACTATGTAACATATGTTAGAAGTGCTAACAAGGCTCTTGAGGACAAGTCTAATACTCTTTTTAATACTCTCCTTAGAAAAGAATAGCTTTCTAGGAGATAACAACCAAACATGACAACATAAAATTTAAGATAAAACAAAAATCATCACCTCAAGACTGGACAAGGTAACCCAACAGAAGGGAAAGAGCTCCAAGAGCAGGCACAAGAATCAGAGATCCACTCATTCACACACTTAGAAGTCCCATAAAAAACTAATAGCTGTAATATATACAGAAAGAACCTGGTGCAGACCTGTGTTGGCCCTGTTCTTGCCGCTTCCGTCTCTGTGAGCTCCTATGAGCCTTGCTCAGTTAATTCAGAGGGCCTTGTTCTTCTGGTGTCCTCCATCCCCTATGGCTCCTACATTCCTATTGCCTTCCTCTTCCTCAGAGTTCCTTTTAGACATCCCTTTTAGAGCTATGTGTTCCAAGGTCTGTCTCTCTGTGTAATGTCTGGATATGGTCATTAGGAGTCATTTTTCCCTTTACTATTTCTATTCAGACCAGCAATATTTGGTTTTACTCTAAATCTCTGAACTATCTAGTGTGCAGTTCTTGGTCAGCCAAACAGTGTTGGGTATGGGTTCCTTCTCAGGCTTTAAGTCAAATCAGACATTGGTTGGTTACTCTTGCAAGTTCTGTGCCATCTTTGCGCTAGCAGATCTTGCAGACAGGACATAGTGTAGGTCAAAAGTTTTGTGGCTGGGGGAAAGGCATATCTTATAGCTTACTTTTGAAAAAAAAAATATGACTCAGCTTTTAAGTTTAAGATTATCATAATCTGTGTTATAATAAAGTAGTCATACTTTTAACAAAGATTTCTGACAAGGTAAATGGCTGCTACATTCCTTGCCAGCCCACTAAAGTGCTCAGTGTTTTGGATCCAACATCACAAAATGAAACTGCTTGGAGAGTGCCCTGCAGTAACCCATTTCATTTTATATCCTACTCAGCAGAAATTGCTTCGATGGCTGCTGGCCATCGATTGTATGCTAACTCCGTGATTTGGCACACAGTCCTTTGATTTGACTTAATTTAAACACATCTCTTCTCCAGTTAGACCTTCCACTGAACGCTCAAGACTTTCCAGAAATGGTCTAGAAATAGTCTTGCACTGGCTCATTGGTTGTCAGGGTGGTAGTTCTGGGTTCATGCTTATGGGTAATCTTATATTATCTTTGAATCTGTGAGAGAGTCTATTTGAAATATATTTTCATAGCTTTTTAAACCTTTATTGTTGCTGGAGGGCTTCTCTCCAGGTTCCCCAAGCCCCATAGTCCCACAATCCACTTATAAAATAATCATTCAGACGCTTATATCACTTATAAACTGTATGGCCATGGCTGTGGCAGGCTTTTTGCTAACTGTTCGTTTATCTTAAATTAACCCATTTCTATAAATCTATACCTTGCCACGTGGCTGGTGGCTTACCAGAGTCTTTACATGCTGCTTGTCATGGCAGTAGCTGCAGTGTCTCTCCCCTCAGCCTTCCGCTTCCCAGAATTCTCCTCTCTCCTTGTCCCACCTACTTCCTGCCTGGCAACCTACTTCCTGCCTGGTCACTGGCCATCAGTGTTTTATTTATATAGAGCAATATCCACAGCACTTTATTCTTTTTTAACTCTCTCTCTCTCTCTCTCTCTCTCTCTCTCTCTCTCTCTCTCTCTCTCTCTCTTCCCCCATTCTCTTCTTCAAAGTCTAGAATTGGTTCCAAATCACAAAATGTTGTCTCAGTAGACTCTTTGAGGAGCTTAGGTTTCTGTAATGTACAAAAAAGAATACTGTGCCTTTGTTTCAGCATCATTTGGGAGACTAATTTAGATAAAGTCTATGCAGCCTATTATTTAAGACTTTGCTTAGTATGGGTAAGTATTTTCCCTTTTGGTCCCCTGCATTTCCTGATTGTTTCTTTTATATGTCATCACATTTACCCCTCTCTGCTCTGTAGTGCTTTCCAAAGTGCTTGATTAGGTGTCCTGGTCAACTAAGCCCCACACTGCTCTACACAGTGCCACAGATAGATAAGGGGTGTGGCCACTACCTTTGTGGTCCTTGATTCTGGTCGAAAGAGAAATCTTATGCTTCTTTATAATAAAATGGCCTAACCATACTGTGAGATGGCTCTAATAATTCAGCTCCAGAATTGTGGAGGAACTCCAGGGCCAGTCCACAGGGAAATTATTTTTATAAATTTTTATAAACAGTGTTGAGGCAAATGTTTTTCAAATCTCCATCAATGTATGTCATCTGCAATATTTTTTCTTCTCTCTCCCTCTTTCTTTTTCTGATAGGGTCTCACTGAACAGAGAAGTTTTGTCTTAAAAATGGCTTCTACAGCAAGGTCATGCTGCATGTTTTTTTTTTTTTTTCTCATACGTGAACTGTAGCTTCAAATTTTTTGTGTTGTGTCTTTAATCTGGAGTGCATATGGAATCAAGGACACTGGGGTCAGGCCTTTGGGATGGGGCATGCATGGAGGAATGAGAGACAGTAGTAGGATATGGTAAGATGAAAGGAGAGAGAGAGAGAGAGAGAGAGAGAGAGAGAGAGAGAGAGAGAGAGGTAGAGAGAGAGATCTTAGAATAGAAAGGTTCAAGGGGGAGTGGGGTGATGAAAATGGGGAGAAGATGATATCCTAGTTATCGTTTCTATTGCTGTGAAGAGACACCATGACCATGGCAATCTTATAAAGGAAAACATTAAATTGGGGTGGCTTGTTTACAGTTTCAGAGGTTTAATCCATTACCATAATGGTGGGGAGCATGGCGGTGTGCAGACAGACATGGTGCTGGAGAAAAAGCTGATACATATTGACATGCAGGCAACAAGGAGCAAGATTTTGACCCTGGGAGTAGCTTGAGCATATAAAACCTCAAAACCCACCCCATACAGTGACAAACTTCCTCCAACAAGACTGCACCTACTCCAACAATTTCACACCTCCTAATAGTGCCACTGCCTTTGGGGGCCATTTTCTTTCAAACCACCACAGATGAGGTATGGAAAAGGTTAACCAAAATATGAAGTGTATATAGAAATAGTTGCATAGAAACTTATGATCTTACAACTCATGTAACACACACACACACACACACACACACACACACACACACACACAAATAACAGAGCATATAAGATGTGGAAAACGTGGGTGGTACTAGGGGATAAAGACTGAAGCCGAGATAGGAGCATGGAGGTGGGGGGGAAGGTGAGAATAGGGGAATGTTAACCATATTAAATATGTATGAAAGAAGTCTTAAGAAAATCCACAAGTTTGGAAGCTAATTGTAAATATACTGAAAATAAAAGAATAAATTTGAACAGAGGTACCCTGCATTAATGAACAATGCTGCCCACCCGAAGAAATTGGTCATTAAATTAATATCCAAGTTCAAGGCATGGGTTACCTCTATGAGTTCTTTGTCTCAGAAGCACAAAAGGCATCCAAAATAACATAGGCTATTGTTATTGATCATTGACATGGCTAAATGTAAATTTCTATTGCTATAGACATCACACATTTTGGCTCAGGACACAGAGAAACCAATCTCAATCTGACCATGAAGCTGACTACAAATGTGCTATAGTTTTATAGTGATGGAAGTTGCTATGAAGTTGAGAGAGAAAATACATTAATGGTTTTATGCAGGGAGGACCCTGTATACTACGTAGGCCTTGAAGAAAGGATGTTCTCATTAGTGCAATACTGCAAAACTGTGTGTGTGTGTGTGGGGGGGGTAACCAAATGACCTTTTGATTGTATATGAGGTTTGCTCCATATGAGCATGCCTGCTACTGTAATTTATTTTTATTTATTTCTATTAGTTATTTAAGAATTTCATACATGTTTTGATTCATCTGTGTTCTCCCAGACTCTTCCCATCTTTTCTATCCTACCCAACCAACAGAATGTTTTTTAAAAAATATCCATCAAGACAAATTTGTGCTGCCCAAATGTTTTTGAATGTATATCCTGTTCCACAAGATGAAACTTATAATACTTTGTACAAATATCTAGATAGGTCATAGACTCTATGGGAGAGCCTACTAATATTACTCTGCTAAATTGATGTAATATTAAAATGACTCCTAATAACTCATCATTGTACCTATAGATCAATGCATCTCTGAACCTTCATAAGGAAGCTTATATCTGCAGTATATGAGCTCAGCACAGAGACTAACAAATGGCTAAATAAACTGTTTCCTTCACCTGCTTATTTGCTTTTTCTCTGTTTTCTTCTTTAAAGGATTTATTGATTTCTTTCAATTTTTTGTTTGTCTTTTCCTCAGTTTCTTTAAGGGATATTTTCATTTCCTTTTTAAAAGCCTTTATCTTTATCTTTATAAAGTTATTTTTAAGGTCTCTTTCTCCTGCTTCTTCTACGTTGTGTTGTTCAGGTCTTGCTGTTGTAGAACTGCTAGGTTCAAGTGGTGCCATATTGCTCTTTATGCATGTATGTATGTATTTTTGCACGGGTGTCTACCCATCTCTTCCTTCAATAGGTGCAAGAGGTACCTGTGGCTGAGCGAGCTGCTCTTGGTCCAATCTATGCTTGCTGTGTCTGTATCTCAGGGGGCCACTTGTGGTCCAATCATAGCTCTTGGTCTAAATGGAGCTGGCAGATTCTGTGTCCCAGAAAGCTGCTGAGGTCACAGGGGGATGGGTGAATTTAGGATAGGGTGTGGGTCTTGTAGATTACAGGGTATGATGAGGGGTGTTGGTAGGGAAGCCTGCCTCCAGGAGTCTTCTCTGCTGGCTGGCAACTAGGGCAGCAATAGATGGGGGTTCCTGGGCATGGGTTGTGTCCCAGGACCTAGGCCCTGGAGGCAGGACTCTCTGGGTCACTATTTCCTGCTTTTTGTTTGAGGTGGGAGCTCTCTCCATCCCAGATGCTTGCTGCCACACTTCCCTGCTGTATGGTAATGAGCTCTTATTCCCATGGAACTGTAAGCCCAAGATAAACCTTTGTTTAAGTTGCTCTCGTCATGGCATTTTTTCACAGCAACAGAAATGTAACTGATACAGATGTGTACAAGGAAACATTGTCATCTGAACAGTTGAATGTGTGAACTCACAATAGCTGTGACAGCATTCACAAGACCTGTTTAAACCCAAACCAGATCCTAGCATGGGGAAGGCAGATGGACACAAAGTCCCACCCCTAGCTGTTGGACTTTTGGTGATTGGTAGCTGCTGAGAAAGTGAAACAGTCTTCTCTAAGAGAGTAGTCTGCTAAGTGAACCATGCTTCAATGTAAGGTCACACGGTGGGTTATTACTAACTTTAATGAGAAACTTCAACTGCTTGTGTGAAAATGCTTACATGCTGTTTCCATTGGAATGTTCTGAGTTTATTTACTTGTAAATTCAGTCTTGTCTGCAACATTTATCCAGTGTCTTGATAAAATAAGGCAACACAATTGAAAAGAGAACCAGAAAAAATATTGTACACCTCTTTCTCTTTGAAGCCCAGAGGTGTCTTGTGTGCTGGATGCTAGTTGATGTCTGGGTGCTAGTTGAGTTACCAACACATGTCACTGGAAGAGAAGGGAGGGAACAAGGCTTCCTCTAGAAGTTCTAAGAAGACTTCAGTAAATACAATAATACAAGTATGGTTGGCATAGTTCAGATTTGGGTTATTTTACCTTTTAGATAAGAAAATAAAACATATGTATGCAGAGAGTTTGGGAAGTTATACCATCTAGGGTTAATTTACAGTCCAGAGAACTGTGAGTTTTCCACTTAGGGAAGGAAGGCGGCTGATCTGAGGTGTTTTTAATTTGTTGTGGAAAGAAGGGCTGGTGTTTGGGGTCGGTAAAACAAGAGACAGACACCCAAAACATAGGGAAATTTTACAGTGTCAAGTTAAGAAAAACACAGAGAATTGTGGTTTGTCACTCAGTTGGTCGTATTGACTGTTTTCTGTAAGCCGATTATGTTGAAGGTAGAAAGATAAAGAAGTTTAGATTTTAGAAGGCTTGAAAGAAGGACAGAGAAATTCTATTCTGTTGGACAAACTACTAATTGAAGATATATAAGCCTGTGCACTTTAAAAATCAGAACAAGGAAAGAGTGGGAGAGCAATGAAAGAGATACTATGATAGAGGGAGACATAACAGGAATAGGGAGAAACCTGGTGCTAGGGAAGTTCCCAGAAATCCACAAGGATGACCCCAACTTAGACTTAGCAAAAGTGGAGAGGGTGCCTGAACTGGTTTACCGCAGTAATCAGATTAGTGAATACCCTAACTGTCATCATAGAGCCTTCATCCAGTAACTGATGGAAGCAGATGCAGAAATTCACAGCTGAACACCAGGCAGAGTTCAGGTGTCCACTCAAAGAGAGAGAAGAGGGATTCTGTGAGCAAGGGGCATCAAGATCATGATGGGGAAACCTACAGCGACAACGAAAGCAAACTAGTGGGAACTCATGAAATTTAGACCAAGAGCTGTGGAGCCACCATGGAATTGAGCTAGTCCCTCTGCGTAATCGAGACAGTTATGTAGCTTGATCTGCTTAAGGGATCCCATAGCAGTAGGATCAGGATCCATCCCTAGTGCATGAGCTGACTTTTTGGAACCCACTGCCTATGGTGGGACACCTTGTACAGCCTTGATGCAGGGGGAACATCTTGGACCTGCCTCTCCTGATTGTACCAGGCTCTGCTGACTCCCCATGGGAGGCCTTACCTTGTTGGAGGAAGGAATGGGGGGTGGGTTGGGAGGGAGGATGAAGGGGCTGGAGGAGGAAAGAGAGGGGGAATCTGTGGTTGGTATGTAAAATGAATAAAAGATTCCTTAGTTTAAAAAAAATAGGAACTCTAGGGACTGGAGTGATACCTACATTTTTAAGAGAACTTACTACTTTTTCAAGGAACCAAGTTCAGCTCCCAACACCCATCTTAAGTGGTTAATAGCTGCATATAACTCCAGCTCCAGAGGAGCCAATGTCTTTGGCTTCAGTGGGACTTTCTTTCACATGAAGATACCCACATGAACACATATAGATGCACACACTATGAATAATACAAAAAATAAAAAGAACTTTAAAATTGTGTGTGTGTGTGTGTGTGTGTGTTGTAGGAGGGGGGTGGTCAGTGGGTAGAAACGTGGCTCAGAAGTCAAGAGCACTTGCTTCTCTTGCAAAGGAATCAGGTTCCATTCCAGAAACTGTAGATGTAACCAATCTGTCTTATTAAATAAGAAACATAGAACCAATGCAATGAGAAAGCCAAGAGGTCAGAGCTCAGAGCTAAAACCTTACCCTTCCTCTTGCGGTGGTTCTACCTCTCCAAAAGAGAGCTACTTCCTGTGTGTCTGTCTTTTTATAGTGTTTCTGTTCTGCCTTCTCATTGGTTGTCAACCCAACCACATGACTGCCTTGTCATGCCTGTCTGTATAGACCTCCAGGTATTCTATGATTGGTATTGAGATTAAAGGCATGTGTATCCAATACTGGCTATATCCCTGAACACACAGAGACTTACCTAGCTCTGCCTACCAAGTGCTTTCCTATGGCTGCCCTGCTTTCCTATGGCTTGCTAATAGTTCTGACCCCTGGGCAACTTTATTTATTAACATACAAATAACATTTTAATACAAATAAAATATCACCACTATGGCAACCTACAACTTCCCTCTAACTCCTGTTTCAGGGGATCTTATGACCTCTCTTAGGACACTTGGTATGCATATCTACATATAAATACATTCAGGCACTCATATACACATAAAACAAAAATAAAGAGATCTTTAAAAGATGACATGAATTGACTCCCCTGCCTTCATGTCTGTAGTGCTGAGGTTACAGGTGTGCTTCACCGCACATAGCTTGTATGAGGTTCGGAATCAAACCCAGGACTTGGTGCCTGTTCTGCAGATACTTTGCCAACTGAGTTGTACCCCCAACTC
The DNA here is from genome assembly GCF_004664715.2 of Peromyscus leucopus. Taxonomy (NCBI): domain Eukaryota; kingdom Metazoa; phylum Chordata; class Mammalia; order Rodentia; family Cricetidae; genus Peromyscus; species Peromyscus leucopus. The sequence continues at coordinate 19,339,430 of NC_051073.1, read as the reverse complement.
CATGGTGGAGTTTTTCTAAGCATATTTATCCTAACATTGGGGGAAAAGTTAAGAAGTTAAAATCCTAAGTATTTGAAAAATAAAGCTGTATTTTTCATTGATGTAGATAGGGTGGCCAGTGGGTGGAAAAGGCTGGAGTCTAAATCTCAGTTAACTCTTGAGAATGCATACAGTCATATCGATATGAATTGCTCCTGGTGCTTAACAGTCATGGACAGAACCAGGAGTCTATGAAAGAGTTAGTAAGCACCTGCCACAGGTAATGATGTGTTCAAATGCTTTTCTAAATAGCAGACTCTACGATACTTGTGACCAAATGAATGTGTTTCACTTAAACAAATTAGATGTTCCTAATACCTTTTCTATCAAAAATTATGGTCAAAGGCATTTTGTTGTCATGGCAACCCAAAATAGAAATTGGAAACTGGAGTACTAGAGGTGAGTCAAGGAAGGCAAATTACTTCTCTTTAGCTAAGGTCTATTCCTCTTTAATGTTCATATATTAAGGAGGAGTTTGAACTTTTCATATGGTTTTTTCCCTACCAATTGTTAGATTTAGAATGTTCAGTTACAGTTGTATTCCATATGAGTTATTAAATAAGTGAATCACCTCCCCGTTCTTTTTGTACCCCAGAAATGTTCTTTATTTCCATTTTGATAACTGAGCATTTGCACCCTTCATTCAGGAAAGTATTTTGGTCACATCTGTGTTCTTCAAAATGTATTTTATGAAAGCTCAAAATCCTACATGTGAAACCCAAGGCTTCTTCCAAAGGTAGTTGCGTATCGCTACGCGGTATAGACATTACTTATGCCTTTTAGCTTTCATGTCAATTTCATAATAGAAATCACAACTGAGTACTCATAGAAGACAAGACATCAGGAATAGGAGGCAGGGTGGTCTGCAGTTAGGAAACTATCAGTGAACAGGAAGTTGGGCCTAGATAAGATGTAAAATCTCAAGCCAGTTCCCACTGACCTACTTCCTCCATGATGATCCCAATCATAAAGGATACACAACCACCACCAGTTTTAAATCAAATGTTCAAACTTATGACACTATGGGGGTATTTCACATTCAAACCACATCACCATTTAATAATTTATAGCATTACATATTCTCTTAAGAGTAAGTAGTAACTTAATATTTAATGTGAATTCACAAAACAAATATTTTACCCACCTAGTCTTTATTTATGGAAATGTACCAAATATTTTATTTATTGTGCATTTGCCAAATAATCAATTTCCTTGCCAAGTAGGCAATAGATTGGGAATAAACACACCAACTAAGAGTAAAAAAAAAACAAACTCAGAATTAACAGTATGCAGAAAGAGACAAGTATTATAGCAGAGTAACTGCATTGGGTACTTAGCAAATATTTGTTAAATGAATAGCAGATACTATTGGAAGACACTGAAGTCATGATGAGCAAATAAAGGTGGATTTAGATTCTGTGCCCAAGGGAGAACTTGCTGCAGGTTTTGATAGAGGCAGATACACTTTCATTTAGGACCGCCCTAAAGCTTCTGCATATACTGAAGATTGAACTTGGGGAAAGAAACCAAAGTGCTATCTAAAAGACAAGGCATTAGTGGCCCTTACCTATTAGAACGGCTGTATAGTCGTGTGGCCATGTGAGAGTCTAGGTTGGGATTACTATGGATGGTAGTGTAACTAATTAAGATGGTAAGATTATGAGGTCTACTTTATCTACGATAAACTCAACTCTCCTCTCCTCTCCTCTCCTCTTCTCTCTCTCTCTCTGTCTCTCTCTCTCTCTGTCTCTCTCTCTCTGTCTCTCTCTCTACCAATGTGAATGCCTGAAGAAGTCAGAGGAGACATTGGGTCTCTTATTTTACCACATTGTTGTCTTTGAAACAGGGTCACACAGTGAACCAAAATGATCATAAGTCTTCAGCTACCCTGGTTTGCTGTCCAGTCAGAGATCTGTGAGGGTCTGTCTGTCTCTGTCCCCGCCCTCCTCCACCCCCAGTGCTAGGGTAGCAGGTACATGCAGCTATGCCCAGCTTTCTGTATTGGGTGCTGGGGATTTGAGCTAAGGCCTTATGTTTGCACAAAATGTGCTTTTACCCACTGAGTGATCCCTTCAGCTCCAGAGAAGTCTTTTACAGTCTCCTATTAATGAGTCCCCATGGAGATGAGCCTGAGGCCACAATACTTTTGCTTGTTTGGTAAGAACTTGGTGTGTATTTTGTTGTACTATTTAACTTCATAAATATTTAAAATCTTAAGAGTTATTTCTGATATTTTAGTATCAGGTTAAATGATTTCTTCTCATTAGAAAAGTACTTGGCTAAAATAGCCGAGATGATTTCTTATTTCGCTGATGGTCTTTAAAGCGCTTATAAATCAAGACTACTTTATGTTATATCTACTTTTTGGAAGTAAACACTGTAGCATCAATTCATTATGCAACTTCTTTCCTGGTACAAAGACTTTGGCAATAGGCATGCACTTAATTTTACTCTTCTCCTCTTTTTTTTTTTTTTTATTATCATTCAGCTTTATTTTGAAAGCATTTCTGTGGATGGCAGAATATGCACCTCCCTGACAGTGTGCTCCTTATTACTTCCAACACTTCCACTTTGCTGTACTGCAATGTACACATGGGTTTGGCATGTGAGCTGTTTACGAATTGAAACCCATTCTGAAAAAGTTGCAAAGTGACAGGTGCGGATCCAGAAGGATATGCAAATAGACACATTGTACAAATACCTTTGTATTTTCTCCACCATTTTCCCTCTAACTGCATGTATCAAGCCACACAATTCAATTCCTTTGCTCTACTGACTAGCATCAGAATTATCACTTTTTAGTTTCTTGATAGGTGTAAACATACACTAATTATTTGGAAACATCACAAATATATAATTTACGCTTTTCTAGGTCTTTAGCTATTATACTTCCATTTGAACTTTTCCTTTTTTTTTCTTACATAAAGAGTCAGAGTTTTCAAATATTCACTGAAGTTTTATAGTCTCTTGATTGGGTTATCGCTCACTCAACCTGGCACTCAGTTTAAGTTTGCTTTATTTGGGATTTCTATTTATGTGTATCTTTGTGATGTGATGACTTGTTATTCAGAGGACCACGAAACAGCCATAGGACTTCGGTTTGCTGAGAAGTTTGAAAATCTAATAAGATATTATGTATTCATTATGAGTTTGTATTGTCCTTCTTCTAGAAGGAGAGTGTGAGGAAGGAAAGAAGGGAGAAAGGAATGAAGATGAAGTAGGGGAAATAAGGTGGAGAAAATGGTGAAGGAAAACGAAGAGGGGAATAAAAATGATAGGCTTTCCTAACTCTGAGAAAATAGCATGGTAAAGTTGGAGATTTCAGAAGTAATCTATCCTGGTATTTTCCAGATTCTTTGAGTATGAAGCCATTTGACAGTTTTTTTTTTCTTCAGGAATCCACATAATAGAAATTGCTCTCTGGGTTAGTATTAATTAAATATAGAGAGACTAGCTCTATAAATTTAATAATATTTAAAAATTAACCTTACATTTTATTAGAAATGAAGACTATATACATTTAGAAAATTAGTGCACACATCATCCAACATTCTGGCAGGGAGCAAGGTTTAAAATTAGAACAATTTGTAAAATAAACAAGCAGCATTTCAAAGGTAGAACACAAGGCTGTTGGGAACCACAAAACTTCTGCAACTCGGTCTCTCCTTTAAAGTAAAAACAGAACAGGTAAAAAGACATTTGGAGAAGATAATAGCTCAAGAATTAGGTTTACTTTTCTGTCAGTGAAATAGTAACCTATCTCTTCTTCCCTTCCAGCCCTAACCTCCCAATCTCTCTCTCTCTCTCTCTCTCTCTCTCTCTCTCTCTCTCTCTCTCTCTCTCTCTCTCTCTCTCTCTCACACACACACACACACACACTCTCACTCTCTCCTCTCTTATTCTGTAGGTAATGTGTTGCTACATTTTTATAAAATCTTTCAAACACTATACAGTTCACTCTCAATAATTCAAATTCAACTGTTTCTATGTGGCTCCTGTTTATTTACAGCATTTAAACGATAACATACAAGTTTTTCACTCACTTGTATCATTGCACTAGATTGTTGTATACTTTATATACAACAACTATATGCTTTCTGTTTCTGAAAGCTCTGTACATGCATAAACTCCCAGCAGATGTGGTTGGTTACTTATACAATATGAAGCCAATCAAAATTCCAGCGTGGATAAGGAGAGACACAAATGTCCCACTCCCATGGAAGGAGCTATTGATAGTTGATAGTTACTGAGCAGAGGAAGTCTCTTTCCTTTGGACTTTGGGAATGTGGCAATTGGTAGGTTGCTCATGGTCCAGTGGATAGCTTCATATCCATATATGGGAAGAACTGGCTGGATTCAGAACATTGCTAATAACAAAGCAATACATTAAAAAGAGGAAATAAAGCTGGGAGTTTGAAGCGGTAAAGGACATCATAGGGAGTTGGGGAGAAGCAGTGGTGTAATGGATATGTTCATAATGAAGTAATTTGTCAATTACTGTAATTTGTCAGTAATTTGTTCATTATATATCTAATAAAACTAGACAACTATGGTAGAGGTAACTTTTACCTTCTTGTTTTGATTTTTCATTTTGATTGTATTAGTATACAAAATCAGTATATTAAAATTAGATTTGGTAATAAGAGATTTAAAGCAAAAACATTGACTCATTCTGCATTCATAACAATACCATTGTTGAATTATCTTTATTTATTTTATTTTTTGTAGCTATATTAAATCTTGAGAACTTCGTGGATGTGTTTTGATCATATTCACCCCATCCCTCCTGCTAATTCCTTCCAGATCCACTACCACCTTCCTACCACACTCAACTTTGTATCCTCCTTTTATTTTAACAAACCATTGTTTCTATTTGTCTCTACATATGCCTAAGTGTGGGGTTAGCCATTGGAGTGGGCTTGACCTACCAGAAGCTACTAAAATAATACTTAATTAAAGTTGACTTTAATTAAAATTGACAGATTCTTCAGCTCTAATGCAAAATGTTCCATTAGTAGAGATCCATATTTAAAAAAATAACTTGTTACCTGAATGGTCATAGTTTAGAAGATATTTAATGATTACTAAACTTGAAGTGATTGAAGAGCATCTTCCTGCTTGTTTAATTCTTCATTACATTTCCAGCATCACTATAAACATTGGAGCTCTGCTAGACTGCCCTCTAAAAACAAACACTTCTGGAATTTCAAGAGTGTCACTGGCTCCTGAATGAGGTAATTCATGCACTCAACAGCTCAGAGACCCTTTGAGATGAGCAAGTACATCTTGGGGAAATTTAGTCACCCATTCGTTCATCCTGTGTTTGAGTGTGTTACTTAATAGCCATCTGTATTCCAAGAGCATGAATTACTTCTCTCCCCATTCACTTTCGGTTGTGCACTCACCATGAGCATCTGATTGAGGTGCCCATTACCTCATCTGCAGATAGCCTGACATCTGGACATTTGCTCAGAGTCAGTGGCTTTTGTGTAGGACAAGTGTACATAGTCACTTCAACCTCAGTCACAGCAGCAGATTTCCTTCATATATGCCCCAGATAAGAAATATGAATGGTCATCTCCAAAAGAGAATGACTATAACTTTATATTGATATAATCATGATGTCACCAAACCCAATATTATCTAAGTCATTCATTTTATTACATTTTACTTAAAATAATATATGAATCTCCTAAGCCATTGAAACAGTGTGAGATAATTTTGGGGCTACCCTTTTTGAGATTACCGTTTTTTATTTTAGAGTTTCAAGAGAAAGATTCATTTTAGATGTTGGGTCAGTGTTACAGGTTTCACTCTACTCACTTTTCAGTTCTCATTTGAAATATATTGTTTGGAAAGAGATTTAGGAACAGTCTTACCACATATCAATTGCACACAAAATAACTGATTTCACTATGAGATTTTTCACTCATGTGTAAGGTCTGATCATATTCTCTTCTTTTCTCTTGTCTCCTACCATTTCCAGATGATCTCTCTTCCCTGTAGTCCCCCTTCTACTTTCACACCATTTATTTATTTTTCTAGGTCTTATCATCTTATCTCACTTGACTGTTATTCACACCTTGCTTTTAGCTCACTGGAACCCCGCTCTTCATGTATACAAACAGTTCCTCATATACTCTTCCTCTTGCCTGCAATCAAAGAAGTCCTTAATCTGACTATTGATACAAACCTACTACTTAGATATCTAATTTTGTTTGGGTAAAGGAGCTAAACTATGTTTGCCATAAAAATTCCATTCATCTTTTACTGTCCCTTATGTATATCTATAGAGGAAGTAAGTGATCATCATTTGTTAACAAAATTGTTTAAAAATTATTTTTGCTTTCTACTAACTCCAATAGCTGTGCAACATTTCTGTTGTAAGTTTTCATTTTTTCCTGAAACAGGTTCTCACTATTTTGCCCAGGCTGGCTTTACACTTCTTCCTACCTTAGCCTTTCAGGGTTTTGGGATTATTGGCATGAGCTATCACACTTGTCTATGGCATATTTTTTGTTGTTATTTTATTTTTATTATTTAAAACAATGTTTAAATTTAAATATATTTTAGTCACATTCTTCTCCTCCCCCAAGTCCTTCAAGATCCTCCTACCCACTCAATTTTAAGTTGTTTCTCAAAAAAACAAAAACCCAATACCACAGTAAAGCTCCCCTAAACTAAGAAAATGAAATAAAACACACCCACAATGATAAAAGTAAACACCAAACTGTAATCAAATAAAAACACACAATAAAAACTGTGAATTCCATTATATGTTGGTCAACTACTACTGAACATGAGGCCTGCCTTGGAGTGGTTGATATACCCAATGTCATTCTATTAGAGAAACTGATCTCTCAGCAGTTATAAGTGGCAGTTCAGTTGTTAGCTTTAGTGGCTAGGCTTTTATTCATTCGTCATATTATAATATGTGTTCAGTGATATGCGGATATGAGCTGTGCAGTCGATGATGATAACCAAGCTACAGTCCATAGAACCATAAGGGTAGCTAGTGACTAAGAGTCTGGTCCTCTCTCCATAATGAATTGTGTGACTATTTCAGGCATCTCTTTGACCAAAGCTACAGCCAGTGATTCCCACTGACATGATTTCCAGGGCCACACTACAGTTCTATAACCTTGAGGTATTTTCTGCATTTCCCATCTTCCATTCAAAATCCCAATAGCATCTCCTCTTTGAGGATATGAACTAGTGATAAAAATAATAGACCCTGTGCCAAATCAACATTTATCAACTACCCACTGTTCTACAATAAGATAGTGTATTCACAGTCAGTAACAGAACAAAGTGATATATATTACAATATATGTAATATATATTATACAGATACATCACAATTACTTTAGAATTCTACTTTCATCAGTAAAGCAGATCTATAGCTAAGGATCTTTCAATTGCTAAAATGCCTGTTTCTTTGAGACTGGTCCTTATTGTAGCAGTACATACTGCCCTTTCCCAAGAAAATGATCCAACAGATAGTGTGTCCTTACTTCATATGAAAACCAAAAGACAGTAAGACGTGGGAGGAAAGTGTGCTGCCCATTAAAACAGAAAATTATTCTATTTAACAGATCTTGGTGCATTTAAGCAACATAATGAGGAAATGGCTCAACAGTTAAAGCACTTGCCACTTAAGCAAAAGGACAAGAGTTAAGATCCCCAAACCCACATAAGTGCCAGGTGGGTGTTATGTCTCTCCTGTAACCCAGCCTTTGAAGGTGGAGTAGGGGATCCCTAAGCATGCAGGCTAAGGAGACAACTCATATGGACAAGATCTGGGTTTCAGTGTGAGACCCCGCGTTAATGGATAAGATGGAAGAAAGTTAAGGGAGATTCCTGATAGCAACTTTGAGCCTTCACATGTATATCCATTCATACACACACGTGCGTGTGCAGGCACACACACGCACAGACACACAGTCACACAAAATGTGTACACATGAAAAAACCAAAACTATAAAAATAAATAATAAATTATGATAAAAAGCAACATAATGAAAAAAATGCCAGTTCTACTGAACCTGATAAGAGAACATTTTCAGTGTTCCTTTCATAGAATACACACACACACACACACACACACACACACGCACGCACGCACGCACGCACGCACACACACACACACACACACACACACACGCTCATTATGAGAACTCTCATGAACTTTCCTGGACACACAAAAGAGGTAAACCAGACATTGGCCTGTTAGAGTCGAGTGGGTCAGATTTGGAAAGGTGTAAGTTCCTTAAAGTGAGATTTACATCTAATGGAAACCATATAGCACTGACGAGTGAGTTCAGAGAAATACACTCTTATTTCCCAACAATTCAGAATATTTATTTTGTCTTGATTTTTTTTTTTTTTTTGAACACTGAGATTGAAATCAGTTGAGGGGAACCTTGTTTCCAAGATTCTTTTCAATTTGCTTCTGTGGCAATTTAGTCAAGCAACCTGTTTGGAAATCATCTATTTGCAGAAGCTAGGTGGGGGAAAAGCTGCCACATTATATAATTCACCGAGCGAGTTTTGGCTCCCACTCTGCCAATCCATCTGAAATAGTGGCTAGTGCCCTGCATCTCGCCATACATATGATCCAGCAATTTAGCAGAAAGAGAGAAAGGCCCTGCGACTTGGCATCCCCGTGGACATTTATCTTTGAGAAAACCAAATGGAGCCAACTTTTGCCAGAGTTTAATAGCAAAGCTGTCACATTTTACACAAATGAGTATTGAAGTCTGTTGGCAAATGGGAAGTGGGGGGTGGGGATCAGGGGAGTGGAGGAGGAGGGACCTGCTGACTGCACTCTTTTCAAAGTGGCTCCAGTTTTTAGGGGAGGGGCCGGCTGCTTCGCTTGGCAGGGGAGATGAAGTAGTTAAAATGATTGCTAGCTAGGGGTTGGAACCCCAGGCTCTGGGTGTATATATAAGACGGTGCAGCCAGCGCAGAGCTGCTCTTGCTGCGGCTGTGGCTGTGGGAGCCAGGACCAGGGTACAGGGCTCAGCCCCTTGGGACACAGAGACCAGAGAGGGAAGCGAAGAAGGCTGCTTAGATCTGCGCTAGGGAATCCTGGTTCACCTTTTGCAATAGATATAGACGCGGGAACCCCTAACCCCGTCTCCTGCCCCCAGACACACGCCCACGGACGGTCTCCTGCGCTCCAGCCCAGTGCCGCACGGGGCAGCCTGGCAGCAGGTCCCCCGCTGAAGGCGATGCTTGCAGGGATCCTAGCTCCTGTCCTGGGAAGGAGAGAGTAGTACCCAGCAGAAAAGCAAGAAGGTTGCTGGCTAGAGCCGCGGGTGACTGTGCTGCGGGAGGACACCGCCTTTGCTCCGCCGGACACCTGCTGCAGAAGTCTCACCACCATGATCCGCATGGTCTCGCTGCTGCTGGGAGCCACACTGCTCTGTGGCCACGGAGCCTTTGCCCGACGGGTGGTCAGCGGTGAGTCAGGGCAAGGGTACTGTCTGTCCAGAGGAAAGACAAGGGTCTTGGGACTCTGGGGCAGTAACAGGCAGTTTGCATTAGGGTGGGGACTCCCGGGAGAGTTGGAAAACTGGACTGAGTAGGGCTTCCAGAGAGATGGTGAAAAACGTGTTATTCTTTTCTTTCCCCTTTCTCTCTGCAAAACAGAAAGTTTTAGGGTTTTTTTTTTGGGGGGGGGGCGAGGTGGGAGTGTCCTCTCTAGCTGCGGAGCAAACGCTAGCTAAATCCGGAGCAGCATGGTCACTTCAGCACGGGTTTCCACTTTCTTTGGAAGATTGTGAGTGGATCACAGGCAGGCAGCGCTGGGCACCTGCGGAAGGGGTGTGGTCGAGCTAGGCAGACAGAGCCTGGAGGCTAAAAAGCTGCAGCATGAATTGCCACCTCCTGCTGGTCTGGTTCCAGTCCCGCCAGGGTGCTCACAAGGATGGCTTCTGAGACTAGCCCAGTTCAGATGTCTGAGTTTGCAGCCTTTGTTCTCAGGATGACTGCACTGTCGCCTTCTTTTTTACACACTTCCTTCCCTAGTTAGACAACTCAGGAAACTGAGTCAACGGCAGGTGGGTCGAGGTTTGGTTTGGTGTGTACTTGGTAACGAACTGGGTCTGTATATTCCTCAGGTGCCCAGTTAAGTCTCTTAAATCGGTAAAAGGGAAATAGGTTAAAATGACCAAGCTTCCTAGTTTCGTCTGCGCGCCCCCCTCCCAGCATCTGTTGCCTAGTCTTTAAGCAATTCACATCATACCCACCTTCTCTTAGTTTGGGGAAGTCTCCTAAGGCTATAGACTGACTCTTCAGTGACTGAGATGAACGTGAACAGCACTGCTCATGGCAGCTGTACAGTTACCCATAGAGAAAGCTCTTGCTAGGCTCATCAAATAATGACAACGGGTTTGGTGAATGTAGTTTTAAGAATAAAGTATTTGCGTCTAACATAAGTGAATTGTTTTAAGGATAAAGTATTTCCATCTAACATGCAAGGCAAACGTGGCCCAGTGAAAACTTGTCCATCTGCCTAATAGGTGTCACATGGATGCGAGGCGACAGTAACTTAGAGTTTAGAAACAGGTCTTTTGGATCTAGTATGTTAAGCCTGCCTCTGATCTTCTCAGCAATTTATGTATTTCACTCAGTCAGATACAGTTCTTAAACGTGCAGGTGAGCAATTAGTCTCCACAGGATGTTCAGAGACTATTAGTTCAAATCCTTTACCTTCCTAATTTAGCAGAGAATAAAGAACTTTAGCGTGGAGATCTATCTGGGGGAACCCACTAACTATACATTTCACTAGTTTTGTTTTCAGGAATTTTTCACATAAATAAATGAACAGCAAGAGACTATGCTTTGAACATATGGCATTTTTAAACAAGCATTTAAAAAAGCAAGCACATTCCACTAACTTAAATAATGTTTCTTTGTTGTATTCTTATTTATATGCCTTAAAGTTCCAAGGGGGGGGGAGGGGAAGATCCAAGGTAGAAAATAGAACTCAAACACTTTGTTGATGGAAAGTTTAATTTTTCATTGTACTTCTGCACAAATTATTCCAAAACTTTGGTTATGCTTTTCTTTAGCAATTCATGGTCATCTGGAAGGTGACATCTGGAACATTTCTGAGTAACTAAGCATGATTTATTTGATTTAGTGTAAATGATGATGTTGACTTGAGATTAGAACAATTACTTAGTTATGTTTTTTATGAATAACTTGATTGTCTTTGCATTGAAATTTATCTATTTGTACACTGATTTATGAATCATAGGCCTTGAATAATTCTAGCTGTGACGGGCTGAGCAGAGAGCAGCCTAAAATCTGTTATTTTTGAAGAAATATTTCCTAACATGTCCACTGTCAGCCTGTTGATATTTGTTCTGAATAGTGTAGCAACCATTTTATGCCACTAGGGACCAGTTACCCCGTCCCTTCTCAAGTGTCTGAAGAGAAGTGAGACAGCTTCTTTGTTTTCCACTGTCTGGAACATACTTAGAACACATGGAAAATAATTTCCACTTATTACATTTCAGGACAACAATTTATAATTCCTTTGTAATATCAAATAATCACTTACCCTGTATATCCTCAAAAGACAGACACTGACAAAGTTAATATCCAGACATGTTTTTCATATTTCAAAACGTTCAACAAGATGCATTCTAATACTTTTAAACACATTATTTTAAGGTGAAAATGGTTTAATTATTAAATACATTTTCTGCATAAGATTTAATAGTATCCGATGTAATAGGGCAGTGCACAGAGACACATAGAGAGAGAACTCTGATGATAATAATCAGTGTATTTACTGAATTTGTGATTCCTGCTGGGAAACTAATTTGAGGATCTGAATTGTATGATGATTTCTAACTTCACACAGATGGGTGGAGAACATCTGTTGCATCTCTTTAATCATTCATTTCAGAAAGTCACTAGCTGGTAATCACATTTTTCTTCTGATAAAGTTTGAGGTTTTTTTCTTTATGGTAAAATATGAAAATGGGCCATAAAACCTGAAGTCTCTGTGGGAGAATATGTTTGGAAAGCAAGTGACATTTTATTTTAAAACAATTTGAAATATTTTAATGAAATCTTTGTTTGTTTGTTTCTTTTTTTTCTTAGAGTTTGGATCACTAGTTCCCAACATCCTCAGGCTGCATCGTGGCTTTAACCATATTCAAGGCATCCCTCAATTTCTCCAGAACTCTCTTCCATGTGCAGTCTTAATTCTACTACAACTGAAATATACTTTGCCTGAGAGACTAAGGGAAAACAGACCTTTAGAAACAAGGTTACGAGGCCTGTGACTGACTTCCCCACAGCAATTCCTGTGCTTCATGGAGTCAGACATACTTTTTAAATGTACAATTAACCAATCACTCTCCACTTTCACATGAACATTTTGGAGTCTCTGACTCTAAGTCCCTTTCCTCCATAATTTAGCAGAAAATAAAAGGCTCACTGTAGAGAGATGTAGCTAGTGGAACCAGTTATATGCAGATTTCTCTTTTTATCATGTAGAGAACACAGAATATTACATAAGTGATGAGCAGTAAGTAGCTTTAAAAGGTAATTTAATAGTAAGGAAGATACAAGTGAAACTGCAGAGCATATTCTATCTTAGAGAAAAATCCCATGACATCATCAAAGCAGAAAATGATGACAGTGCAGATCTCAAAGATGCAATTACTTTAAGTATCTCTTGGGCAAGAAGGCAGCAAATTAATCTTATTACTAAGCATTTAATAAGCTACCCATTTATCACAGGCACTGTTCCTTAGTGGCTGTTCATCATTATCATATGGTGGCACTCTCTGCACATGAACGCTAAAACTGACTCTGTCATTTAAAAAGGGCTCGGAAGGGGAAATGCAGCTGATGCATCATCAGTAATTTTTACTACTTACATCTTCCTTCTGTGTTAGATTTTCACATACAGGTGCATTCATATAGATAACTGTGAGGTGAACTTTTCAAAAAAACTGTTTTAATGTACTGTTGAAGCAACAGCACACCATGATATTTTGACTATAGTGATAGTTTTTGCATTGGAGATGACATTCAATTTAGGCTTTAATTGTTTTTTTGAGAAAATAAAAGTACAGATGACACATCATTTCTATATCTATGTATATATCTATATACATATATTCAGAGATAGAAGTGTCCTCAAATTAACTCTGATCTACTTATTATTCAACATGAAAAGTACACACTCAAAAACAGTTTCTCAATACACAATCCTGTGCTTTTACCAGCATTCAGGAGCCAACCAATGGCTATATTAAATCAATGTTTCTAACACAGAATAGATTCATGGCATATACATTTCTCAAACCCTTTATTCATAAAGTCTGTTGCTTGAGACACATGTGGAGAAGCATAGACATCGTGGAAAAATGGGCAGCATCCGCATTGAGACTGGCTCCAAACCCAAGTGCGCAGTTATGATCTGTGTGAACCTGGACAAACTTTTAAACTCTGTCTGTGTCCCCCTTCAACGATGGGATGAGAAAGTCTACATCATACAGTGGCTTGGAGGATCAAAAGGTTTTGATACAATTAGTGCCTTGTGCATGTAGAAAGGGTAGGAAGAGGGGCTTAGCTTGGTAAGCCCTGTGCCTAGAGTTGAGTTTTCCAGAGGTGAAGGTAACTTTTCTAGTTGAATAGCTTATAAGAAGGACCTCTTAGTTATATGTCAACGGATTCTGATTTCCCACTTCCGCTAAAGACTTGGTTTTCTCACTTCCTCTGAAGGTGTGAATTGTACTGGAAGTGAAGTCTCTTATTTCAAATTATTGTTCAATATCAGACAATTATTAGCATTAGTTCTGTGAAACATATGGCCTATATCAGTTTTTAAGAAAGCAGAAACGACCATGGAAGTTTTGTTCATTCCAATTACCTGCAGTTCTGCGGGACTTAAGGTACTTCTTTTTGATTGGCTGTTTAAACTCTCAAGTTATATTATTATGAACCTTCATTATGGAAGGCTGCCATTCATAATATTTATATCAATTTCAAATATCAGGATGTGGACTATGAGGGACCTCCCTTCTCAGAAAGCTGGTGGTGTTTTTTGGGGGGATAAATAAGAAAGACTGAGGCCACCATCATCCCTGAAGTGACCCACGATGGCAAATTTGATTTTTCTAGTGTAAGAGAATAAATGCCAGCTATTGTGCACTCTGCAATTAAATGAATCCTGAAACTCATCTTGCATAAGTAATTTAATTTTAATAAATCTGTCTTAACTTCAAATAAAAATTCTTAAGAAATTGGTGCACTCTTGAGAATTACAAATAGAACACTTACAGTAAATGACACTCTCTTCCACTTAGTTCAGGATAATTGTCTTTGTTCTCAGAGATCATGCAATTTATATATTTCAATACTACCACATGTTTTAGTGTGTTTTGAGGGGGATAGGAAAGAATTATGGTAAAGATATTTTTTTTTATTCTAGTAAATCTTAAGTTTAACCGATCTGGTTTAGGTGAGATTTATCATATTGTCCCTTTTTTACATTTTCATTATTTTTCAATTAAGGGTTGATCATAACAGAAGAAAAGAAACATAATTTCTTCTATGTTTCTATTGAACAACATGATCTAAATAATTATTTAATGTTGGTTATCATTTATTATAGTAAGAGGTATAAGGGGAAGTTTGACAACCTCACAGCTGCAGAGCATTCTACAATAAATAATTTGAGTAAAGTAAAACCAAATTATTGTTTCTATTCAAGAAGAAACATCGTCATAACTTCATGAGTTTACTTTGAAGCCAGTTTCAAGCTTTGCCAACATTTATTATTTTTCATAACTATGAGAAACCAAAATCCTTATTCATAGGAGTAACAACAGAATATTAATTGTGACAATAATAGAAATGTTTAATAGCTATTCATAAATTTTGTTTGTATATAAAAGAACATATCTAGGGTTGTGGCTCAGTGTGGGCCCCTGTATTCACAAATCTGATAGGGGTGAATATTTCTTTCTATAATTCTATGCAAATTCACTTGAGAAAATTTAAATTTGTAAATAGTTCTTTGATTTGGAGATTATTTAGTTCCAGGTGCACATTCAGAATATTTTCATAAAAGTAATTACACAAAGCCATCTTGAACATCTCCTTTTAATAATGTTTCTAGAATCTGGAGTGGAAGGTCTTTGTAGACAAGCCAAAACTAAGTAATTTTCAACTAGAGATTCTGAATTGAGACTTCTTTATGGTTAACCAGTATGCATGTAACCTTAGAGTAGCATAAACCACTGTATGACTCTCAGAAAGATTACTCTCCCAAAAATATTTCTGAAAGATTTTATTTGGATATGATGTTTAAAAGCAAAAGTCAGGGAAAGTTTTCATGTGAACAACCAGGGCAAGGAGGGAGGTCATCACAATTGTTCTCTAGTCACATCAGAAGACATGCATTAGCAGAACTTGTCTGGGAATTAGGGCAACATTTGTTTCCCAGCTGTTCAAGTTCCACTGTGATCACAGCCAAATGGGATCAGCGAAAGTGCAGCAGCAAGTCCCATAGCTCAAGCTTCTGCTCATTTTGCCACAACTTGGGCCAAATGTGCACAGTAAGGTAGAAATCAGTAGTAAAGTAGAATTATAGGTAAAGGTATTCACCCTGTCAGCACTAACTGATTCTATATGAGCCATAATAATTGCGCAGTGTGTCTGTAATTTCCTGGCAACTGCCTTGCTCTCCCTGACCTGGTAGTAGCTTTTTAGTTCAAACATGAAGACTCAGCTGATACTCACCGAATGTCTTTTGGGGTTAACGTATCTGTTCCAGATGATAAAAGGCTTCTGTCTTGATTTCCTCAAGAGTCCTCTTTCTTGCAGCCATCATCATCTTTGTACATTTATTGGGATCATGGATTACTCCATCTATAGGGAAAGACTGCCTGATACAGAGTGCCAAGGTTGGCATTTTTTCTAGGACCTATGTAGCATCAGTTGTGAATTATTTAAAATGCAATTCTTTGCCTAGGCATCATTACTTATACTTTTTACAATGTAACATAATAGTACTAGGAATCTCTACATTGTACTGAGAGCTCTCTATGCATTTTATTATAAGCACTATCATAGTTTTATAAATGAGTGAATTTCAATCAATTGTATACTTTCACCATGTATAAACTAGAGATAAATTTATCTTTTAATATATCTAAGATAATGAGCAGTGAATTTTAACACAGGCAGCCTCTTAAGGTACCCTGGTTTTGTTACATATAAATACATGTTACTCACCAAAAACATGCTGCTATTTTGTCTCTCTTTCCATTGAGATCTTGCAAAGCAATCTAAAAAAATAAAAGCAGTATTAGTAAAAATGCTTTAAAGGGCTAAATGTCTTCGAGGGTGAAAATTAGGAACTTGAAAACTCAGGGGAATGTAGCTAAGATATATTTGGAAACTTAGAATATGTAAAGGATGTACTAGATGAAAATAGGATGAGAGTTTGCTTCTTGAATACAAGAATAAAATATAGACTTATAAGAATCATTGGAATCTTACAAGAAACAACTATTTTAAACAGTGAAATAGTCACAAAATATAATAATAATCAAGGGTAAATTTTCAAATTTATGTATGATGTATATTAGAACTAAGCATTGGGATTTCCATTGCTTCCTGTCAATGATTATTTCAGATTATTTGCCCTACTAAAGCCTCTTTAGCTCATTTCCCATGACCATTACTACTGATATGTTAATTTTTTTTTATTAAATTCAGTTAACCTGTACATGAATTTGTTTGTACTTTTCAATGTACAGCTCCTAAGTCCAGATTCTAGTTAGCTGACTTTGTTTCCATTGCTGGAATAACCATTTTATGTTTTCAGCTTTTGCCAAGATCCTGAATGCTTATCATTTAAATACTGTTGTGAGGTAAATGGTCTTCCACCAACCTCTGCTTGCTCTTGCCTTGAGTGTCATTCCAGATCACAAGTTGAGTTTCAGGGCCTGGGAGAATGCTGTAATGTTGATGCAATATAGTTGCTCAGCATGGTGGACTGTAATTAAGAGTATAAACTATAAATGCTTTACTTATCACAGTATTTAAGCATGATCCCCCTTCTACAAATGACAACTTTCCATATAGACTGAAAAGTTAAAAAGACACTCTAAGAGGATGTCAAACATTTATTTTATGTGTGTGCTGGGAGTAAAAAGTCACATTCTCATGCTTGCACAGTGAGCAATCTACCCATTGAGCATATCCCAAGTTCCATCATCTTTATAAATTGAAATTAATAGACTAGAAAAGCAAACTTTACAATATTATTGGATGAGAGAGTACTCTTACAAAATATTTTTGTTAATTCTTTGAGAATATCATACAATGTATTTTTATCAGTCAGTCAAACTAACTCCTCACAGATCTGCCACCACTATCCTATGCCCTCCTCTTTTTAAAATTAATAATTCATCAACTCTAAGATGTACTGTCCATATATTTCTTGAATGGGACTATCCACTCAAACATATTTGATCTGGTAGAAGCATCACCCTTAAAGAAAACTGATTCTCCCTTCCCAAGAAACCATCAGTTGTCCATAGTTTCTCAGAGCTGTGGTCTCATGAGACTCTCTCTCTGCTATATACTAAAATGCTGAATGACTTGATCCTGAGTAGGTCGTGTGCAGGCAGCTGCAACTGTTGGGAATTCATGAGTACAATGTTCCTGCCTTGTCTATAAGTCATTCTTTTGCTCTGGTCCTTCCCAACATTTGGCTTTTACATTCTTTCTACACCCTTTCCATGATGGTACTTGGGTAGGAGGGTCTGATATAGATGTCCCACTTCTGGCTGAACATTCTATAGTCACTCCTTTATGTTTTGATCAGTTGTGAGTTTCTGTGCTAACCACCATCCACTGCACAAAGAAACTTTTCTGATGAGGTTTGAGAGGTGCAGTAGTCTATTGGTATAGACTTACCTTATAGAAATAAGAATTTAGAGGGAAAGTTTGGTAATATGTCCACTCACCCAAATATCAGTAGTATATTCACCCTTGTGGCTTGTGAGGTCCCCAGTCATTAGTTCTTGACCATATTTGCAATACCAGGCATGGGTTTCCTCCTGGAGAGGCAGGACTTAAGTCTAATTAGAGGGTAGTTGTTTACTCCCATAACTGTTATGCCACTATTACACCCATGGACGTACTTGGAAAAAAAAAGAGTTCTTGATAGTGTTGCTTATTTTGATTTGTTCTTTTATTATGATTAATGTCAAACTTATGAATGGAGACCTCACAATCAGTTTATCTATATCTTTTTTTTTTTTTTGTTTTAGGTCAAAAGGTGTGTTTTGCTGATGTGAAACATCCGTGCTACAAAATGGCCTACTTCCATGAACTGTCTAGCCGAGTGAGCTTCCAGGAAGCACGCCTGGCTTGTGAAAGCGAAGGAGGTGTCCTCCTCAGTCTTGAGAATGAAGCTGAACAGAAGTTAATAGAGAGCATGTTGCAGAACCTGACCAAACCTGGAACAGGGATTTCAGATGGTGACTTCTGGATAGGACTGTTGAGAAGTGGGGATGGCCAAACGTCTGGTGCCTGCCCAGATCTCTACCAGTGGTCTGACGGAAGCAGCTCCCAGTTCAGGTAAGCTGTGACTGGACCCAGAAGTGTTTATCAATGCCCTGGAGGAGTCATAAGGCCAAAAGAAAGGCCCTGATACCTAGGAACACTCCGACCACATGTTACTGAGTGTCCCTTTGGCTCTGTATTTGTAGGAACTGGTACACTGATGAACCTTCTTGTGGAAGCGAAAAGTGTGTTGTCATGTACCATCAACCAACTGCCAATCCTGGCCTAGGAGGTCCCTACCTTTACCAGTGGAATGATGACAGGTGCAACATGAAGCACAACTACATTTGCAAGTACGAACCTGGTAAGAGACCTTCATAGCTGTAGTAGATTTTGTTCATATTAGTCCATGTCTTCATGGTTTCCAGCCTTCCTCTATTATTCCTAAGAAAGAGGCATCACCTGACAACTCACCCTGTTAATGTACTGAAGCTTATTGCTTGTTGGAGAGAAAACCTGCCAGTGTATTGAATAAAAGGGAATGGGCAGAAACATTTGTTGGGAGAGGCCTTTCAAGAGAAAATAATAATTTTTACAAGAACCAAACAGTGCTGTTGTAATTATATTTTGTAAATGACAAATGTCTATGTGAAAATATCTTAAAAACTTACAAGATTATGTGGAAAGTAGGTATAGGCTACCAAAGTGCCTATAGACTTGCATACTTGTGAGCAATAGCTCCTTGTTTTTTTCCTGCTGAGTTTAGGGGAGCAAATGGCTTTCCCCAGGCATATTATTTCACCATGTTACAGCATAATATTTTCCATGTGGTCCTTTATCTCAGCTTAAATCCTTTCTCAATAGTTAAAAAGAGTAGGGTCACATTACACATTCTTCATCTGATTTGTATTTTTTGAGAAATGACACTTTTGTTAGTTTTCTTCTGAAGTATTTAGTTACTTGTCATACTCAGCAACTGGGGAAATTACCTTGACCTAAGTCACAGTAGTGTGGCTCCCCACTGAATGTGGTGAAATTGAGTTACTTTAATAAGACACTTCAATTGAATTGGGATTTAAACTAAAAGACGGACTAATCAAAAATGTGGAAACTTATATGTTTGATTGTCTTAGACACTCAAGTTAGATACTTAAGCCTTGATATATTTATTTTTCTATTTTTCTCTACAATATTGGGAAGGGTCATTTTAACTTTTCTGAAAGACTGTTGCATGACCTCATAATATGTTCCCATAGAAGGCAATTATATCCAAGTACCCTATTCCTATTATTCTCTTGAAATTACACAATTTCTTTTCTCATAAAGCCATGTAGCACAAGGGATTATTGGATTAGACTTACCCTTCTCTTATGTTTATCCTGCTCTTGAGTATATTAGCCAACTCTTTATATCCCTGGTGAGTTTATTCTTTGCCCTGGGTTGCGAAATCTGTCATTACACTCCTGGAAGCCTTTGCAAAGCTAAGTCTGTTATTCATTTCTATTCTTTCTAATTGTGTCTTAGAGAAATACAGTTAAGATTTTGTGATATTTTAAATTTGCTGCAACACTTGGCATTTATTAATGAGAGGGTTAAAGGAATGAGTATAGCTGTGTAATATTATATATGTATTTTTATATTATACCCATGATCAATTTGAAATTTATTATTTACTTTCATATTTCTACTCTCGTATACTATCTAATAGCATGATCAATGGTGTTGAAAATGTTAAAAAATTACCCTGGTTATTCAGAAATGAGAAAATTCAATTTTATTTTTTCCCTCTCCTCTACTGAAACACATATATATTCTTTTGGTTCACTGATACCCATTTTTTATGGCAGTACTTATAAGTTATTTTTGTGTTAAACTTGTCTTTTGGATCTGATGAGGTGACTCAGAAGAGAAAGACACTTGTTACCAAGTCTGAAAACTGAGTTCAATCCCAGGAATTTATATGGTGGAAAGAGAAAACCTACACCCTCAAGTTGCCTACTGGACTTCACATGCACACCATGACATTCATGCTCCCAGTTACACACAAACATGACACTCATGCTCCCAGCCACACACAAAATAGATCTAATTTAAAAAATTAACATTGCCCTATTGGCTTTTGTTTTTAGATAAAAATAGCTTTTATAAAATTAAGTTACTAGACTTTTATTTAATTCACAATCACATTGAAGTTTGTTGGAAATGTTTTAAGTGTAATTACTTTGTTGACTAATTTCATGTTTTTATAAATTGTTTCAAAACATCAGTTGACCACTTGCATTTATATACTAATGAAATCATTTAGAAAATAACTATAGATTAGGAAGCTATTAAAGTATCAGTTAAATTTAAAATTTATGAAAACATTGCTACAGCATGATGGGTGGTTAAACTACCAGTGAATTGAGATTGTAGGAGAATAAGAGGAGTGAGAATTCTTCAAAAACATTTGTGTGTTCCAAAGACTACAGAAAACACTCTATGTAACATAAAATTACAAGAATAAAGAGTCTAATTTCTTTGACCAATGAAAACATTTACAGTTGATTTTGTTATTATTGTTGTTGCTTGTTTGTTTTTGAGGCAGAGTTTTACTCTATGGCCCAGTGTGGCATGAAACTCAAAATACAGACTCATGGTGAACCACTAGGCTTGTCATGAATAAAAGGATGTTATAGGCTTATAGAGGGAAATTACAGTTTAATACTCCACCCTCAAAGAACTTCATTAAAGAAGAAAAAGTCACAGATACCATGATGGGGTACCTGAAGAAAATACCCTTCATTCTTCTCCAGTTCCCTAAGAAGAACTCCATTCAGAGTGTCTCCATTCAGATTGACAGGGGTTCTGGAGGAGAAGCCCCTTCCATTCCATTTACTTCTGGAGTATTAGAGAAGTTATAGCATATACCTTGGGGGCAAGACAAAGACCTCACAGGAGAGAGGATCACTTCACCTCAGGAGGAACAAAGGGAATTCCTTGCTCTTATAACTTTACACATGTGAAATTTAGGGGTTGGAGGGGGGCAGGCAACATGCCATGTGGCCTAACCTGTGTGCCAGGAGTTTGAATAGAGGTGTGTGTGGCACCAGATAAGAGTTATGGTTGGTTCAGACTTGGGGGTGTGGGATGGAGGTCTTGTAGTTAGGTGTAAGTGGAAGGAAGGAGACTTCAAAGCCACAAGAGCCTTGCTGATCAACTTGAATGTGCTTCACTACAGCAGGTGGGTGGTAGGTAGGTGGGGTAGATGGAAGGTTTGTAACCTATTCTTGCTTGCTAGTTTTTTTTTTTTTTCTCACTAATACAATTTTCTTTGGCTAAACTGTTAATGTAACAATTGGTTTTATAGGGGGAAAGTATATAAAATAGTAGTACCAGACCATGCTAAGAAATCTCAAGAATTTCCATGCATTTCGGAATTGAAAAATCTAATCACATAAAGCTGGAATTGAAACAACCTGTAAATCTTGACTTGCTACTGTTTAAAAGAGCAGGCCCTGTTATTTGGGTAGCACAGACGTGATTTTCAGATGGCTGCTGCTTGAATCAGCAATTCCACATGCAACTGTGCAGTTATCTGCTAATTATTACTGCACAGCAAAGGTTATTGCTTAGAGAATTTGCCTTTGTTTTCTTTTAAATTACGTCTCATGTCTTACATTTTAAGTTCACAAATTATTGTTTGCCCCTGTCGCTTTGGGTCCCTTTGTCATTACTGATTGCAGCAAGCTGCCTTCAGCAATCTACCACTTTGGGTTGCTAAATGAAGTTTGGGATTATAGAAGGAATTGATCAAATTGGTTCTTTTATTCAGACATAATTAAATATTGACTATTGTTAGTTAATTTTATGTACATTTAAATTCAGAATATATATTTGACTGCAAATTATTCAGAAATCCAAATCAACCTTTTTTTTTAACCGTTTACTGATAAATTTGTATTTTTGTTGATGTTTGCATTTTCCTTATTTAATTATTATTTATTATTCCTATGCTAATTCTTTACAGAGATTCAGCCAACAGACCCCGTTGAAAAGCCGTATCTTACAAACCAACCTGGAGACACCCATGAGAATGTGGTTGTTACTGAAGCAGGTGAGTCCCTTGCATGTGTTCTTACCTCTCATCTAAACAACTGTGCTTTGAACCAGTGCTTTGCATTGACCCCAGGGAAACCTCTCTTGTGGTTCAGGGATGTGATGCATTAATTATGGGCCCATAGACATTTACTTTTGACCTACATTAGAAATAATTATGCAAGGATGCATTTTAAATAGAATAACCTTTAAAAATTTTCCATTTCAAGTGGAAGTATCTAATATGAAACTAAGGGATCGATATTAACACTTGTCATCCACAAAACATTTCCCAATATAATATAGTAGTTATCATGTATACTGGCATATTTAGTGCCCTGGAATACTTACTGCTGAATGTTCAGGGCTGGTCTTGCAGTAGAGATGAGGTATAAAATAAGCCTCATTATAGTTTATGTAGTCCTCCCTGGTGTAAATACTTCAATCTGATCAATTTCAGACTATCACTGTGATATCACTGTGTGGCATGTCGGAAGGAGATGTACACAATGTGGTCTCTATCTTGCCGCCATTGCAGAAAACAGAGTAAAAAATGCAATCTCCAGTGCAAGTTCCTTATTAGCTAGCAACCCCTCAAATATTCTTTAAAACTTTTTTTGACATGACCTAAATCCAGAGGGACAGAAATATGCATCCTATTTGTTTTGTGAACATCGATCCAAAGACCCAAGTGTTTCAAAACCAATAACTCATAGATAGAGGCTCAGAAGGAAGGCTGAGCACTCCACAATCACTATTCTCTGCATTTTGATCCTCCTATGCATCCCTATGGTCATAAACATGTAGGACACACACACATACATACACACACAAACACACGCACAACATGAAGTTAGGAAGAAATAAGTAGAGGGACTTGTGAGAATTTGGAGGGGGGAGTGAGGTGTGGGTTTGATTAAAATAAAGTGCATTCATATATGAACTTAAAAGTGTGTTAAACAGCAGCATATCTCTGAATAACCTATTACTAGATCTCATTAAATACACCCCTTAGCAAAGTAAAAGATAAATAATAAGATGAATATATTATGGCCAACTTTAATCAGAATCATTAAGATTTGTGATATTGTTAACTAACTTTCAGTTTGCAAGCCAAATGCAATGTCTCCCAGTTTGTTTTCCTCATACAGACATGCTCTTAAGCCTTTGGGCTTTTTCTGTTTTTAGCATCATCCATAATGTCTAAACACAATTAAAATTATCAGTAAATAATTAAACTACAGATATTTTTCCCCCTAAAGTATTGAAAGTGTGTCTAATAGTGTCATTTCATGCTCTGTAGTTCTTTAGTGTTGGTGATTTTCTTCAAAATCTAAGTATGCCTGCCATCATTGAGAGGGAGAGAGCAGGGTTAAAAGATGACCTATTTTCAGAATTTAATTAAATCATGTCATTGTCTCCAGAGTCTAATGTCTCTGGGTTATGATTGCATCACTACCTAGTATGTGCTTATTGTCACTTAATGCCAGATGCTTACATTTTCTCACAACATTGAGCTTATTGGCTAAGATAATTCATTATCTACTAAGTCTACAATGATTATAGTAATTATTATTCCTGAATGTAATGTCTTCACTTCTCCAATGATGCAGAAGAATTAATAAAATGAGACAGCTAAGATTATTAACATGTTGTGGAAATTAGCCCATGTTTGAATTGGAAATGTAATAGAAATGTAAAGGCATGCATATTTAATTGAGAATGTCAACCAGGGCATTACAGTTTTGTTTATATTTTTTTCAAAGTGTCTATGTATTTTTCATAAGCTCTGTACTCAGAGTTTACCTTTTGGTAACAATTTTATTTTACCTTAACCTTTAGGGAAATTTGTTCATAAATTTACTTTTGAGTTCCTTTCTGAGCTATTACTGAGCACTACAACTATTTTATTTTTTTAGGTATAATTCCCAATCTAATTTATGTTATCATACCAACGATTCCGCTGCTTTTACTGATACTTGTTGCTTTCGGAACCTGCTGTTTCCAGATGTTGCATAAAAGGTAAAAAACATGTTTGTTTCAAGATAGTTAAGAAAAAAAACCCTTAAAAGTACTTTGAGACACCTATTAAAAACGTTAAAATGTTACTATGTCTTTAACTTATATGAAAGGATTTTAAAGTTCTCGCCTGTTCAGTAAAAATCCACCACACGAAGAGTTATAGAATGTACTGGGATTATATGAGGAATCCAGCATCTCCTTTACACTTCACAAGTCCTACAAATTGCTTGCCTTACTGTTTCTGCTTTTCAGTCAGGAAAACGGTAGCTCAGTTGGGTCATCTTCAGTTGCCTTGAGTCGCACAGTTAGCACATGTGGTGGGTCTGAAGTGGGTGTGTTTGTAAGCTCATGTGAGATGCACTATATTATATGGTCTCTGGATTATTACATTAAATTGATGTTAAGCCTTTCAAACTGGATATCAAGTTATATGTAAGACTTGGTTTTAAAGGCATAGATGTAGATAGTTTCAAGATTCAAATAATAAACTTCTGTTTTATTTCAAAAAGACATTTTAAGACTAGGAAATTAAATGTAGTTGTGAAGGCAGCAAGTTGGATGTGGTGCCCTTGAGAGGCTGAGGCAGGATTACCTTGAGTGTAGGGCAAGGTTGAGCTAGTGAGTTCCAGGACAGTCTGAGCTACATCATGAGACCTTGTCTCAATGATAAAAAAGTTCATTGTTTTCCAAACACACACACACACACACACACACACACACACACACACACACACACACACACACACACACACACACACACACTCATACACACACTCATACACACACACACACACACACACACACACACACACACACACTGGGTACCATCTGGCAGAAATTTTGAAATAAAGTGATATATCCTAATAGCAAGAATTCTAAGGACCTGTCAAACACTTACTCATGCTTATCATTACCCTTGAGTCAGTGAAGTGAACTTTTTATGTGTGGTACAGTCTGTCAAAAATTTTCAATAAATTAAGTATAAATATGTATCAAACTAGAAACTAGAAGATGCATTTAGATAAGGAGAGATGTGATGGAATAAATGACCTCTTTGTTTTGTGGTTAAATAACTGCTCGAAAGAAGGCTTCCATCAAAGAAGAAAGACCTGCAAATGAAATAATTTTTTCTCTTTTTGTCTAATCATCTTCTTTTCCTTAAGTAAATCCTAAAGTGCCTGAGAAGTAGCAACCCCCCCTGAAAGGACATTAGCTGTACATGACTCATGTGTATTAATAAGCGATCAAATCTAGATGTGCCTGGCAGTACATGTCTACAGTCCCCGAACTCAGGAGGTCGAGGAGCAGAAAGATTGCTAGTTTGAGTCCAGCTGGAGTTACATAACAAGAACATATCTAAACAAACATGCAGACACCTCCTGCCAGCCAAATCACACCAAAGAAAAGCAACCCCCCCAAAAAAAAACCAAAATCAAATAAAACAAAACAATAACGTATTTGAAAATAAAAAAAAATAATTTAAGCTAAAATAAAGGGTATTAAAATGAAGTCTAGAAAAGTAATATTTTATTTGTGATCCTCTTGAATTTCATTAAAAGACACATGAAACACTATACAATTTATTTCCCAGTATTTTATATATAATAAACACAGTACAAAACATGTCATTTCTTGCCCTAATTCCGAAGACTATGGATGGAATTATGTTTGATTTTTCATTGGGAAATCAATGGTGTAGGAGGACTGTAAATCCCCTCTCAGCCCAGACAGACTGTTCACGTGGCCATTTAAGTAGCAAACTGGTAAACATTAAATACATGATTCAGACATGCTCAAGTTCATGTTAAATGTGTTCATGTGTTGAGCAGCAGCATCCCCTCTAAGACTTGTTCTGTTTTTCCCAAATGGTGGTTGTATTTATTCAAAAGATCTGTGTTCACACTTGTTTCAAAGTTTCAGAGTGAGA
This sequence comes from Peromyscus leucopus, assembly GCF_004664715.2. Taxonomy (NCBI): domain Eukaryota; kingdom Metazoa; phylum Chordata; class Mammalia; order Rodentia; family Cricetidae; genus Peromyscus; species Peromyscus leucopus. The sequence goes on along the minus strand of NC_051073.1, from coordinate 19,312,810 downwards.
AAATAAACCAGAATTGGGCACCTTCAGTTGCCGGGATGAGCTGATGTCCTTTGTTCGTCATTCTTAGAGCCTCCCCTTTTCCTTTCTTCCAGGAGAGCAAGGAGAAACCTCATCAAAGACTCCACTCCATTATCATCCGAGTGTCCTTGCAGAAAGTTTAAATTCCAATCTGGTACACATGGTGGTTTCTCTCCTTCCATATCATTTCCAGAACAACTTTCCTTCCTTTAACTAGTAGAACTTTTTAAAGGAAATAGTAAAGTCACATTGACAACTTAACTACTCTTCTTACCATTTAAAATACTCTGCTCTTCATAAACTTTGCCCAACTTGTTTTTGCTTCATGGTAGTTGTACTTGGTAGAATGAAGTTATGTTGACCTTATTTGTTTGAAGGAATGTCCATATAACATGCAATTTGGAATTTTATTAATCACAACAACCCTCAATTTGATATGAACAAAGTATTTCGCATTGCAAGGCTTAGGGCTTTAGAAATAGTTCTTTTTCTTTGTCTTCAAGGAGTTCTGCAAATCTGCAGGATAGTGGGATGGTGCAGGGGTGTGTCTGTGAGGGTGGCAAACGTTATTAGAGGCTTAAGTGTGAATACCTAGGGGTAGAAGTAAGTACTAAACACAGGAAATGTGGACAGACCAGGTGAGAGGTCATCCTCAGGAACCTAAAGCAAAGAAATGCAGATCTTGTTATGTAATCTGAACGAGAATGACTTGAGGAAACTTGCAAACAGACACTTCTGCAGGAGCCTGAAAAGTGAGCACTGTAGGAAAAACCATTAGAATCCCAGACACAGGCTACTATGGGGACCTAGGTCTAGTTCTATAGGACAGAAGTTTTGTGTCAGACATATCTTAGAGGAAGAACTCACAAGCACCTAAGTCACCACACATGTGTCTACTTTAGACTTCCCCTGATCTGAGAGGGAGATACAATTAAGCTTTCTGTGCACAAGTGACCTATGTACAGCTCGGGATGACTTATGGCAGGAGGAGTACAGACATTTCTTACATTAGGACCATAGCATGTGTTTAGATGATTTGACACTAGCTGTAGCAACCATTATATCAGAGTATCCATAAAGCAAGAGTTAGAAACCTGGCCAAGGAAAACAAGGCTTATTGGGGGAAACCTGAAAGTTTTAGTACTCTGCCAGGCATTATTATGCATGTGTGTTTGAACTGTCAACAGATGTAGGTACGTTTGTCAGTTTGTTTTCACCTCTCATGATAACTGTTCGTCATCTTCACACAGTGGGATAATCTAGACTTTTTTGTAGGAATGGAAAATATGCTGATGAGGAAAGAAGAACTCATAATATCTGTCTGAGCATCTCTCTTTGGACGAACACATGACCTGCCTGATAAGAAGATTCAGGAACTGAACTTATGTCTTTTTGTGTTTTTCAGTAAAGGAAGAACAAAAACTAGCCCGAACCAGTCTACACTGTGGATTTCAAAGAGCACAAGAAAAGAGAGTGGCATGGAAGTATAATAATTAACTGACTTTGCTCCAGAAAATAAAAATAGTTTTGTAATTCTTGATCAGTGTAAGGAATGGCATCATTAGCTTGGAATGGCTTGAAATCTCAAAGGATCTACAAGATGAACTGTAAGCTCCCCCTTGAGGCCAATGTCAAAATAAATTTTATATGTTCATAGTTTCACTTGCAAAATATACTGTGTTAATCATGGAGTGAGACCAGCTTACTCAGCTAAAGGATGCACCCTAACGTCATGTAAATTAAATGGACCATGCAGATAAAATCTCGGTGGGCACATCTGGAATCCCTGTGTTGGAAGTAATTCCTTTCACCTTTTGTCCCCTTTATTATTTTGCTCTATTTCATGTAATATAAATTGTATTCAGATTTACAGTGTGTAGAAACATTGTATCTTTGCAAAAGTGTTTGATAAAAATGGATTGTTCTAATATTTAACATTTATGGCACTTCATTTTTACATGCATGCTGTTTGATTAAATACTGAATTCACACAGACCCAAAGAAATCTTTCCATAGGGAAAACTTTTTTTTTTGTTTTGTTTTGCAGGAATAGTTCATGTTCTTTACATTTTTCTGCTTTTGGTTGCACAAGGTTTAGGAAATCTCTTCAGAAATAAGAAACTGTTTCATTGACTGTGCTAAAATCTCCTGAAACACTTTACTTAGAGGCAAGAATTGTCTAACTTCAATTGTGCAAGACACGTGCCTTACAATTATTCTTAATTTAAAATTAAACTGATTTTTGTAATAAAATATCTTTACTAATAGTTGTATAGATACCAATGTAGTTTATCTTGAAAAAAAAAATTGTGTCCACAGTACAAATCACAGGTCTTCACATGTTGCCTATAGAATTGCAAGTTGAGTTGTTCTGTGAGTGTCTGGAATCAATGTGGCTCCTCCCTGTCAGCCAAGCAGGATGGCTGTTGAAGGATTTGGATTGAATTTAGAGTCAGACCACTGCAGTTTGGCTAAGGTTTTCCTACGTGAATTTGGCTTGTATTGATATGTAGGGGTGAATGGTTTTCAGCAGTGTGATGCTAAGCAGAACACACAGATATTACAGATTATGAACAAAACAAAACAAAAATTACAAGTCACACCAATTAATGGGCCATGGGCTAGAGGTCACTGATGTTTGGATATCTTTGGTGAGGGTTTATTTATGATTATGAACTGTGGCTCCCTTGTGTCTGATCGAGGTTCTTCAACAAAGTAGCACTTGTTCTTCTCAAGAGAGAGTTGTAACTATTTTGTCTTTGAATGTCCCTGTGTTACTTTTAACCAAATAAAAAGTTCTTGTTTCTGAGGAAGGATCATTGTTTGGTGTTGCCTAAATTCTCAAGTGAACAAAATGCATTATGTGTTTGCTCATTACCTGACGATGAAAACAAACATTCCACATGAAGAACATGGAAAGCAAGGACATAGCATGAACAGGGAAACTTCTTAGTGTCTGTCAGTCTTTCAGACGGACAATAAAGTAGTTTCCTTAAGCAGACTTGGTTTTCCAAAAAAGAGGCAAAAAAGAACCTCATATCTTTTGCTACTGCTTGGAGACTGAGAACAGGCAACTGCATTCTAAGTTCAGCCATCCTCCTTCAGCTTCCATCCTTTCCCTGCTCACCATTTTTTGGGTCCAATGGGAGGCCAGCTGCTTGGATTTCTGCTTTCCCTCCATGCCAACTCCACCCATTTCTTCCTCTAGTTAAAACTGTGAGAAAGTTAGAACTTTGCCTTTGTGCCACCCAGAACTCTAACAGCTGGAGGGTGGAAGCACACAGGAATGGGGAAGGCTGTTGTTCCCCCCTTTTGTCATTATCCAGGTCAGGACAACTTCTGGTGCCAGTGACAAACTCCATCTGTGACAGGGGCGGGAAAACACATTTCCTTCCTATTAGACGAATACAATGACACCGCCCTAAGGGTTTTTGGAAGTTTTAGCTGACCCATGAAAAACAAACCGACACGTGATGTAACTGCTCTGTATTTTCAGAGCATAGTTTAAATATAGGTTGGGAAATGCCATTAAATATGGAGCTGCCTTCAGGTATTCAAAACAAATGACACACCCACTCTTTATGCTCCTTTGCCCTTGCTGGGATCAGGTTAGTAGTAAGTTTGTGCTAAAAAGAATGTGTTCAAAGACCCCTGATTATTTATGCTGCTGCTTATGGGAATATCTAGTCTTCCATCATCTTGTCAATCCTTCTTTTAATGACATGTTTTCCATGCTCTGACTGTCTTTAGGTACAATATGATTGTCTTTTGAACTCTGTCCTCAACCTTCAGGGTCATTCCTATCTGCATCGTTGTTTCCAGTGTCTCTTAAGTACGCCAATTATAATCATTCTAAGTGTAGCTGAAGCTTTCACCCTCCCTCCCTCCCTCCCTCCCTCCCTCCCCCCTCCCTCCCTCTCTTCCCTCCCTCCCTTCCTTCCTTTCACAAAGGAAATCATGACAATTACTTCCTTTTACTCAACTCATTTGAATCCTATTTATCCTTCCATTTTTTTTTCAATTCATGCAAAAGTGTGTGTGTATGTGTGCCTGTGAAACATGTCTCTCTGTGTGTGTGCATATGTGCATTTTGTGTTAAGTTGCTATGGATTTCAGCAGATTCTGTGCCAAAAGCTAAACTGACATTTGTAGTTACTCTGGAAATGATCCAAGAGATTACAGTAGTAAAGCAAATTAATTTATTACACATTTTTGGCTTTAATGGGCAATTCAGCTGTGCCTGAACAATTTTTTTTTATGTTAAAGATATTCTGTAAACATACAAACTAAGAAAAACTTTTAATAGCTGAACTTCTTCAAAATACCTGCTTATTTTTGAGAATTAAAAAAATACCAGCCCGATGTAAATGGTTAAGTTAAAATGACTCAGATAAAGACTATTTGTGTAGAATGACACTGTTAGGCAGTTTACTTTTATGTTGATGCTTGGTCAGGAGAGAGACATATGTGTGTTTTCTTTACCTGGACAAAAGTGATAGTTATGATGAGATCGTGTTTTCAATATGAGTTCAGAATACATGTACTTTTAGGAGCAGGGAAAATATTGCATGTAAATAGAAATGCATGCAGATGCTAGAGCAAGGAAATAAGGATGACTCTAATGGTACACGAAACTGAAACCAGATAAGTTCCATCAGTTCATTTCAAACAACATCATACTTCAGGCAAACTATCACATTTCCTTTCTTTACCTATTTTTGATTAAATGTGTGAAAAATGTCTTAAAATAATAAAAAGAAAATGGCACAGAAATGATTCAAAACAAAGGAATGATAGTGTCTATAAAATAATAATTGTTTATAATGAAACAAGAATGCATTTTAGAGTTACTTTATGTTGCAAAGATTGTCTTTAATTTCTTATTTTGTCTCTCTTCCTCATCCCAGTATTTACACGATTTAGTTGAAAACAAAAGCTTGTTTTTTTCTTCTCATGAAACCCTCAGTTGCTGAGCCACTTTGCGCAAAAAGGAAAAACAAACAAACAAACAAAAACTGCCCAATTTTCACATTTGTGTCAGGAAAATGCCTAATGTAGAAAGCTTTGTATCCACTCAATAAACCCTGAGACCCGGGTATATACCCCAGGGTGATTAGGCAGTGCACACTCGACTCCAAATGACGTCACACCAACAAGAAACCACCTGTTGTTTTCTTGGCACATTAACGGTCCTCCCGAATCACCCTAAAGTGTGAATTACAAAGAAAAGTTGTGGGTACATGGCCAATCAGTATAAACGACTGTGCTAAGCTCACCAATCAAAATATGAATGTACAGAAATACGATCGATTGCCAGATGTTTCTGTATTCTCACCATCAGTCTAGACATCAGAAATTTGCTCCTCAAGGAGATGGGGCAAATGGTAACAATAGAAAGTTTATAATTCTGAAGGAGCTCTTCTTAGCAAGTAACTACTCCTCACGTTCATTATTGTATTTCAACGTACTAAGACATTCTCTAAAGTGCTACAATAAGAAGTCACATCAATATCAACGTACTAATCACTTTATTAAGTAACATGCAGAGTGTCAGAAAAAGCCTTCCCATATAAGGCAAAGCTATTCCACATCATGATTTTCGAAGAGTGGAGAACTTACACATAGTTTGGGATTTAGTTCTCCTACGTGACTGAAAGTTTTGCTAACTATCAATCAGATTTGAAAACCTTAACATTTCAGCCCAAGTAAGCAAATCTCATGCTTCCTAGTAATCAGAACATGTGTTTTCATTTAGACTTCAGTTATAGGAGGGTAGCATTTGTTGTTGTTGTTGTTTTGAGACAGGGTTTCTCCGTGTAGTTTTGGTGCCTGTCCTGGATCTTGCTCTGTAGACCAGGCTGGCCTCAAACTCACAGAGATCCGCCTGGGTCTGCCTCCCGAGTGCGAGGATTAAAGGCATGTGCCACCACCGCCCCTCTGAGGGTAGCTTTTTGTCACAGGGTAAGTGATATATAAGTGATGGTTCATTCTGTCCAATTAACCACATAGGTCTTATTTGTACATAATGATTCCTCTCTAATGCACATAGAGATGGTATGGACATGAAATAGCTTTACTTATTATGAAAAACAGACAAATATTTCTCACATATCAGTTATGCAAAGAATTCTGGTTGTTTACTTATTTGTCATTTTCTTTTTCTTTCTTTCTTTTTTTTTTTTTTTTTTTTGAGACAGGACCTCACTGTATATGTAGCCTTTGCTGGCCTGGAACTGGCTATGTAGATCTGACTAACATTGAACTTACAGAGGTCTGCCTGCTTCTGCTGAAATTAAAGGCATGTACTACCCAGCAAGTTATTTATTTTTACACCACTAAACAATATGAAACTCTATAATTGATCAAGAAACACTGCTATAATAGAGCAATTAATATTTGGCTCAATGTTAGGAATTATCTTGAGACACCTCTTGGTGCTATATTTAAAGGGGAAAAGGTGGCGTGATGCTACTGATAAATAATTCAGTTTCTGAATGAAAATGAAATGATATTCATCTACTTATCAATGAGAAGATATTCTATAGTCTCTCTTATTGACTGTAAATTCAGAAGACTACCTCAAATATGCAAAGGAATTGGCTCTGCCTGAAGGGATAAATTTTGAGGATAAAAAAAAATAATGATTCAATGAATGTATTCAAACAATGATATGTTCAACATTTTAAATACTATGTTATTATTTTACCAGTTAATATTAACATTGAACCAAGAAAATTATGTGGCAATCTAGGGTGATGTTTACTCAGTTATGACAACATTCTATTGCATGAAATATTTCTATGTATTAGGAATTTCTTCCTTACTACTGAATAGTATGCTTAGATCCTGTAGAAAGCAGAGCCAAGCATAAGATTTCACAGATCTGGAATGAGTTACTACTGGCATACTGTAACTCTAAGATCAATAGCATTAACTGTCATATTTTCTACCTCATTGTGAGGTGTCTGCATGCAACCCCCATTAACTGTAATGGAAGTTGTACAGCTGATTTCTTTCTTGCAGCTTATTCTATAAATCACATCTTAAGTGGTAATGTATCTTATCTTTAGCACATTTTTCATTTTGTAAGGAAAGCCTAAAGATCCAGAGGTAAATTTTAAACAATTGTAAAGCTCTTTGATTTGTATTGAATTTCCAAGTGTTCAATGAAGCAGAATAAAGGTAACGCCAGGCTGAAGGTTTAGCGTGACTGGAGACATTGATTTAACTGGGAAAAAAACTACACATTTATCTCTGTCTGTTAAAAAAGTGTTGTCAAATTGTGTTATATATGTTCTACTATATGAAACAAGTTGCTACACTGTAAGACAGTAAAGCCATTTTCTTACGATATAACTGGTTACTTTCATAGGTATGAATTACTCATTTTTAACACTTTGTAGTTTAATTTAATGCAGTAGATTGAGATGCATTAATATTTTATTAATTTCCAAATAATTAAGGCATGCCAGAAAATGTATGTAGTAAGTCTCCTAATAAAATCTCCTAATTGGTTTTTAATGTTTGCTGATTGCCTTATATATGTCATCCTACTTAACCCTTTCAATGAATGACAAGCAGCTTGTATAAAGTCACTCATTGACAGTAATCGAATTTACCATGAAAGAAGTGGAGCTGCGGATTGTTAGTGATTTCTTAACTCCCAAATTATAGCTAGGCAAAGAAAATGCTATCTAAATGTATATGACGATGACTATCCTGTATTTACCTGACAAGTGTCTATACCTCCTTCTTCATATCCTGCACATATCATATTTTCTGTGATGTTATATTCTGGCAGCTGCTGTTGGCACTTCTCGTTGGATAAAAGAGGAACATCGGCTTCTTTCAGGACATCAGCAGTAGAACCTGCTGAAAATGGGTGATGCAGACAGCCAGTCAGTAGTGATTAACAGGCATCCTTGAATGAAACACCATCCATCTGATTTATTCCAGCACTTTGCTCTCATTATCAAGTACTGTGTGGATGTATAATGGAACTAACTACTAACTCTGCACTTTAAAGTACATAGTAAAGCCACCTGCACACTTTGGCAAATGGGTAACAGCAACACATTTCTTTCTTTCGTAAGGGGTAGTAGGAATCATGGATTGGACTAGGGTGGTCTTTAGGCATTTTCAAGGATTTTAAAGAGTTCCAGTATTGCTCATAGAAATGAAGTCTGCTAGCACAAAGGGTCCATTCATGGAAATCAGCACCAACTTGGAGATTGAGAAGAGCTTTTCATTCAGCACCTGAGGAGGTGCTCCCTTCTGTATAGTGACATTCAGCGTCTTTGTGGTTCTGTGTGTATGAGCAGGTGCACACCGAGCAGAGGACAAAGCTCTGATGAACTGTGCTCTGCTCTGGGGGCAATCAGCTTGCCATCCCATGCAGGCAAAGAAGAAGGAAGTATATTTTAGCATTGTGTATTTGCATTTGTTTTATGTAACTAATCATTCACTGGAAGTGTGAATCTCTGCTTACTGAACTACTAGTCCCAAGAGGTTTGTGAAACAGACAGGTGTTAGTTCCTCCAGAAAAGGTACATGAGCACTCCCTCCTGATTAGCAATTGTATTTGGCATGGCAAAAGAGGTAGAAAGTTAAGGGTTATTTATTACACCTGTCAGGCAGTATTGTAAAAACATATAAAATCTCATGTTGAGCTAAGTTTCACCTATACATGAAGAAAATTAAAATACTGAAGAAAGAAACAAATGTGTGTGTGTGTGTTTATGCATGTGATTTAAGTGCAACACACACACACACACACACACACACACACATCTCAATGTATGTTGGTAAACATATAGCTATTTGTTATCTAGGGAAAAATAATGTCCTCAATCTGCCCTCTTCTCTACCTATGGTAAACAGTCCTACCATGGATGATTTAGCTCTGTAGGAACAATGGTGAAAACAGAGCGGGGAAGAAAATGTATAAATAACTATTGCCTCCATGGTGCCAGCCAAGTGAACAACACAGCCCACCACTGGCTTCCAAAACCTGTCAGATTTTGAGTTAAGAAAGCAAACACAGGAGACTGAAATAGAGAAGAAAGTTCAACCACTCTCTATCATTTGTCCTACGAAGATGAAGGATGAGTGGCCAGACCTTAGCTTTACAATAAAACCAGAAGCCCCTCTTTGTTCTTGTCCCTGGATACAAAATCTGTTTGACTGAGTAACAGAGCCCTTTCGTAACGGAAACTGCAAACAATGTTTGTGTATTTCATATTTCTTTCTTTTGTAAAATTTTATTTTTATTACTTTTGAGTTATGTGCATGGGTGTGTGAAGGTGCACAAGAGTGCAGGCGGCAGAGACACACAGAAGAGTTGTCTGATCCCCCAGAGCTAGAGTTAAGGGCACTGAGTTAGGAGCTAACTAAGCTGGGTGCTGGGATGTGAACTCAGGTCCTCTGCAAGAACAGTGTACAATTTTAACTGCTCAACTGTCTTTCCAACATAGTTATTTCTTTATATTAGTTTCCATGTGGATGATCGAGAATACACACACACACACACACACACACACACACACACACACACAGAAACATAAAAAGATATATGGCCAAATTTGGTTATTTTAAAGTACTGACTGCCTAACTTAAAAGTTTTCTCCTCATTTCTTTCTAGTGAAAAATATACTCCCAAAGATCTTAGCTAATTAATTAGTAAAATAAACTTATAAGGTCAGAAAATGGGGTTTTTATGAAATTGCATAGCTACAAATCATAAGGAAAAATTAATAAAAATTCATGAAAAAATGTAAGAAGGAATAAAACATGGCCTGACTATTTCATTCTAAATGATTTCTGATGCTCTTTGCCTCTCCTGGCTCCACTCTGCCTTTAGAGACATTTTAATTTAATTAAACATATATTTTAGGAATAATAAGCAAGCCACACTTGCTCAGCTCCAAAACATCTTCCATGGAATAAAGAGTCTTAAATTTTGTTAGCAGATAATTTGTTCTTGGTGTCTACATTGTAGTTATAAATTGTTCTTTTGAAATTTGGAAGTCAAAACATCTGTCTAGCAATCATTTTACTATTTGTTTCAAATTTAATAAGTCATGACCTTTTCAAGTAGAGAAAATACAAAAAGATGGTCTTGAATATACTTTGTGGACAGTGGCAATGAACTACTGTCAACCAGACAATGTTACTGTTGTAGATTATTATGCTGAATCACCAGGCAGGCGAGCACTGGCCTCAGAACTGGATGCTTTCTTGATAAGCAACAGTTCCCCGCCCCTCACCCATTTTTAAAGAACATTTTGATGCCCCTTGCTCATAGAATCCCTCTTCTCTCTCTTCGACTGGACTTCTGGAGCTCGGCCTGGTGCTTAGCTATGGACCTCTACATCTGCTTCCATCAGTTACTGGATGAAGGTTCTATGGTGACAGGGAATTTACCGATCTGATTATTGGGGTAAGCCAGTTCAGGCACCTTCTCCACTATTGCTAGTAGTCGAAGCTGGGGTCATCCTTGTGGAATCTTTGGAACTTCCCTAGCACCCGGTTTCTCCCTACTCCATGATATCTCTATCATAGTCTCTTTTTCATTGCTCTCCCACTCAAGATCATGATTGTGGAAACCTACAGTGACAACCAAAGCAAGCTAGTGGGAACTCATGAATTTTAGACCAACAGCTGTGGAGCCTCCATGCGACTGAACTAGGCCTCTTCATAAACGAGACAATTTTACAGCCCTATCTGCTTAAGGGGCCCCTTGGCAGTAGGATCAGGATCCATCCCTGGTGTGTGAGCTGGCTTTCTGGAGCCTACCCCCTATGGTGGGACACCTCACATAGCCTTAATGCAGGGGGAGGGGCTTGAACCTGCCTCAACTGAATGTACCAGGCGCTGCTGACTCACCATGGGAGGCCTTACCTTGTCAGAGGAGGGAATGACGGGTGGATTGGGGTAGGGGGAAGGCTGGGGGGGCCAGAGAAGGGAAGAGGGGGAATCTGTGGTTGGTATGTAAAATGAAAAAAAATTCTTAATAAAAAAAGAAAAATTTTTTTTTCTCTATTCTTGAACATGTTCATACATGTAGACACTGTCTCTCGGTCCTATTGGTCCAACTCCCCTCTTGCATTCCATTTTAAAAGTGAAATGAAGAACTAAATGAAAGAAATATGTGGTGTGTACTTGCACAGGCTAAGTATAATGTTGTGATAAGGTTTCCTGATCACTGTGTTTTACGTGACCAAAGGCTGAAAACCACTAAGCCATTACATACATTCTCTCCAAAAAATTTTTCAAAGTGAGTGTTTTGATTCTGAGACTAGACAGCTCCATGATGTTTGTGTATTTGCTTTTTAAATACATCTGGGACATTTACCTATCAGGGCTATAGAAGTCACGTGATTCTGCCAGATAATAATGCCCCCTTCCTTTTGGCCTAGCCTTACTGAGCATTCAAAACTTTGTTCATGATGTGTAGTCTTGGAAGGAATCTTGTAGCCAAAGATGTAATTATGTTTGATGGTATGAATATCTGGGCTATATCATATAATTCATTCATTCATATATACATATTCTGGTTAGCTATAGTTTTTAAACTCATTTCTCTCTACATATAAAAAAAAAAGAAAATAAAGTAGGATTCATGCCTATATTATTTGGTACTTAAGGCATATCATCTTTCTCCTCAAACATTTATCCTTTCCTATGTCAGACCTTCAGAATCGTTTATTCTGTGCTTTGAAGTGAATAGAGCATCATTGCTGTCCACAATTCCCTTACTGAAGTGACCACACTTGACGCTCTTGTTTCTGTATAATCATCCTGCATTTGATCGATCTGGTCTCCTCTGCGCTCCTCCCAGCCTCTAATAACCATTTGCTCTCAACTTCTGTGCCTTCAACTTTTAGGTTTCCCCATGTAAGTGAGATCATATATTAGTTGGGTTAGTGTGCTTAGTTTATTTCACTTAAAATAATCCTCAATTTCAAACACACTGTCACAAATTTCAATATTTCATCATTTTATGGCCAAATAGCATTCCATTGGGAATATATACTACATTTACCTATTTTCTTTTTGTGTGTGTGTTTTTGACATAGTGTCTCACCATGTAGTCAAGGCTAGCCCCAAACACTCAAAGCTCCTGCCTCAGTCTCCAGCTGGTTGATAGATTTACCAGTCCAAAGCACTATGTCCAATTACTACATTTTCTTGATCTATTCACTAGTGCTACATACAATTTTTTCCTTTTCTTGCCTATTGGGAACTACGTTGCAGTGAACATGCCAAACATGCCATGTGGAGGACTTAGCATGTTCATGCTAATTTCATTTCCTTTGGATGTCATATGCGGTAGGACACTTTTAGATGATGTGGGAGTTCTATTCTGAAATTTGGAGGGGCATTTGTGATATTTCCCCAAAGGCTGTACTAATTTAGACTCCCACAAGAAATGTCCACAATTCCATTTTCTTTATCTCCTCACCAGTACTTTTTTGTTTGCTTGTTAGGAGCTGTTACTGGGGCTAAGGTGATATCTATGTGGTTGTTTTGACTTTCATTCCCAAGGTGATTGCGGATGTGACTCAAGCATATTTAGTGTGCATCAGATTTGTGTTTAGAAATATGCCATTAAGTAAATCTTAAGGATTCAGTAATATACAAATTTATGGTCTTCTGCTCATCTTATATTTGAGATCTTTTGCCAATAGGAAGAACTAGTACATTAAAGTTAACAAAGATCCTCTTTTCGTTTTAGAGAATTTAAATGTGAGACTTGCACTACAAATAAAGACAGCTTTGTTGACTGTAAAAATGTAAAAGATAGTAATTCCACTCTTGAGATGAGACTTCTTTTGTGTATGTAAACACAAATTTGGAGAACCTTGGGTTATATTCACTTCAATATGTATATATTTTTAATTCATCAGTATTTTTTCATGCTAAATTTACATAATGGTTTTGGTAGCACCTTGATTTCCCTGGGTTATAAGATTAGATTCTACACAATCTGAAAATATTTGGTGGTCTTACATCACATAAACATGAATATAACCCCAACAATTGTTTTAGAACGGTCTGCAAAAAAATCAGGTAAGAGATATAAAAATATTGAAAATATCCATAGCAAATTTCAGTAGCATATATTTTTCTAGTATACATTTTCTCATTTTCAAATGTGATAACTTACTTTGAATTTCAGTAAGTCCCCAGCCAGCAATTGAACACATTTTCCCTGGAATGAATATTTGATTTTCTTCTGGTAAACAAATAGGCTGTATATAATCTGAAATATCAAGCAAAACAAAGTAAACAACAGAAAAAGAAAAAAACCTGAATATCACTCATGCTTCTAACAAATTTTAAAAAATCAACCATTTCCAACATTAAATGTTTATACTTGAGTTTCACTATCTCGAAGCAACTTCAGATATTAAGGGGCAAAGTCATTTTAGAGCAGTGCTCATTTGTCTGTGTTTGATGGTATGGTGAACTCTTGGGATTCTTCACCATCATTCTCTAAATAATCTTTTTTCATGTGCATAACACCTTAGCTCAGGATTTATCATTTGTTTTTGATTTTTAAATAACCATGTTACTCATTTGAAAATAGTTCCAATTTTGTTAAATGTCATGAATGTTCTTTTAAATTTTTATTTATTTTCTTTATGTGCTCATATACATGTATTTGCATGCATATTTGCATATGTACACATATATGTATGTGTACATGTAAGTGAAATTTCACACATTTGCATGTTGAAGGCAGAGGACAACTCTAGAGAACCAGTTCTTTCCCATCATCTTGTGGGATCTACGAGTGAACTCTGGTCATTAGGCCCACACAAAAGTGCCCTACTTGCTGGTCTCTGCTTGATGAGACATCTTGCTGGCCCCTTGAAAGTTCTTTCAAAATGTTAGTTAGTTAGAAAAAAAAATGGAGAGTGTTTTAAAATATTTTTTGACACATAGAACCATATTAAAATCATGTTTCTCCCAGTTGTTTCGGTTGGGTCTTATGGAAGCATTGTGTTTGACTTCTCAGCATCAGCTGACAAGTCCTTTGGTTTTCAGTGAGCTTCTGATGTCCCCAAGATGTATGAAAGATACAGAAATAAAGACTACCCTTGAGGACAGTGCAATGCGACTAAGGATTGTAATGTTCTGCTTTTCTGTAATCCACATGTAGACTGATCCAATTCTCATATCAAACATAGACATAATCCCGATAGTTGTTTTATAAGATTCTGCGAAAAATAATTCATTTCACGTATGGTGGCAATGCTGCCCAATTGGGCTTTGGAAAAGACTTCATAGTAACTGTTAGGATCGAACAGAACAGAGCTCTTTAGGGCAAATTTTACTTTCCCAAGTGAGTTCTTGCATGTTTTATAGGTGCTTGAGGCAATCCTTCATTGGTTGGTCTTACAATATTGTTGGGTCTCCTTTAAAACTGTTGTCACATGGATAACAAATTTCATTAACCTATTCTCTTTTCTTTTGTATCTTGCTTCATGCATTTTGGCAGATGGACCCATATTTCTATTGCATGACAAAGATAGAGAGGCTTCTCTATGAGAGGACTCTAAATGTTCATTTTACTAGATGTCCATATAGTTGGATTTAAGCACTATGATGAAGGAGATTTCATACTTTTTCCTATATACTTCAATTGTTTTTAGGTTATAAGAATGACTGCAGAAAATTACCAAGTTTTATGAATCAGCATTGAATTGCTACAGATGATATTTCAAGTTTCATTTTGCATTGCTGTGAGCAGATAGGGTGGCTAGATATCATTCTCTTACCTGTGTAATTCACTTTAAACTCAAGGTGCATCATAGCAATGTCACTGAACTTTCTTCGCTTATCATAATGAGGGTTTATGACAATTTGATCAATCACCCGTCTTGCTACTTGAGGAGAAGTCAGATTTGATTGCATATGTAGGCCCAGGAATGCTGTCCACCTGGTTGGATCTCTATTTCTCCTGAAGATTGTAATAAGAAAATCTTTTCAATCTTTTTCCTTTAGAACAAAACTTTCCAGAAGTTATCTAACAACAAGTTAAAACTGTACAGCATTTCCATTTAATAGTATTACTTGATCCTCTAGGGAATGGTCCTTTGAAAGTATTTTTTCTTATTATTTTTCAGTGATATGAAAATCTGGACACACTTAGGGACCACCATTTGATGTTTTAATGCATCTTTTAAAAAACACATTATACATTTAATCCATAGATGAGCTTATCCAGTGATGCCATGAATTCAAGTATCAAGGGCATGTTATCATATTTCAGTCATTGCTTCTCTAGAATTTAGGTCCAAATTGACCAGTATCACTTAAAAAAAAACACAGCCAGAAATTATGCAGAGAAGGAAAGGAGAGAGAGAGAGAGAGAGAGAGAGAGAGAGAGAGAGAGAGAGAGAGAGAGCAAATTGGAGGCCTCCATCAGGTTCCTCCCCTCAGAGATTGGGGAGCCCCAGAAGAGGGGAAGAAAAGACAGTAGGAGTCAGAAGGGATAGAGGACATGAGGAGAACATGGCTCACTGCATGAACTAAGCAGGGCTCATATGGGCTTACAGAGACGGAAGCAGAAAGCATAGGGGCCTGCACACGTCTGCATCATGCCTTCTGCATATGTGTTAAGGCTGTTAGCTTGCTGTTTTTTGTGGGACTCCAAACACATGAGCAGGTGCATCTCTGACTCTTTTGCCTGCTCTTGAGACTCTTTTCCTCCTACTGGTCACTTTGTCCAGCCTCGATAGGAGGGCTTTTTGCCTTGTCATGTTGTATCTTGTTTCATCCTGTTTGTCTCTTGGAGGCCTGCCCTGCTCTTTTCTGAAGAGGAAAGGGAGTGAATCTGGACAGAGGGAAGGTTAGGGGAGCTAGAAGGAGTGGAGGAAGTGGCAACTGTGGTTGGGATGTAGTGTATGAGAGAAGAATCTATTTTTTAAAGATAGCTCAGATAGGTATAAAAAGTAAGAACCCATACTTTCTATTTTTACTATCTTGTTGTTCTCATTTTCTCTTATCAAATTCACATTACTTATAGTCACCCCTTAATTCTTCCTAGTGCTATAATACATATGTGTCTTTGCTAGTAAATTCCCACCATCCTTAGCTGTGATCCTAGGATACCATCATCAATTTTTATCTGTTTTCTACAATTTCACTCTTGTTTAGCAATTTTATCACCACACATCAGCCTGATAAGATGAGGTTATTCTGCAGGCTCTAAAAAGGTTGTTCATCTCATTAGTCATGGCCTAATGATTCTTTTTCAAGATTGTACCTCAATATACAATGTTGTTTTGGTTCCTTTAAGAGTCAAACCAAGTAGCAAAAAGAAGATTCTTGAAGTTTCTGAAATAGGCCTACATCAACTATTTTTTTACCAGAAGTGACTTGACTATTGCTTTGCTATGGATGGACACACAAACACACACACACACACACACACACACACACACACACACACACACACAGGTATATATATACATATTATTTGTCCATACTTCTTTAGCTATTCCTTCAAGTAGATCAGTGAATCTCCCTCCAACTATCCTAATCCTCCCTTACTTGGCCTATGCTGGTTATATGTGTCTTTAGTGCACATATCATTCTCTAAAATATTTATTTGAATATTTTATCCTTTAATATTTAGAGTAAAGATTATTGGAACAAAGATTTTGTTGGTCCCTACAGCGCTATCATGCCAAAATATTTGAAAAATGCTTAGTGTAGAGTGAGTTCTTAGCAAAATTACTTTATTAAATGAACAGATGAGAAGCCAGAAGCAAAGAAATCCCTGGAAAGATTGAGTACCACCCATTGTATCTGAAGCTACAGAAGCTCATGTGCTTCTACACACTAAGAAAGAATAAGATTTTTTCAGTGAAATTCAAGATGATAGGTGTTCTCAACAGAGAGATAGCCTCAGAGATCTGATACAGAAGCCTGCAGGAAATTAAACTTCTGAGAAGTCTAATAACTGGTAATACATACATAATTATATATATATATATATATATGATATATTTTACAAAATATGCGATCAAAGGACGTGTTAGTAAAGTGTCAAAGGGATTCTGAGTAGACTGAGGAGACAGAAGAATGTTCCACTTTAACATCCACTGGATAGAAGTGTGTGCTAACATTGTATTAAACATAAGAATTCTGTGTAGCATTAGTTCAATGAATATCCTGATCACAATTTTTCTTTTATTAAGAAATTACTTTTACAGATAAAATGAGGGAATAAAATAAAAATTGATGGTATCAATTTGTTATTCTGTGAAAATATTTTAAATATGTCACTAAAATAATTTGGAAATCTTTTTGTTGCTTTGTCAGTGACACCAAGTAGGAGACAAGAAAATCAGAAAGAGAAACTATTTCTATCGAATGTCTGAGGAAAGTAAGATGCAAATATTTCCAGACAGTTCTGAATGTTTATGATTATAGTATAGCTCACCTTTACTCATTTGTATTCAAACTGGAAGTAGATGAAGACATTTTGTATTCTGTCTGATTGAACATATGCTTATAATAGACAGGACAGCTTTTTTGATCCTTTCATGCATTTGTGGTTTGAATAGATGTTATATTGGTATCACTGACATATAAAAAGTACATCCATGGAATAGATAAGTGAAATATGTCATTGATTCTGCTCTAGGCCTGCTTGACATTTATAAATCATTTGTTTTGTGAGAATGTCAAACAGAAATTTCCCAAACCTGAGGCTAACAAAACAATATTGTTGACTAATACCTATCCATGTGCAACAGAAAAGACCAAATTTTTAGCTTAAACTTTTATTTATAATACACTTGTGATAGAAATCACCAACTTGTAACTTGCTCAAAAGAATGAGTATAGGAAGACTGAAGAAATAATTAGTACAGATGAGAAGTAAATGCATGCGACAGTTATTTATGTGGTGTGTTGGGAAAGATGAAATATAATTGTGAGAAGACAACAGGGTCAAGGGAGGTAGCTTTTACTATTTAGTAAGGCTATTATTTAGTTATCTCAAATTCTACCAACATATATCATCAGAGAGCTATAGAGGCAGGTGCAGCAATGCCTTGGATGGTCCCCTAGAAAACTTATTGGTTAGCCAATCTACCATCTGGCCAAGGTTCCCAGATCTACAGATTTCTATGGTCTACATTTGAGTTTATCCTCATTGTGGTGTCATGGGAATCTAGATGCAGGTGGAATCAGGAATATTCATCACATGACAACTCTGCCTCTTTCTGTCTTCCTTGAAATTGTCCGAATATTTGTTTTTACATACCCAGTAACTCTCCTTGTTTGAATTAGAAGGAGAGCTTAAATGTTTGAACCTGACTATGTACATCTACCTTTTCCAAGCCTGAGCCCACAGTTCATTCGAAGTCTTGTGCTTCTATAGGGAAACTTACCTTAATCTTAACAAATGAGGTTATGAGATGCAATGCCCTCTCAGCTCTTAGATGCAGGTGATCAACTCTTTGTCAGGTTCCCATACATCTTAGGAGGAAGCTTCCTTTCTTTTATGATCTCATTGAGAATTGTTAGTAGGTAACTAAAGGCTTGACATTCCTTGTGCCAGAGTAGATGAACAGTTTCTTGGGCCCTCATCATTTATTTCTTCCTTTTCCCCTCATCTCTCTCCATTTACTCTCTTTAACCCCATGGCACTGCATTAGTAATGACTACTTTTAATGAGAAGAAATGAATCCCTGAATTAGGTAAGAACTTTGCTTTTTCTCGTCACAAAACAAAGGTATGCATGGAAATTAGCTCTAAATTTTGGGTACATGTAACATTAACATAAATGCAACCCAAGAATTAAATCATTACAAGGTACTTAACTCGCAGACTTTTAGAGCACAATGTACTTATAATTTGAGGGCTCTCCATGAATGTGTTTTTTGTAGTGATGATTTGCTAAAAGTAAGCATTGACCCAATTGAATGATAACAAAAATTACACAATAAATATCAATTTTATAGTTAAAAATGTTTATCTTGTGACTAGATAAAGATGTCAATGTGTGTAGGAGAAGTAATACTTGATATAATGAATGAAAAATATATTTAAATAAAAATTTTATAAATAATTTTATGGAAAATGATTGCAAAGTTTATGCCACAAACAGTAGACATATTTTCCTGATGGGCTTGGGCCTATATAAAATAAGATGTTCTTTTGTGTCTGCTGAGATTGCCCTGTTTGCTAAAAGACACTTTGATGAGGGGGGGAATAGTTTTCTATAGGTTGTAAGAGAAAAGGGTGCATGGTGGAAACTATCACTTGCTCACACAAGTGGGAATGGATGCCAGAGTTAAAAGGGAATGTTATGGCGGAGTGATGAGGGCAGAGGCATTAGTGATGAGAAACAAAGAACGTGCAGTTGTGTATGAGGTAGCTAAGAGGTCTTGAAAAGAGGCAAGCTCTGAGAATTAAGGTCAGTGTCAACATGCCAGCTAGCTAACTTTCCTGAGACCACATCCTGATCTCCCAGGAAACATATGAGTGTTATTGCTTTCTATCAGATTCTTGCTTCTAATTCAGGTAATAGAAACAATCTCTAAGGAAGCCTCCATCTATTTCAGGATAGAAATCCCAGCCTATTGTGTAGACAAGGCATTAACCAACATTAACTAAGAACAACTATATATACTTTTTGGTATATATTCTTTGATATATATACAAAGAGAACTTAGTATAAATAATAGCTCTTGAGGCACCTGTGAGGTTGGAGGCCATTAACACCAGCTAACAACTAGTAGACAGTAATGAATAACAAAACAGGAGACAGGTGAATGGATGGGGTCTTCAACCATCACTTACTGGGGGAGCGGTTCATGAATAGTACACAATCAGTTTACTGGTTGGGTTAGGGGAACATGCACAGAGCATATGGGCTGAGAGTTGGCTCAGTGTCTGATGGCCCAGAGAACCAATAATTTCATAGAAATTATCACAAGCATTGTTCAGCTTGTACTATGGCTCTATAAAAGCTCATAGATTTTATTTCAAGGGATTTTTCTTCTGTTTGGAATCTGTACCCCTCCCCCAACTCTTGAGAGTTTTTCTCACTTTTCCTTAATTTGTCAAGCTTATTTAATATCTCTTAATAAAGCTTGCACTGTGCTTTGCTTACTTCTAGATGGATTTGCATATTATGTCATTATTAGCATGAGACAGGGAACATGGAGCCATTGTGTCTCAAGTCAGTTTTGGTGATGGTGAGTGTTTGGCACCCTGGCATATGAGTAAGTCACGCCCAACTGGGACCTTCACATTCATACTCACCTATAGACACAGTGTGCAGCAGTCACCAGCCATTCACTGCTGACGAGTGACGCACCACAGTGCAGCCTGTCAAGGTAACTCTCTCTGTAATACAGAGCCACCACCCAGGGCCATGACCCTGCTTGGGCGTCACTTCCACCGAAGATCTTCGGGTTGACGTTCTGGGTCACCATTTTTTCTCCACATGCTATCAAAATCAGTGAGGAAATGATACACACTTTATGTTTGGTCATTCATTTGGTCATGAAAATTAAAGTGGTGACAAAATAACTTCAAGTGACATGAAATCGTCTGGAATTTTAAGTTGAAGGCTTAAAGGGTGACAAATACTTACATTTACGGTTACAGTGTAACAGAATCAAGAAATCTTGGGAACACTGTAGACTATGACAGAAAATAAGTTTTGTTAGTTAAATAGACATTTAAATCTATGTGCCAGACACGAAATTCAGGAAAGCTGAAATCCATAGAAGAAAACGGCCCCCTTGAATGTCAAATAGGGCTGTGTTTGCATTTTTACCACTAATGCTTTAATGTGATTTTAGGAAAATTTCTCAGTATCAATATGATCATAATAGATTAATGTATTGGGATTTCATGGAGATTATGAGAAAAATTTGTGTTGAAATTATCATGAATTAAACATAGTTAATATTTGATCTATGGTGGACATTGCCACTTTGCTCACACCAACCTTGGATTTCATTATTCTCTCATTCTTAGGGAATATGTTTCAAAACCTCTAATATATATCTAAAACCACGTATAGAATTAAACCCTATGTTCAATGAATTGCCTTGTAACCAAACACCTATGACATATCATGGTTGTAAATTTTGCAATTTTTGTTGTTATTGTGAGAGCAATACAAACTGATTTTTTTTTTACTTTTCCATGATTTTATGAATAGATAATACATGTTTACTACAGGTTGTAGATTTTTAGCATTACCCACATATGACTTTTCTTTCTCTCATTATTATTCAGAAAACCTTTAAAGATATACACTGTTCCTTTACTTTGATGCCACCATTGAGCAAATTATGACTTACTTGGAGAAAAGCACTGAATACTGCAAGTAATTTTGAGAATTAAAATAACTTCTGAAGAATTAATGGGAAGATAACCCATGCCTTGGTTTTGTTACACCAAGAGATGGCCCATTTAGGACCCAATAAGACTGGCTAGTGCTACCCAGATTGGCAATAATTGAAACTAATAAACAGCTTATGTATGGATTTACCCCTTAAAATATTTAGACTGTGAATGGCCATTTGGTAACTGAATTAACAGAAATTAAGACTGTAAACAATGAATAACTGATGAAAATCAGCCTCAATATCATCAATTTTAGAGCTATTTAGTGATGAATCATTCTGTAGGCTGTGTACTTCATTCTGTAAGTGAATAATGAATGGATTGCAGCCTGTTTGTAAGAGAAGCAGACATGTGTATGGAGACTATAAAAAAATAGGCACAAACCGCTGAAAAATTATTGCCTATAATTTTGAAATTTGTTTTTCAAAAGCCAAAAATGTACATAAGGAAAATTTGTTTATAAGGTGTTCTACAATCCAACCAGCAGAGGTCAATGTTACATCAGGAATCATAATACTTTACACTCCTTTCTTCTGCCGAGGATATCCCACACATTAAATAACACATATATTTGTGTTCCTGTGCACACATATAGAATGAAATGTTTTACACTTAAGTACTTACCTGAATGAGGTGTACATGTTGCTTAAGTCCTTTTACTTTGGGAAAGGAAAAGTACAAAACAATACTGTATGCTCAATCAAAGCACCTCAATACTTTTAGAACATGCATGGTAAAGCTTATTTAAAAGCACATGCACCTATGTTCTATGATTGATATTCTCTTTTAATATACAGGGCAAGTTCAATAGAAATATAAGAAAATGTGTTTTATTAATAATAATTAATATGATTATATGTCTTTCTCTCTATATAAAATGCCTCAAAGAAATCTCAGTTTTCCTTTTGGTACCCACCTATGTTTGAATAAAAAGTAGTTTATAGGATGCCTTAGAGAATATTTTTAAGTGTCATAAAACACATTTCACATCTACAGTACTTGCCAATAAAAATCCATATCTAAAATGGCTTCTAAGACATTGCTACTGGTCTTCAAAAGAGCAAACAATGCTTAATTAATTTTTATCAAGCACAGAAGTAGTTAGTAGTTCATTACCAATTTAACAAGAAATTTCAGTTTTTCTCTGGTAACTTCTTACTTGTCTTTCTTAGAACTCTAAAAACAAGGATGCTCTCAAAGGCACCATTATTCATATGACACTGAATGTAATAATTGTTCAACAAATAAATAAAAGCATAAGTTAATTAAGGGAATGAATAAATCAATACATCTCAATTTTCTCAGTGCAGTATAAAGTGGCCAATTAAGAAAAGGATTGAGGACATTTAGCTAATTGGCTTTTTTGGTGTAAAAAAATGGTAAAGTGTGCATCTATATAAAGTCATTTTTAAATATCATGGATGTAGGTATAATAGTGTCATTAATATTAATTGATACTGACACCTTTTCATAAGGATAGAATGACATGGTCCTTTTCTGAAACATACATGCAACTATTTTGTATGGCTCTAAACAATTTTCTTTTCTCTTTCTAACTAAAATTTAATCTGTGAAACATGAGTAGATAGAATTCCAACCTACTGGAGAACCATAAACCTGAGAATGCTTTATAGAAAGAAGGATGGAAAACCTCTTTGAAAATTTCAGATGGTTTAGTTGATTTCCAGTGAGACTCATGGTATCAGTCAACATTGATACAAAATACTAAACTTCAAGGCTTTTTCCATAATACTAAATATGGTCCTTACAAATTTGATTTATTACTTGAGTTTATGATACTAAATATGGTCTTTATGAATTTGATTTACTACCTGAGCTTGTGAGAGTGCTGACTTTCACATCAAGTATGTTAAACAAAAAACATTGGTGATAGGATGTTAACTCAGAGTGCAATTTTGATGTCTCCCTGCAGTCAGTTCTCATCCACAGTTTGTCTATAGTGAAATTATGAAACTTAGAGTCTGATTTCATACAAAACTGCCACTAGTGCCAAAATAGGAGAAATTACATAATTTGCTCATGACATGCTTTTGAATAGAGGAAGGGTGCTGCTTTACAAATCCCTACAAAAGGCTGTAGGAATAAACATAACTTAAAACAGTAAAAAAAAAGAGGCCATATAGGCCTAATTATATTATTTTTAAGTGCTAATCATATTTATTTGCTAAGAAAGACAATATTTGATTCTCATCTAACGCTGTGCCTTTTGATGGTTGTCTGAGAAACATTGATCCTACCCATTCTAGGACTCACAATTTCTTCTTATCATGGGGTTTAGGGATTTAGAAGATGAGACAGTATTAGGGTATATTATCTCCCTGTCTGCATGCTAGAATATTAGTTACTTCTATTTCATTAGGTTGTCTTATAAAAATGAGGACCAGACAATTCTATCAGAAAAGATTAGTTAGATGGTACTTGGCATTACATAAATAGAAGAAAGTGAACAATCTTCGTGTGTATGCGGTACCACTGACATTTTATTGGCTTCAAAATATTTTCCATCTAGTCCTGTGTACCAAATGAAAATAAAACATCTCAATACTTACCTGGGTGTCAGTGTCAGGCTGCCATTAGGGGCTCTGTTTACTCTCACAAATGGTCCATCTCCAGTAGAGAATATTGGCATTGATGAGTTTGTACTCCTAAGGGAGGGAAAATGACATATAAACAGAAGATGAAATACCAAAAAAAACCCATGTTACATTTTAAATCATTTAGTGATGCATATCTTGAAATAAATTATTTGATGACCTGGGAGGAGTGGAGGGTGAAGAAACTGTGGTTGGCATGTGTCATATGAGAGAAGAGTCTATTTTCAGTATTTATATATATAAATAATCAAGCACTACTACAAACTGTTGGCAGAATTATTACTAATGACATGAAATGTGCTCACTTTTGAGACCTGCCTTTAGTACTTGTTTGCATATCCTACAGAATCTTACAAAGATCACTACACATTGCTCTTGAGAATCTGATTTCTTTTCAGTTTTTCTTGTCTGTGTTATTGAATGGATGTTAATACTTCAATGGGTCAATTTATACAAAATTTGAATCAAATATGAATAAGATAAAAATAAACACACTGCTCATGATTTAAGCATTTCTTCTTAATGAGTATATCTCATCTTTCAAGAAAATCAAACTACCTAAGAACTACATAGTGAAATAAGATTTCAGAGTTTAGTTTTCAATTTTTTTTTAGCTTCTGGTATTTCCTTAAATATAAGGTCCAAGCAGTCCTAATTGAAAGACAGAAGCCATATCGTTTTGCTCTGAGGACCTCTGCAGTCTGGATCTGCAGTTGTCAACTTGTGAGCCACCACAGGGTGGCAAAAGACACCTCCAGGTAAAAAGGCATCCAATTCTCCGGGCTGAAACCTGTGGTATCTGCATTATCTACTGTGTGTCTTGGTGATAATTTCTTTTAATTAATTTAATTTCTCTTAAGAATTACTTACTTGTACCTTAAAATTTAGCTAGAGACTCAACTTTTAGTCCTCAGTATTGTTTCAGTTCTTTTATTCATTCAAGATTATAATCTTAATATAAAACTATGCCTTTAAATTTGGGAGTGAGTGAGGAGGACATGGAAAGAAGGAGAGAGACGGTTAAAAATGATACAATGTGCATATGGGAAATTCCCCACTGTTAACAACAATAACAGCAACAACAACAATCTTTGCCTTTAGATTGTAAACATCCTGATTTTTACTGTTATTTATGGTTGTCAGGAAGACAATGGAGTTCTTATCCCTTGAAATAACATGTTGGGTCTGCTGTTGCCTCTCCAGAATATTCAAGGTCTCCCTAGGATGATAGCTAACAGCAACAATGTGTTTGGGTACACAGGGAATGTGCACTGAGTACTCAAAATTCATATAATCAATGAAAAGAAAAAATGTTCATAGGGTAACTCCTCTTTCTTCTAATCTCTTCAATTGACTAAACATTTATTTGGTATCTTCAGCCACTGAAGAGGAAGTTGGGAAAGTGGATGCTCTCTCTAATGTCCCAGAGTTTGGAATATTACACTTTCATTTGAAAAGCAGATAAATTTAATGAAAGAACACAAAGCCACTAATATTCCTTTAATAAAATCCCAGATAGATTTAGCATAGTAATGACACCTTACTATTGTTATTTTTGGAGATTAAATTGTCTCCTCCTATCACGTGAGCACTATTTTACTTATGTAGCTATACGCATACGTATTTTCTGCATCTTAGGAAAAAAGGCAGAAGTGGATTAAAATGTTAAGGGTGTTCTAGTCCTAAAAGCTTTATCAATATAAAATAGTTCCAGGTGAAGACTGGCACACTCATGTAAGAGAGAAATGTAGATCAAGAGCTCTGGATTTTATCAGCACCTAATTTCTGGTAGAAGTCATCACAGCAACTGAAAATACTAGGCCTCCCCATGAGAAGAGGCTTTATTTGTTCATGTTGGCTGCAGGCTCCAGACAACTGGAACTGATTAGTCCACTTCTATGCAGGGAGGCTAAAGTCCAAGGTGATAATTACTCTCTAATCTCCCTTTAGACAGTTTTCTTCTTGTGTTTCCTTATGTTACCGTTTCTTATTCTGCTCAAGGTCTACCACCTTTGAGCATTCTTCCAAGTAGTTTCCTAAGTCTCTTATTCTTCAGCAGACATTGTCACAGTGCTTTGTCAACAGCATTGGCTTTCACCTCAGGAAATGTATTAAACATGTGAACTACCCAGAACCACTCTACATCTATGGGATCAGAAAGTTGGGGTGTAGGCCCAGCATGCTGCTGTAGCAAACTTTTCAAATGATTCTAATAGTTGCTACAGAAATGGAAGAAGGTCATGCTGACATACAAACACTGTTAATTATAGTTGTACAAGGCTTTGTCTTTTTGCTTCCATCTTGATTTCTAGCCTTTAGAATCTGTTTTCATACAGAAAATGAGAACACCATTAAGACATCTACATGAAAATGTATTGCAGGCATGTAGATTTCAGACAATTCAATTCCCCTGTTCTTACTTTGTTCCTTTGAAATTTCTTTAAGATAGGTCCTGAAGGGACCTATCAATATCTGTGGAAAATTAAAAACAATAGAAAATATTAAATTACGGTTTTTATAACTGTTTAACCTACCCTATTTATTACATATCTACTGTTGATACATGGTGGGACTATGCTTAATAGTGTTACTACAAGTATTCTAAATGAAAGGAAGGCTAGAGCATAACCTTTAAAATAACGGACACCTGGTGGGGAAATCTATAGAGACAACTTTACCAAGCTCAAAAGAACTCATGATCATTAGACCTACAGCTGTGGAACCTGCATGAGACTGGACTAGACCCTCTGCATACGGAAGACAGTTTTGTAGCTTGGTGTGTTTGAGGGGGCCCTGGCAGTGTGATCAGGATCTATCCCTGGTGCATCCCATTACCTATGGTTGGACATTGGACACCTAACTCACCCTTGAATGTACCAAGCTTACTTGTCTCCCAATGGGAGAACTTACTCTGTTGGAGGTGGGGATGAGGGGCAGGGGGAAAAGGTGGGGGGAGTGGGAGGAGGGATGAGAGGGCGATCTGAGGTTGGTATGTAAAATGAATAAAAAATAAAAAATAATGGATCTCAAAAATGATGTTCCACGGTGAAGTTGATGCTGTGGAGATAATGTATTCATATGGAAAAAAGATACATATTATATTATTCTTTTCTATGTGATTCAGATGAAAATGAGACAATGAAACAGACTGCATTTAATTATATAGCTATATTGACAGAGTCTTGCTATGTATCCCAGACTGATATTAGTCTCATTATACATCCCCAAATAACCTTTTAATACTTCTGTTTCAGTCTTGAGTGCTAGGATTACAGGCGTGCTGCATCTTATCATCTTTAGTTTGCCAGAAAACAATGTACCTTCAACAAAATCTATAAAATATTCACATAAGTAAATTTTCATGTTTAATATTGATGCCAGAAACCTAAAAGTATTCTACAGAGTTCTTCAGTTCATGTACATGTTTCCATGAGTAAGTACTGGATATTAGATTTGGGAACTTAATTAGAAGTAGACTATAATAATTTAAAATCCTACCAGCTTAAATTTACCCTTTCTCCCTGGACATAATTTAAGTTTAATTCACAATAAACAGAATATGAAGCAACAAATGTTTAAGAGAAACCATTAATTAATAAAGGACAAAATAATAAACAATATATGGAAAATAAGGTATTAGCAACCCTATGTGATGTCATTGTAATGACCCTTTTTCTGTCCCACTAGCCAACTCCCAAATGTGATGGAGACTTATTATTAATTATGAAAGTCTGGTTTATAGCTTAGGCTTGTTCTTCACTAGCTCTTATGACTTAAATTAACCCATTTCTAGTAATGTACATTTTGCTCTGTGGCTTTTTACCTTTCTTTCATTCTGTACGTCCAATTCCCTCTATGTTTCATTGGTGTCTCCTCTGTGCCTCAATTATCTCCTTCTACTTCTTCTCTCTGCTTGGAAGTCCCATCTATACTTCCTGCCTAGCTATTGGCTGTTCAACTCTTTATTAAATCAGTCACAACAATATATCTCCACACAGTGTACAAATATCCTGTAACATGTCAACACTTATTTTTGAAAAAAAAAAAAATCTCCTAATTGATGCAAATTGAATCAAGATGATTACAACTAATTAAGTTTTTGTGGTAATTTCCAGACCTACAGATTTTGATAACTCCAGTGCTCACTTCTATAACTGTCTGAAAAGACTAGAGATTTAGTATCATACAGATCACTATATATAGCGTTACCTTGTTTACATATTAGTGTCTCTCAGCAACCTATTTCCGAACCATTATTATCATTTTTATGGTTTGTATAACCATAAAGGGCTCTCCTGACTTAAGGAAAAGTCTTCTATGTGAGAAGAGAAGCATATAAATGCAAACATTATTACTTTTTAGGTCATAGATGGAGTATAAAAATATACTTATAAAAGAATTCTAGGGAGAGAAAGAGGGATATCCCCAGGCTGCTTGGATGGTATCCAGTCTTCAGCCACTTTTCTCAGGCCCTGCTTAGGCTGCCTCTCTTTTTGTCTCCCTCCTCAGACTGCGTTTGCTGAGATAAGGATTGTTCCCTGCAGCAAGAGCTTAGGCAGAGATGTTTTAAGCCTTTGGACACACTAAAGCTGACGGAATAATAATGCCTGTTGCAAATACTGCAGCCTAGCACTGTAGCTCATTTCACACCCCAAAAGGTTTAAGGAATGAATAGAGCCAGGTGGGATTAAGTTAAAAAGGCTTTTGGAGAATGAAGGTCTTTCTTTTCGGATTGGAGGGAAAGAAGGGGATAGAGATGGCAGGACAGAGTTCAGGACTTTTATAGACAGGGAGATGGTGGCTGGAAGAGAATCCAATACTCTCTGGAAGTCTCAGCAGTGGGCAGTTGTGTAACACTCTGTCTGAACTGCATGTATTTCAACTGCAAATCTCATTCATTTACTACATTAATAGCAACACACCTACCATTCACCTAGAGAAACTTGTAGCAAGCAGGTAAACTTGATGAATTTCAGATTTTTCTGACCTCAGTTTTTTAAAGTTTGTGACATTTGCAAAGAAAGTAAAGAAGTGTTGGTAGAAGAGTTATCTTGACCCAATCTGTCCCTCCTCTGTGCATGGTGCCATAGTCACAGTAAAAGAGAAATCAATGAGGCAAGTTCTCTGTGGACAGTATATTGAGTATTGTGGTATTGTGTACAGCATGCTCTCCTTAAACTTAACTTTCTCAGGTGTTACTGGTTTTATTTATTTAATTAATCTATTTACTTATTTATGTATTGTATGTACTGATAC
The DNA here is from genome assembly GCF_004664715.2 of Peromyscus leucopus. Taxonomy (NCBI): domain Eukaryota; kingdom Metazoa; phylum Chordata; class Mammalia; order Rodentia; family Cricetidae; genus Peromyscus; species Peromyscus leucopus. The sequence continues at coordinate 19,283,531 of NC_051073.1, read as the reverse complement.
TTGTGAGGTTGTGTGTGTATGTGTGTGTGTTTGTCTTCTGAGCCAGATGACTATTGTACACCCAAGCATAGATCCTGTTATAACCTCATGGCATCCCTTGCCTATGTGCCTTGACCAGCCCTATAAGGTAATTAATTGTCCAGAGCTGAGTTTGGGGAAGCTGTCAAAGTACTGCAGTTCATTTACTCCTCAATTATTTTTAATTAAGAAATTTTTTATTTTAAAGCAGGGGGAAATGAGTATAATTTGTATGTCAGGTAAATGATAAGTTTAGTAGTGTATCATTTACAGGAATCATTTTGGTAGTCATTTTCACACAGTAGAAACTGTTTTTCCAACAGCTTGTTTACAGCTTCTTCCATTCAGCCACACCTAAGTAGTATGATGCTGTGGCTGGAGAATAGTCTCAGCAGCCAATAGTGCTTGCCACCAAATGTGAGAACTTGAGTTCCATTCATCCCTAGGCACTACATGGTAGAACAGACTTTCCCCTCCCCGCTTCCTCATGTGTATGCATACACCTACCTATCCCTAAATAAATAAATGTAATGAGAATATAAAATATAAATATATGGCTGGAAGGTTTAAGTAAAAGGAAATAAAAATAGAAAATATTTGTTTCTGTAAAATAAAGTAAACAGACTCATTAAGGTTAAACATAGTAGTTATTTTTTTTTCTGATCTTTCTCATATCCTGGTGTTTTTTTTTTTTTTTTTTTTTTTTTTTGTGTGTGTGTGCATGGCATGTATGCACTTCTGTGTGTATGCACGTCTGTGTGTGTTCACAGTTGTAATAAGTTAAGGCTTTTCCTACATACTTGAAGATTTTTAGGACACTGACAGAAATTACATATGGGAAACAGAACACTATCAACTTATTAAATCAATATAAAACGCCAATTTTAATTTCAGGTTTCAGTACCTCATGTCAAATTGTGGAATAAATTAAATGTGTGTTTATGTGAGATCCTTCATTTTATTTTTGAGATCATAACATAATGAGATCATTTCTCCCTTCCCATTCTTCCAATTAATTTTGGTAACATTATTTTAAAAGCAAAATTCACCCTCTACCTCAGTATTTGCCAATGCCTTGCAGTAGAAGAACATTGATGCAAGTCTGTTTCCTGTCCAGATTTGAGACTGGGAAGATACCATTAATCAGTCTGGTATGTAAAGTAGAGATATACTGCATGGGACTCTTTTTTTCTTTTTTTTTTTTTTTTTGGTTTTTTGAGACAGGATTTCTCTGTGTAGCTTTGCACCTTTCCTGGAACTCACTTTGGAGAAAAGGCTGGCCTCAAACTCACAGAGATCCGCCTGGCTCTGCCTCCCAAGTACTGGGATTAAAGGCATGCACCACCACGGCCCAGCTGCAAGGGACTCTTAGGGTTAACAACTCCTCCTAGAATTCCTACTCAGGAAACAAATCATTAGCTCAATTTCTCACTAATATTTTTTAAATATTAATAATTAATTTTACTGATGTTTCAAGGCAAATCCCATGGGCATGGATTGGCTGTAACAATGTGGATATCTTTCTTAGAAAACATGATCGAAAACTCACTGCTATTTTAACGTTACTCTCGCCTCAATGTAAAAGTTTTTCTTTCTTACTTTGATCAAAGACATAAAAAATATTATTCAAAGTACTTTTTACTTATGCATGCTATAAATGGAAAAGAATTAAAGTGTTTAATATGAAGGAGTAAAAACTGAGGAAATCTGCCTCATGTGATTTTTCTCAAATCTGTGGGGAATTACAGTTCATACCCAATCTGCATAAATAACCTTGAGAGACTACAGTGCCTACTTAATAAATTGGATCCTAAATTATTTCCCACTGTACCAAACACATCATTTAAACTCACCAAATATTATTTCCATTTCCTTATGCTGGTCTAGACTACTCTCATTAATGCTGTAATGTTCTTTCAGTGATTAAAGCACTATGGAGACTAATAAGAATACATAGGGACAAAGATTAACATCTTTGCACAAATTAACTAAATAATTTCAGAAGAAAGCAACTACCTGGCCTTTCTAAACACTATGGCATCTTAGACAATTGATTGCATCACTTATATTTTTATATTGTCTCTTGGGCTCCATGTCTTGCAGCAAGAACTATGATCCATAGGAAATGAGGTCAATGAACTAGACAGTAAAATCTGGCTGGGGATGAGATCACATGTAAATAAATAGGACTCAGTGTTGAAGAAATGATTTATAGTCACTTAACTCGGGCCAGTCTCTGGAAAGACTTTGCTGATATAACCTCACTGAGTTCAAGTCTCAGGCAGCACCTTTCATTTATATTATACAGGAATTTTCTATTTATATGTGTATACATAAACATATACATAAACATGTAAACCCAAGTCATAAATTATTCATTCATGAGCCTTGTACAGCATCATCAGTAATGCTTCTATTTTTTAATGAAGAATAATCAAAATATACTTTCAAAGTTTAAATACACTAGAGATATGTGCATTAATTCTAGTTCATTCTATTTTGCATTTGTAAAATTCACTTCATCTAAGATATTTAATTAAAATTAATTTAAATTATTTCTTTTACTTTTTTCATCTTTGAGATTGTAATATAATTATAACATTTGTCCCCTCTTTTTCATTCATTCCGCCCTTCCAAATACACCTCCTTGCTCTCTTTAAAGTTCACGGCCTCTTTGTTTTTTGTTATTACATACACACACATATATATGTATATATATGTATATCCATGTGTATATGTATATATCAAAGTAAGATGTTGGTCATTTGGATTTTCATAAACAAATCAAGTACATCCATCTTCTAGGAGGTAATTTAATTAGGATTTACATAATGCAATAGAGAGATCCCTTTTATTTATAAGCCTGGGGTAGTACTCAGGAGACTGGTGACAATGAACAGCACATGGGTGTGCAACTCAGCCATCCTGGACCTTCCGAAACCCTGGCTTAGAAACAAGGAAACTCACCAGTCTCTTCAGCTGCATTATTGCAAACCAGGTCTTTTAAAGAGATCCTCAACTTCCAGAAAATTTTAACAGGAAGGCAAGGGCTTTCTAGGTCTACCCTCCCCGAAGTTGCTATTGAACTAAATCATTGTTGAGTATGACCCCGGGGATGATGTCATTATCCAGCGTTTTACTGGAAGTTAGAAAAATGAACAAATTCTCAACTTTTACTTTTTGTGGACTCTTCCAAAAAAAACATCGCACCGGACATTCTCCTCCTACAACTCATATTATTATTTCACAGTTCCTTTTTGTTAAATGCTACCAAAATTGAAGTGATTTTTGTTTGATTAAAATCTATATTGTATTATAAAAAGGATGGGGCCTACATATATATGAACATCTAAAGTACATGGAATTTTTAATTGATACTCATAAATTAAATTGATCATTTGCATATTGTGTGATAAAATTCCCCTCTTGCCTTTTCTTTTGATGGGAATCACCTTTTAGATGAAACAACGTGCATGGAACTATGGTTTCCCATTATGAATTCCAGGAGACAAGGGAAACTAGAAACGTTCAGTCCAATTATTGTAAGTTCTGATGTGTTTCGAACATTCCACATGAGACTTCACATTATTATACACTGGAAATATCTGTATGTAGTGGCTGGGTTCTATCATGGCATTAATGTACAACAGGAGTCTCTCAGCCAACCAGCAGTTATAAAATTTTATGGAGTAAGCTTGAAATTTTGCTACTGGCTACTGCATGTGAGGGCATTTTCAGTGAGACCATTTTCCAGTTCTACATAGAAAATGTGTGCTACCCAGACAAATTTCTGTTGTTGGTTTGAGACCTCATCTCACTATGTAGCCATGGATGTCCTGGAACTTTTTATATAGACTAGACTGGCATTAAACAGCAATTCTCTTGCCTCTTTTTTCCCATGGTGATAATGTATGCGTGGGCCATCTCACCAGTCTGGGAATTCTGTTGTGTGACCCACTAGTCAGTCAGAACAAAGCATCCCTTGTTGAAAAGACAATTTATTTTATTTGTTTTCATGAATTAACAGAAGTTAAAATGTCTGCCAAGAGTTAATATATAGATTTTGGTGTGCATACATTTGTTTTTTCTCTTAACTGCATATCCTTACTTTGAATTTTTTTTTCAAATCACTTAGGTTTAACGACTGCTATTATTAACATATAAAAATCACTTTTATTCCATTTAAATATGTTTACATCTGGAAATCAGGTTACCTAGCCACCCATCTGATGTATTGTTAATTAACATCTCTGCCTATGCAAATTTTCACAAGTGGACATTTATAACCAAATCACAGAAATACCCGTGTCTAGGTAATTGCCAAGCACGTATCTTTGTTTGTTCATTTGTTTGTGGTTTTGGTTTGTTTATTTGTTTCGATTTTGTTTCTGAGATAGGATTCCATGTGGCCCAAGCTAGCCTTAATGTACTATGTACCCAAGGATGACCTTGAATTCTTAATCCTTTTGCTTCAACTTTCCATGTGTTGGTGTTACAGGCAGGTGTCACCATGCCTGACTGTGTGTTTTAGAATATATATATTAGAAAATCACTTGGCAGTTCATGGTGAAAAAATGATTATGGTTAGACAACTTTTCTGTACTTTTTTATATTTTAGAAACAATTGTAGTCATGTGAGTTCATTCAGTTCTTCTGCTGATATTTATCTTTTAACAAATTTTTTGAGATTCAGAAAAATAGTGAATAAAATTAAGGTATGTTATAGTAGGACTCAAAAATCTCAAAAAGCTCCATGAGTCAGATCCCCAATAAAGATTCTGCTTGGAGAAGGCAGGACCCATTACTAACTGGTACCTGTTGGGAGTGGAAATGTCAGTTCCCTTTAAGAGTGAGTCTTCTCATAGGTCTAGTGTGTTCCAGTATATGGCTTCACAGCCAAAGATTTATCTGTACTGAATGGAACTGATAAGTTTACAAAAACAGAAGGAATAGACATACAACATTGGGTGGATTTGGAAAGAAGTCTGGATGGTGGAGGAGATAGGAGATGGTGACTGATATCATCAAAATACAATGTATGAATTGTTTAGAGAATTATTATTTTTTTACAAATATATTAGCACAATTCACATTTGAGGATGGGGTCAATCATCATTTTTTGTCTTTTCTTTTTTGGTAACAAAAATTTTCTAAATTTATACTATAAATTTCAGATAAATTTAACTTAATATCAGTAAAATTGGCAGTTTTTTTTTAAAATAGAGCTAAGTAGTGAGTCAGAGAAATGAGTTGGTGTGTAAGGGCTCCTGGTATTCCCTCTTAATTAATTGTGTTGGATTCCTAGGGCCCACATGATTGAATAAGAGAACCAACTCAAAAAGTCATCCTCAGAAGCCTTTTCTGCATCTACTGAGATGATTGCATGATTTTTGTCCTTAAGTCCATTTACGTGGTTTATTATATTCATTTAATCATGGATGTTTAAACATGCCTACATCTCTGGGATAAATCCAACTTGGTTATAGTGGATAATCTTTTTAATGCATGTCCATATTTGATTTACAAGTATTTTCATGAGCATTTTTGAATCTAGGCCAATTATAGTAATGAATAAAATATAATTCCTACCCAAACTATGCTATCTCCTATCTTTACATGAGTGCCTGGCATGGACATATTCATACTCTCTCTCTCTCTCTCTCTCTATCTCACACACACACACACACACACACACACACACACAACGAGAGAGAGAGAGAGAGAGAGAGAGAGAGAGAGAGAGAGAGAGAAAGAGAGAGAGAGAGAGACTATACACATATTATTAATAATAAAATATAAAGGAACATAGTACACTCACTTACCCTAGTCCCAGGAGGTGACAAACTTCATCTGAAACTTCTGTGGTCCATTGTTCAGCACAAGCTACATGCCAGACGCTGTGGATTTGGAACTGTACCAAACCATTGTTGCTCATTGTGCCATTGAGGAAACGCACTACCAATGCAAAGCATAGGATGTGGTTACATGAAACCAGGGAGTGGGGGCCATGTGGGGGTACTGGTTAAAGGGAAAGATTTCATCTCGACAGGAGGAAGAAAGTTGTTTGAGACCAAGCATACAGTAAAGATATGTTAACTATGTACTTCTAAGTTGCTAAAAAAATGAATTTCAAGCTGTATAATTACAAAATATTAAGCATTTGAGGTGCTGTGTTGATTGGTTATGTTACTTATTCCACATTGTACACGTCAAGCCTAATGTCACTTTGGGTGCCATAAATAGTTTTAACTTCAAATTTGTCAACAGCAGTCTTGAAATACCCCTAAGTACACAGAGATGCATTAAGGATTTTAGATTATACATAGGGTCATCTTCATTACTTTCATAGAGGAATGATGGTCTTAACTAAAATGTGCTCATTCTTAACAGTTAGATCTTAGTAATTGATTGTAGTTTTTTTCTAAAGAGTATGTTGGAAGATATAATTTGAGAAATATAAACTTAGCTGACATAATTTTGTCCTTTTCTCTGACTATAAAATAAAAAAAGCAAAGGCATTCAAGTTTATTTCCTAGCAAATGAACAAAATAAATTTTTGTATTTTGTATTTTAAGTCATTAGACAAAAAATGCTTGTAAACTTAGTCACTAAAAGAAGGAGAAAGTTCAGTTTTTTTTCACTCATGCTGCCCATTCCAGTAGCATTGCGTTTTTATTCACTGTATTTGCTGTTTGGTTCTCCCCGTTTTCTCACTATCTTACCAATATTCTGCAAAGAGTGTTATGGTCATTATACCCAGGAAGAGACTGAACCTAACCTAGTTATCAATTAAAATAATGCTCTGTGATGGGAGTCTGACACACAAACATCATGTTGTTATTGGTTTTACTTTATTCTTGCATTGAAAGAGTTTTGTATTGAATCAAATAGACTGAGACTCTTAAAAATAACCATAACTTTATGAGTTATGTGATCTTCGACAGACACATAATTTCTCCAACACCCAGTTTCTTCAGGGCTGTCTCTAGTAAGTTCCTAATGTGGAACTCTTTTACCACACTTATTTATAGTCTAGTGCACAGAATATGCATAATCATTTTCTTTGTGTTTAGAAATTAAAGCAATGTATAATAAAATAACACATTGCTCATATCATCCTTGCAGCCTGACATTGGGACTTGACCGGAAACCAATCAAAGCAGATGAAACAAAAGACACTTATGAACTAGAATTCCTATAAGTACCCAATTCAGAGGATTTAGTTAAAATATCCTGAATCCATGTGCTTCTCCTGTAGAGCAGCGAATGTGGTGGGTACTAAGGTGCCTGTTTTGGGTTACTTTCTGTCTTTGATATTTGTTTCTTCTCATTGAGTCTTGTCCTAGATTTACAGTTGTTACATGTATCCAAGTTTAATAAAGCAGCATGCATAAACTAGAGGCCTATATGTTAGTTTTACTGCAAACCAAAATGGTCTAGCGTGCTTATATCAGGAAGGAGGCTCACATTCCACAAAACTTGAGATAAATCCTTTCATGTTTGGAAAATCCAAAAACAAATCTAAAGTAACACAAGTATCTTCGTGAAAATAAGACATACCACAGTGTTCTTCATCAGAGCCATCAGTACAGTGCATGTGTCCATCACAGAGATTCTCCACTGGAATGCACTTTCCATCTTTACACTGAAATTCGTCATCCTGGCAGGGCTCTGTTTATTGTATAAGGTGAAGAAATCATAGATTGAAGGTTTCTGCATACCCATTCCATTCATGCATCTTTGGACATCAGACCTTTGCATTAAAAGCACATGGTGGAAGAAGCTTCAATGTTGAAACACCACAAATTTCCTTACCCAGATTACTTCAGAAACAGCACTAAAGGTATACATGTGGCTTAAAAGGAGTAGAGACAAAAAAAACCTTGGTCATCTGTTTCACAAAAGTGCTTTGGGGACAGTTCCAAGAGGTAGCTGGGATTGATCAACTAATGAATTGACCCTAGAGATTTCCAACATGGCTGGGAAATCCTTTCCTCAAAGAGATTTATTGTCATGTCTAAGAAGGAAGAACTTTATGCTTGGATGACAAGAGAAGCTATCTGTTCAGGATACATGTAATGTAGATCCTCTAAGAATGGACTGCTGTATGTGGAAACATTTAACACCCCATGCTCTACAGTACACTGACATTCCTGAAGGAGAAACAAAAGCCCTTGATAAAAAAAAAAAAAGAAGAAACAGTGAGACTTCTACTTTGAAAACAAATGGTAAATATAAATCAGAGTCATGGTTGTATCTTTATGTTAAACTTAGATTGATTTCACTAAGTCACAGCTTAAATTAAAAGGATATCAGAAACAAAATAACTACTCCTCATGAAATTTTGTTTTTAAAAGTCATTCAGAAGTTATTTGTCAAATATGTGTGTATGTATGCACACACAGATATGGTACAGCGTCATTAATTAGAAACACACATAAAACAAACATAGGTATTGACCTTTTGACAAAGGTAATAAAAAGTATAGATAATAAGTTAATCCTGTATTTCCTCTAGAAACAATTTCTCTATATTTGCTGGTTTAACAATATTTGAGGGGGGTGGAGTTCTATTTTTTATTAACTGTTTTCATACATGTATTTGACAATTTCATACATGTGCAAAGCTCCAACATCTCTATTCTTGTTTCTGTCTTTATTCTCTCTTCTTACATATTTTTTTCTCATAGTTATGGTTGGTTACTTCCATAGTGTTTTCACCATTAATGTAACAGTTTGAATGTCTTGCCAAATCAGTCATTATTGTAGCTTTCAGGATGCATTTTTAATGACCAAAGGTTGCAGTCCTTGAAAGGAATAATTTTAACCAGGAATCTATCTTGTAGACTCAAATCTGAGAACAGTGTTAAGTATTGCTACATTTTTAAGAAGGGATTTTTAAATTAGTTTAAGGAGGGATTTTAAATTAGTTTCAAAGATTTCATACAATATGTTTGATTGTATTCACGAACTTTTCTGTCTTTGATATACTCCCTGCCCTTCCCACCGAACTTGATGTCCTTTCTTTTTTGTGTCCTTTCAAGACCAATTTGTACACATAAATTTATCTTTTTGAGACTCAGTTTTCTTGTTTGTTGAGAGGGAATTAGTTCCATTTATTATGAGAATAAATAAATAATATGCTTGGCTTACCAATATGTGTATACTAACTGTTTAATAGATGGTATTAACAGTGAAAATAGGAACATTGTTAAAAATACTATTTAGAAACCTGCTGGCAGAATCTGTAGACCTGGGAAAGAGGCTGCCACTGACTTAAGATCTATCCTTCTTCATACCTTAGTCAGAGAAGCTTATGCTTTAGTAGGAAGTGGCTATTGCAGCCTCATAACTGGTCAAAGTGTTAAGAATGTGACTGGAAGTCTTCATCCTTAAATATCACTAAAGCCTCAAGGAACATCACAGACGGGGGTGTAAAGAATGAGAGAAATAAGGGTGCAAAAAAGTCCCACGAAAGGCTATCTTCTTGAATAACATGGCTGCAGCACGCACAAGCTCATAGTGTCTGTGATCAATTGCACACAATCTACACAGGAACAAGCATGCCAACACTCCAGCATAGATGGCAGAGTTATTCATGAGCCATTATCCTTGGATGGAAGAGTCATTCATGAGCCACTATTCTTACCTAGGGTTCTATTGGAGGCTGATGGTTGTTAAAGGAAGGGGAGCCATTTTTCTTTGGGAATGTGGTTCCCAAAAGATTACCCATGATCCAGTGGTTGGCCCCGACTCATGTGCATATGACTAGTCTTAATCAGATTGAGAAGGACTGAAACTGGATGAATATCTGTAATTGCTGCAAAGGCTGAGGACCTGAGTTTGAGCCCAGGAACTCACTTGGTGGGAGAAGAGAATTGACTCCTTGTAATGATTCTCTGCCTTTGGCATTGGTGCCATGTTATAAATGTCCACACACATACACGTGCATAACTAACAAAGCAAATATAAAACAATAAAAAAAAAAGCAGGAGGCTGGAATGGTGAAGGGGGAGCTGGAGCACCAAAGGGTGGATATAATAAAAATACATTATATACATATATAAGTCTCACAATTAAATCATATAAAAATACAAACTTTAAAGATATCTTTCTTCCTTTCTCTCTCCTTCTTTCATTTTTTTATGCATGGGTGTGTTCTAACATTGATCTCTGAAACATCTATTAACTTAATATTCTTGTTCTCTGTTCTGCTTCTACCATTTTCCAAATAACAAGATGAACAGGGAAATATGTCTAATCATTTTCACTTGGTAGCATAAAACAGTAATTGAAACTATTTATCTATTTTAGGCTTTGAAACATTCTATATTTTAACCAAAATCTAATTTACCTTAATATAGATATTTTTAGGAAGTCATGGCTGGCTGTTTCTGCAAATTTTTGTATCAGGAGAAAAGTAGGTTATATATTCAAAACATAATATTATTAGGGAGGTTCTAGTAAATGTAATTATCAATTTATTTCACAAACACATATTTTTAAACAGATTACTGAGATGACAAATGGCCCCAAATGATTAAATTTTCTACAACGAAGCATGAGTATCTTACTGGAAAGATTTCTCTGTCTTCTAGATGTTATTTCTTTATTTTTCCTTCAGAATACAGGAAAATTTCAAAATAGATGCACCCACATAAGTATATACCCTATAACAATATATATGTTAGCATATATTAATTTTTATAAGGTAACAGTGCTAATTTCAGACCCATAATCAAATATTTTAATATATTCCATAATGTCAGTCATTACTGGTTACTGTTAAATTATGTATTATATTTTCCATAGCTATTATAATCATTATGTCAAATGAAGTTACAATGACTGTAATTATTTATGGAGACATTTATTGATAAATGTTGCTTTTATTATTGTGATCAAGTTATATTCAGCTGGAAAGTCACGTGTTAGTTAGTTAAAATAAGTATAAATATCAGTATAAATTTTTGAGTAAAAATATATGCCCTGTCCCTGTCTGAAACTTATAAATTATAAACTTAAAATTTACTGTCTTTCTGTAATCAAAACTGTTAGGATTATACCTGTAAGCCCAGAAAAGATAGCTAGTTCAGAAGGTAAAATAAATTGAATTAAGAAATACCAGAATGGAGAAAAATGGTATATTGTTGATTAAGTGAATAGAAATTATAAAATTTGAGAAGAGGTATGAACAAGCTATTTCAAAACTTTCCATAAATGTATAATCTTGATTTTGATTTTTTTGGAACATAATATTTCAGGTCATTAGGAATTCTTTAATACAATAATTTACTCGTTCTGTAGTCTGAAATCTTATTTCTGATCATTTTATGCCCATAGTGAGAGAGGGACAAAGTAAGATTACTCAGAATTGAATTTCCCCATCTTCTTTTTATGAAGTCTCTATAGCCCTGCTTCATTTAGTTAACCATATGCTTGTTTTTTTTAAAGAAACTAAATTGGTTTCTAAGGCACACATCACAGAAGCTGAGGAGGACTCTAAGGTCCTGAATGTAACAAGCTGCCACTTGTGAGCTGGCTGGGTGCTCTACTGAATTCCACATGAAGACTCTGAGAATCAGAAATAAGCAACGAGAACACATTTATAAGAGACTTAACATAATAAATATCTACTGTGGATACTCAAGTTCAATATGAGTGGAAATGATTAAAGAAGGATAAAATAAAATATGCCTCATAATTATATTTCCACTGAAAACTTTAAAGTATTCCTAAAATATCAAAGAAGACAAGTGAAATTTTTAAATACTGGAAACAATTTTCAGCATAATTTTTGCACAATGTTTCTGAAATGATTGCCAAAGCAAAACACCAATATAAAAAGGCATGTGTACCTAATCTCATATTCACTACTGGCTTGATTATCTTCTATTGCCAAATCCCAGTTTCTGTAATGGCTTTTCGAGGCTTTTGCTATTTAAAAAAGTCTTGATGGAAAAGACTCTGCTGAGGACAACTGGATCGCTGATCTTTCCTCCCCAGAAGATTGTCTTCCAGGTCTAGGAATGGCAGCTCACAAGTGAGTACATTGATCATGCAGTGATGTTCTGGAGGAGCTTCCTCTGGATCCCTCAAAGAGACCACTCACTTCAAAACAAGATGCTCATGACCAAAAATCTATGTCTAGGTCAAACCAAATGCATAGAACCCCTTCACATAGCACTGTATGTCTTTTTGGATTGACTGAATTAAATTATACCATTTGGCTTACTTCTTCAAATGGAAATTTGTGGTGATGCTATTTGTGGTATTTTTCAAAATACTTGATACTCTATTTTTCAAGAGTAAAACTGTATAAAAATCAATAACCAATAATTTTGATGAAGAGATATGTTTGTTCTCACCTTTCACAATCTATACTATTTCAGTTTCTTTCATGTCTTAACATTTGTGATTTTAAAATAGGAATGTAAAGACCTGTGACTTGTACAAATTTTGTTTGGGGGTACTTAGGTTTTACATATGAGACAGTGTTCTACAATTATTTCATTTGCTTAGATTGCAAAAAAATCCACTCTCCTACTGGTTGATAAATAGATTTAAAAAAACTTTTTCGGTTGGTTTCATTATTTATTTCCATTTTTAAAAAGCACGTTGTTATTCCATGAAAATTTCTTTTCATGACAAAACTCTAGAAAATATTTTGAGATGTCTATCCTTCTGGCATAGTAAGTACCTTTGGTTTTAGCTATTTTCTTGTTCCATTGTCTGATATTCTGCACATCTGCACATGCAACTATCCTGCATTAAATACAGATGATGTACCATCCTCTTTAGCATGCAGACAGTGACTCAGTCATAAAATATGGGCAATATTGATATCGTCTCCATCTCATTGTGCAGGATTTCTTTAAACCTAAAATGTTTTTAAGTTTTCATCATTAAAATTGATTTAATCACCAACACACTTGAAGATATATATTATCTTTGTAAATATTATTCCTCTTAAAACTCAAAATGTTAAGTAGGAAAGGCTATGATAGCGATACTTGCTAATTATTTTTATTTTATTTTATTTTATTTTATTTTATTTTATTTTTATTTTTATTTTATAAAACACATCAAGATATCAGGATTTTTCAATTAATTTTCATCACTCCCAAAAAGTGTGTTGTTTTTCTCCATATGCTTTTCTTTCTGAATTTTCATGTAGTTTGCTCTGTTCTTCTGAATTTTTATTTGGTGTGTTGTCTCCCATGCCCATTACTGACTATCATTCTTTCCTATGCATTTACTATTTTGCAGTCTTTATTATACTTTCAGGCTAGAACGTTACTAGTAATATGAATATTTTGGAATCAGATACCAGAAAATTACATGACTTGTATTGTGTGTATGTGTGTATGTGTTTGTAGAGCAAGTTCTCTCATTGGCCTAAAGCTTAGCTGACTAGGGTAGGCTGGCTGCCCAGGCAGCCCCAGAGATCTACCATTTCTGCTTCCTAGCACTAGAATTACAAGTGTGCTCCACCACATACAGCTTTTCCACTTGGGTACCTGGGATAGACATAGCTCTTCATGATTGTAAAACCAGCATTTTATGAATTAAAATAACTCCCCAGTCCTGATGCAAGTCATCAGCAAAAACTCCAGTCACATTGGAAAGATGGGTCAGGGTATGGTAGAATTTCACTGGAAACTGCTCTGGCCAAAGATGAGTACATGTTTTCAGAAGACTTTTCAGAAGAGGGGAAGCTGGGTTGTCACTTGCAAAACAGGTGACAAGAAGATACTAGTCTATTAGGAACCAGCAATTATGTAAAAATTAAAAGATCAGAATCATAACTTTATGTAAAAAGTAAGAGTGAAAACATTTTTAATTTTTTGCTACTCTATGTTTTGGTCCTATGCAGAATTATGTCCTACTCATAGGACATAATTCAATTTCTTTAAAACATCAAACACATATTTAGCTTTTAATCTAATGTTACAAATCCTAAGTATATTTTTTTCTTAAAAGCACTAAATGCTAGCTACTAACATATCCTAACGTATGTTCATTACATTTGTGTACTATGCATGTCATTAAAAAAAATAAGCTTAAGCCAAATCAAGTACTGATTTAAGTTACAATAGAAAAATAATGGATTTTCCCAAAGTGGAAATAAAAACCTGAAGCAGTAGACAAACTATTGCAAAATACACACTTATATATTTTAATCAGTAAAAACAAAATTAGCAAGGAGAAGGGCTACTAACTAAATTTAAAATGTCATGTTGCAAATGATCTTGATTAATACTTCCAATGCAATGATTAAATTTTTAGCTAAATTTTGAATATACACATACATGCATTATAACAAATACATGCTTATTTTTATTTTCAAGTTATTTTATATATTTCGTTATTCACCATTTAATAAAATTGTCCTTTTTCTCCTTTCACATGAACTCTAGTTTCATTTTCTACATAAATTATATTTTAAGATCAATTCTAATTTCTTAGAAACTTACTCTATCCTTCTTCCCTTGATTCCACTCCCTCTGCCTCCATCAGAAAAAAAAAAAAATCTCATGTGGTCCAGGATGGTCTCAAACTCAGTATGCTACAAAAGACTTTTTAAATTTGGATCCTTGTGTGTTCCTTGGGTTCTTTTCCTTCTGTTTGTTTTGTTCTGTTCCAATGTTTTTGTGCCATCTTGTGATGCTTCATTTTATTTTATTTTTATCCCTCAGAAGCCTAGTGGTGAGGCTACAGGGGAGCGGAAACATTTTCATTCCTCAAATGGAGCAGGTTCATTTACCTCATATCTTTGGATATAATGTGTTATCTTTCTCTTTGTCCCTTAATCTCAAGGATTGAAAAGTTTGATATCTAGCTAGTGATTCTTTCTTGGAAGGGTCTGGGAATTTTAGGTGATGGAACTTGGCTGAAGGAAGTAGTGAACCGGTGTTTATTTTGTTTTAGGAGTGTAAGTACTCTCTCTCTCTCTCTCTCTCTCTCTCTCTCTCTCTCTCTCTCTCTCTCTCTCTCTCTCTTTCTCCCCCTCTCTCTTTCTGCTTTTCTATCTTAAATTAGGAGTTATGTAGCCTCTATCACATGCTTGTACCACCATCATGTTATTCCTTTTTATGGGCTCAGAATCTAAGGGCCAAGGACTGTGGTCTGACTGTCTGAAGTCTCTGAACCCTGGATACAAAGCAAATCCTTCCTCTTTTAAATTGACTTCTCCAGTATCTGACTACATTGATGGATAGCTGACTCATGTGGACAAATAGCTTTTCTCTGGGGTGGGGAACTCATTCCCTAGATTTATTTAATCTAGCTACTTTACGGCATTAAAAAATTATGTCTGTATGTATGGTGGTATTTTATTTGTACTGAAATGTGATTTTAATTGTATGTTAATAAATAAAGTTGCCCTGGGGTCAGAGCTATTAGAGCCATAGCAAGAGCGTGGTGGTGGCCACATGCCTTTAATCCCAGCACTTGGTAGAAGAGTTAGGTAGATCTCTGTGTGTTCAGGGATACAGCCAGCATTGGAGACATATGCCTTTAAGACCTGGGGGGCGGTACTTACAGGCAGTGACGAGGCAGTCATGTGTTTGGGTTTACAACCAATGAGAAGGCAGAACAGAAAGACTATTTAAAGACAGACACACAGGAAGTAGCTCTCTCTCAGGGAAGCTAGGAGCACTGCAGGAGATAAGATTTTAGCTCTGAGCTCTGACTCTCTCGGCTTTCTCTTTTACATTGGTTCTGTGTTTCTTATTTTAATAAGACGGTTGGTTACATCTACATGTATGCTCATATGAGAACAAATATGTCTGTTTTTGGACAATGCTTAGGCGAGTCAATAAGCTGCACTCTTCCATAGCCTCCGCATCAGATCCTGCCTCCAGCATTCCTCCCTGAATTCTCTGTATGATGAACTAGGAACTTTAAGATGAAATAAACCATTTCCTCTCCAAAAGAAAAAATAGAGGAAAGAAAGAAAAATAATTTCTGATCCTCATTCTTCTACCTTAGACAGTTATCACACCATGCCAAACTTATGTTTTAATATATATTATATATATACATGCATACATAATATACATACATATTATACATTATATATATGTATATATATATATAACAATGAGGAATACATACACACATTATATATTATATATATTGTTTGTTAGTCTGAGTAATTGCTTATTTTGTTTGATTCATATCACAGTCAAAAGCAGCTGCTTCTAAACCAGATGGGAGATTAGCTGACTGGGTTTGCAGCCAACCCTTCCTAAGTAGCTTTCATAATTAATATTGTGGCTTATTGTTGGGGCTAGAGAATGGCCATAAAGCTGAAAGCAGGCCACTTCCTGGGACAGGGTCAAAGTTTCAGGCCAGCTGTGAGTGGTAGAGAAACAGATATAAGCATAATTTATCTGTATAACAGGATTTCGCCTTAGCTAATAATCCAGAAGAGAGGAGTCATGCAAACCTTCATTTTCTCTAGGAATTCATATCTATAAATGAAAATTTGTATCAGGAAAGATGCACTGAGCTGAGGGTCAGCACAAAGAGAGCCAGAGCCTGTGTGGAACTGTAACTAACAAATCATTCAAAGATTTTAAAACATCATACACATGATAGTAAAGACATATTTTATGTATCTCTGACTAAACCTGTCTGTCTTTGTCTGTATCTGCTCTCTCTCTGTCTTATCTCTCTGTGTGTGTTTGTTACAATGTACTTTTTCCTTCCTCTAAGATTAGGGATATGATAAAGAACACAATAAGAAGGTTGTGATGCCAACAACATGCAGTGTTAACCTCCTACATTGCAGTTGCTTTATTCTGGCTGTCTCTAGCAAGTTAATGATGGTTGATTTTTTAATTGGGGGTCACTGGCATTTAGCAGTACAGTAGTCCATCTCCCTCCTCCTCTCTCAATTACATCTCAGCAAAACGAAAAGTCTTTCCCTACAGAGTCAGTTCCTTTAATTTGAACTTCATGCTAAATTTTAATTTTTGTGAGTAGAAGTCAAGGGACTTAATAGAGAAATACTTGATATGCAAAAAAATGTTGTGGATTCCTGCTGTGGAAAACCCAGGTAACCATTACATATATATAGAGAATGGATGAAAATCTACACTGGGCTGAGAAAGACAAAATAATATCTCAGAATGCAAGCATATATGTTGTAATTTACTCTTGAAAGGGCTTTTACTTTCTTTAGTTTGTTCATATAGCTATGACGAAGTGTGCAACATTTCTTACCTGGAATCCCCAAGTAATATCCCGTCGTGAAATTTGCTTTGAAGCCCTGTCTTGCCCCACTCATATCTGTGATGAAAAGCACAGTCATTCTGTTGGTGGTAGAGAACACGTCCTTCACAGGGCCAGGCCCTGTGTATACAGCTGCCCGCAAGGGAAGAGAGACTGTAAGATGTTTGAATCTCAGAGATACTTGAAGAAATTTACCTCTGTCTTCTAGGTTGGACTCCATGCAGCATGGCTTACCAAAAGCATGTGCTTATTCTTATAGTTAAGATGCTGATTCTTAACTGCTTTGTTCTATTAGAAGCAGAAAAGAAATTCCAGAACAAAACAATTTCTATCTACATGTTACAGTATAA
The DNA here is from genome assembly GCF_004664715.2 of Peromyscus leucopus. Lineage (NCBI taxonomy): Eukaryota > Metazoa > Chordata > Mammalia > Rodentia > Cricetidae > Peromyscus > Peromyscus leucopus. The sequence continues at coordinate 19,265,923 of NC_051073.1, read as the reverse complement.
TTTAGATCTCCTTCTGGAATTTTTATTTCTTTTGATTTGTATGAATATTTAGAAGTAAAATAATAAATTGCTATCATCTTTGATCATATAATCAGTGTTTTTTTTATGAGAAACACAATTTAACCTGAAAAATGAAATAAAAAGCAATCATTCAAAATATGTTTACATATGCATACACTGATCCAGATGAATGTTCCCTAATTCTTCCTGGTCCCCAAAGGATTTCATTGTTGATTTATTCTGTTTATGGCTCTGACAATTCATTCCAGAAAGCTGTGTTCTAGAACTTTGTGGGATTTTGCTGATATGTCTGGGGAAATCCTCATTATTATCCTGGTCCTACAGAGGTTGGAGTCTCATGGTGAGCATTCATTTGTCACAATTTTTATATAATAATGCCTTGATTTAAATAACTTCAGGCCAGATTTTATCATAAGTGATGAATGAGTCACAAATACAGCTAGATAAAACCATGTCTGTGGTGAAGAACAATAGTTCATGTTTCTAAGTTGAACATTTAAGTGTCTTCCTAATTTAATATTTGGCTTACATTACCAAATGGTAGCTCTTTCTTAAAAATTAATGGCTAAATAATATAATATTATTTTATGTTTGGCTAATAACTTTTAAATATGCTAATATGTATTTTGTTGTCCAGACACAATTATTTCTCATGTAAGTTAAAAAGTAATAGTCAATAGAAACAGAAAAACATTGGTTAACTTTTATATCATTCTCAGCTGCTACAGACAATAATAAGCAAAACAAGGACATAATATAAAATAAAATTACTTAAAATTTTTATAGAAACAGAATTTGGATATTTTAGTGTAAAAGGAAATCTGGTTTTACAATTACCTTTAATCACCTGATGTATACAGAATTCATAAAAACTACTTAATAGGTTACACATGCAATGTGTGTTTATAGTTAATTATTGCTGACTTTCAAGAACTATAATGCAAATATAACAATCCTGATTAGCAACAAATATTCTAGAAGAGTATAATGTCATCATTGCAAAGATGTTCCATGTGAAAACACAATACGGTCTGGGATCACTTGAGGGAGGACAGATGATAATCAGAATAAATTGTATGGAAAAAAATCTGTTTCAATAAACTGAAAATCTTCAACATGTTACTCTGCTGTTATATTTTTATGTTGACAATTGTAAAGTTCTTATATCTGCTTCCAAATGCTCTCTCTGTGCATCAAGTATCTTGAGTTATAGAACTTTCAGAGGGTTCAAATTTCAGTCTTACCTAAGAGCAAGGAGTCAACTTCTCCCTCATCTCTCACTTCAACCACATCATTGATATTTTCTAAATTAAATTCTTGAAAATGAAGTTGGATATTTTTTCCCTTTTGTGCATTTAAATTCCATACACCTTGCAGACAACAAACAACAACGATTAATTTATAGCATACACCCTTGTATTTGTATTAAGTCTTCATAGTCTTATTTATTTTTATTGAATTATTTTGTTTGGAGCTAGGAAAGCTAATATATTGGTTTGGTCTTAAATATGTGTTATAGCAATTCAGTTAAATTTGATATAAACTCACCATAATTAAATTCATTTTACACAAAATAAAATACGTTATTCAAAGGTTTTAAATAGATAATTAATCGTATAGTACAAAGTTTAAGAACATTAATAGCTATCAATAGTCTACTTCGATTCACTTAATTTTCTTTAACTTTTTGCAGTGTGTGTGTGTGTGTGTGTGTGTGTGTGTGTGTTGGGGGAAAGGGGGCTAAGCTCCCCTAATGCACAGAAGACAACTTACTGGGGTAGTTCTCTCCTTCCACCATTGAGGTTTCAAGGATCAAAGGACGTAAGGCTTAGTGGCAAGCGTCTATACCTGATAACCCATCTATTCAGCCTCAATTCACCTAATTTTCCAAGATCAAATAGGCAAAGTCTAAAATTTATTTGAAAGTTTCTCTAATTAAAACGTATTGCATGCTGTTACTTCTTTTTTTTTTTAATGTGTGCTTCAATGAATGTTCCTTGTTTTCATGAGTTTCTGAGATGATTTAAAATTCAGAATCTCTTTTTTACCATTTATTCCTCCAGTTTGAGTATTCTCATTCACACTAAAGGATTCAACACTCAGCTACAAAGCACTGGCCTCTCCAAGTACTTGCAATTTACATCATACACTTTGTTTAAGAAATATACAGATTTTCAGAAGTATTTATTGTATATGGAACACACACGCACACACACACACACACACACACACACACACACACACACACACACACACACACATGGGTTTGTCCTGGGTCTTCTCTCCATTTTAGGTAAGGGCAGCACCATGTGTAGACTCACCCCTGGCTGTTCATATCTTCTACTGCACGCAATCAATCTCCATAACCTTTAATCCTGTCTCCTATGCCCTTCAGTCATGGCTCTCAACATTCTTTGTTCTAACAGAGTGCAAGGAGCTGACAGTTCTGATGTCCTAAGTGGAGATGCTGCTGACACTCTTCTTCTCACTCTCTCTTTCTGATATACAGGCAGATTGATCTAGCCAACATGCAAGTTTTATTCTATCATTATTTTCATGCAAATTTCTGGAAATTTCCACTTTTTTCTCATAAAAACACTCAACAAATCATAACAAACGGCAAAATTTCTTCATATTACCAATTTAACCAACTACAGTTATTGGCTTTGCCTTAGAGCCAAGAAAGTCCTGATTTCTTGGACTAGTCTGGGAAGGACCTCATGTCCCTCTACAATGCCATATTTCACTCTTATTTTAATGATATCACGAACATTTGTAATGCTTGACCCTTTATCCGAGTATCTGTCCAGACACTAACATTGTTTATTTGGTAAGTAAAGTTCTTGGTAAACATTTTATAAATAAAAGAATTTACAAAAAACTAAGGAATGCTGAGAAAAGGAGAAAGAGTTTTCCCCTGGGTAAAGCACAGCAGTGGGTTGTCCAAGACCAGGTGATTAGCCCCGAAAACATACAAGTAGCATTATGCTGATATCTATATCTATGTCTATATCTATATATCAGTATAATATATTATTATACTATATATAATATATACTATATGTAACATACTGATATATACACTAATATCAGTATAATGTTATATACAGTATATACACACATATATGTTTATATATAAATGTAAAAACAATTTATGGAAAAAGAAGCCATGAATTTGAAAGAGAGTAAGAGGGGTTATATTGGAGTGTTTGGAAGGAGGAAAGGGAAGGGGAAAATTTATATAATCATATATAATCTCAAAAATAAAAACAATAAAACTGCATTAGTTGTTTCAATGCCTAAGTTTTAGATTTTTTAAATATTTATGCAAAAGAAATAATTACATGTTTTCTTCAGCATGAAGTATGTAGTAGGGAGGATAATCTTTGCTTCCACATACAGATCATGTTAGAGAAATGGCTACCTATTCCTTTGCCCTTGTGACCTCTATTTTCCTTGAAACTGTTCCACATTTCTTTGTGCAGAAAGGCTCACATTTTAAAATCCTCTTTTCACTGTTATTGTTATGTTCATGGTATTGTCTCAGTACTGCGTTTGAGTCCCAACTAGGCATGAACATAGAGAAAACATGGCTGTTTCACAGCCCATGCCTCCTGAATTACAATCTTTGTAAAATAGGATGGAGGATGTGGATTTGTAGTGCAGATTCTGCAGTCTTCAGATAACTATCATGAGTTTCTCTATGTAGTTACACTAGCCCAGAGATAGCTTCTGAACAATATTTTGTAGGTTGCTTTCTCTAAATATTGATATTTCTTCAGCATATTGATATTTCTTCAGCCCCCAATATTCCCTCTTCAGTAATGGGAGTCTAATCATATTACTGTGGCTGTATTCTTCATTGAGTCTAGTATGTATTTTCTAAAGGTGAAGGTAATACATTGGCTGTTTTCTCCCATTGCATTGACTTTGTTCTGTAAAACTGCAAGCTTTCTGTACATACTCCAGAGATTACATGCATGAGCTAGGAAATTGATGGGAGAAATATCTAGAGCAAGGATGATTGCATCAAAGGCATTACTTTTATTATTTTATTTTGGAATTACAATAGTAAAAAAGTGCTGTAGGAATAATTGTGAGAATGGACTGAAATCGTGCATAATGAACACTTTGCCTTCATTTAAAAAGTTAGCAATGAAAAGTAGGCTACAAATCTGAAAGAAATCAGGAAAGGGTATATGGGGGGTTTGGAGGGGGAAAGCAATATGGGAGGATGATGTAATTATAAATACTCTCAAAAATAAAATAAATAATTAAGGAAATATTTCATATGTAAATGTGATTGTGTCCATTTTGACAAATTCCTAATCTGCTTCACTATGTTAAGGAGGGGCATAACCTATTATGTACATTTTTCCTTGGTAACCGGGAAAGAAAAGACTCACAGAAAGCTTGATTAGGGTAGATGTCTGGAAAGTTTGGAGAACTGAATGTTGTATTTGGCTCCCATAATTCAAAAGGTCCCCCGCAGTCAGCTGCAATGGATGAGGAAAGAGGTGTTAGCAGCACCATATCTATTCCACAGATACCCTACTAGATGTCAGGCATTGTAAAAATACATTTCCCAGAATGCTAGTTTTGACAGTGGCCTTTTACAAGTTGTATAAGTTGTTAGGGAAACATGTTAGTACTTTGGTGTCTTTACTAGAAAAGATCTCAAAAACTTTACATTCTTATTTCTTTGTAAGTTTCAAGAGATGATAGTAGTGTTTAGGATTGCCCTTATTTATTTGACCAATGGAAATATTTTGCAAAACACAAGAGATAAAATCATACCTGCAGAAAAACATGAATATTTATAGTAGAGCAAATTCCATCCCTGCCACCATCCAAGAAGACCAGTGCTGGTGGGTCACTGATCTAGCAATACAGATGTCCCTATTATTTATTCTTAAGTTATTGGGCAGAAATGTTGCTAAATATTGAAGCATGTGGCAGTCAGGGAGGTGAGTGACACTTTCTCTTCCTGTTTATAATTCTTCTGAGGGAAAGCATGTTAGTGCACACCTATGATCCAAGATCTTAGAACATGGAAGCAGGAGGCTTTGAAATTCAAGAACTTCTTATGCTACATGAGAACCTATACACAACACCCACCACCAAAAAAAAAAAAAAAAAAAAAAACCCACAAAAAATAACTTTTAGTTTTGTTTTCTGGTTAGATCTGTTACTCAAAATTTTTCAACAATTGGGATTCCCAGGGCTTAACTAAATTTTATTATAAAATGAGAGCCTACATCTTCCAGTTCTGACTGTGATTAGGTATGCTAACATTCTAATATACTGAGTGCAATTTATTTTCTTTTTATTTATCAGAAACAAATCTAAAACAGTTTAAGAATTCATTGACTGTTTTAGGGACCCTGATTATGATATTTGTTACCATTGTTATATTTAAAAATGATTTCCCAGATTTAAGTAGCCTGATTTAACTGTATGATGTATTTTCCTTTTAGTGAAGGCATATAAGGCTAGAATTTTTTTATACTCAATAAATTACAAATAAGATTGGAAGAGGGATAATTAAACCAACTATATCCATGCAGAGCCTTTGACCATACCTTCTTTCTAGTGATAGTTTTCCACACATATCATCAGCCTTCTTTAGCTAAACCACTTGAACTTCTTGTGAATGTGTGCACATGCATGTACGTTTGTATATGTGTCTGCCTGTGTATATGTGTGCATGTATGTTTGTGTGAATATGTGTTTTTGTGTATTCACAAGTATGTTGTGTGTGTATATCTATGAATGTTAATATGTAAAGGTATGTACATGTACATGTGTGTGCCTATCTGTGTTTAAGTATGTGTGTGCATGTTTGTGTCTATGAGTACATGGTATATGTACATGTGGCTGTGTGGGTAAATTTGTATATATATACGTGTTAGTGTGCAGATGTACATGTGAATACACGTGCTTTGGTGTTTGTTTTTCTTACATGAATGTGTGTCTTATGGGTGTGTTCATGAGTATGTGTATGTGTTATGTGCATGTATGTATGCTTTAGGTATGGCTGATTGTGCACAAGTGTGTTTTCATGTGCACATTGTTATTTTCCCCATTTTCTCCTTAGAGAGTTGGGAAATTTCTAAATCAAACACTGCTAATATTACATAGCTGATATTTTGAGAACAGTTTGAATTTTTACATAACTGAAAACTTAACCACGTATGTGAGAAAGATGAATAGGTGGGATTTTAATAAACTCACAGCCAGAACTAAAGTGATGTCAGCTGTCACTGTTAAGCCTAATCAGGCAGATAGTTTAGTCAGCATTTATTCTGAAAACAGAAATGTCAGGCAGGCCGCTCCCTTAATGCACTTACGATGCCCATTTTGAAAGATATTTAAACTATAATTTCACATCCAATCACTGACCGGAAATACTCCTTTAATCTTTGTATGGAAGATGCTTCCGTGTCTGCCTCCGTGTCAATGACTGTAAGAAATAAGCAAATCGCCTCGTGCCACTGTGGCTGTTACTACACAACTTATTTTAATGGCGGCGTTGCCACAGTGGGTGGAACACACGATTCTTAGGAGAGCCGCAGGCTGATGAGGCATGACTCTAGAAACTGCAGTCATCCTGTGCTATCAGGTGATCGACGGCCGCACGCGCTATGGGAGTAAAGCCACCTGACTGCCCTCGAGGGCCTGTCCATGAACAGGATTGGATTCTCACTTTTAATATTCTAGGTACTGTGCTTTCAAATGTTTGCGCTTTGATTAATCTCTTCTCATGTTATAGAAATTTCCACCACACGCACAGTATGCTTGTGCAGCATTCTCCAAGGCAGTTTTCAAAGACGGATTCTGTTGGTAACCTCTACTTAAGGCTAACACGTGTAAGGTATGTGTCCATAGGGAGGTGTATGCAGGAGGCAAGCAAGAAGAGAGCCCAACTCTCTTATAGTGAGAGTTTGAATTAAACACGTGGAAGAAAATAAGAAATGAAGACATAATTTCAATTACTAACACTCTCCTCATTGGTACCCATATAAGGGGAAATAATAGATGTAATGAGAAATAATAAGTCACATTGAATTTATGTGAAAGTAATTTTTAATGTCCTCAATTATTATCTATTATTTTAGTAATACACAATAAGTCTTTTAATATTATATGAAACATATTAATAAGTTTGGGTTATATTCTAAAATTAAATCTCCCATGAGAATTTGGGGTCCAATTTTTAAAAATTAATAGTTTTAATACATAATTGTAACTATTGATAATGTGAATGTTTTTTTTACCAAACTTATGCTTATGGCTAATTGGTTTAAATGTTTATTCTTGAACATTAAATTTTATTTGTTCTTAAAATAAATCTATCCAATGATAACACTAAATGAGGCTAGTTGTTGTAAAAGTAAAGCGATGTAGGCAAAACATAATAGGAAAAAGTTCTTTGATAAAGGAGTCTATGAATGCAATTAATACCTGTGTTTACTAGGGGCTGAATATTAAGTTCAACAAACACCAAAGAATTATGGTCTGCAAAGAAAGGCTGAGACAGCCTGAGTGCAGATTGGTTTCCACATGGAGAGCTTGTCAAGTTATTTAGTAATGTTTTTCAAATTAACTCTTACTGTGTGTTAAGAAATAAAAGATGGCTTAAATTAGGACATAATAGAGAAAAAAACCTTAGAACTGGTGAACATTAAAATGGCTAAAGCTATTTTTTTCCTAATTAGTAGAGAACCCCAGAAATCAGTCAGAGACTGGAGTGCATATTTCTTTTTGTCTAGCCTTTCTGTACTTTTTTCACAGAGCTTCAGAATTGTTTTTAAATTGGAATGATGTTTGTATACCAGAATATTAGCATTTATAAACTTCTGTAAATCGAGTACCCATATTGAAATTAATTGTGCTGACATCACAGGTACTATCTTGGAGCTGATGGAGCAGAGACTAAAGGCACACGGTAGAGGAATCCCTGCAGTTGTGACTGTCCATAAAACTAGACCTAACAATAATCTCAGGAACGGAGTGGGCACAGAGTTTTAGTATTCACCTCCTTGTCTGAGATTTTCTTACTTAACTGCTCTGTAAAGAGTGAAAGAAAGGTTTTAACCAGTCAACCATGGTTTCCTTTTATTTTTGCTTAAACAAATCAGTGATCTGGAATCAGAATAGCTCTACACAAATAGGACTTCCATTGACCCATCTGCAAAAGGCATTAGAAAGAAATTGTTCAGAATGAGTTTGATGGCAATTAACATTTTCGCTGTGCTAAACATTGGCTCAAAGTGAGCCACTTGGAAAGTGGAACAAACACACTCTGGGCAAGCACCAAATTTATATCTTAAAATCAGATGGGTTTCCTAACTGTACAATTTCCCCAATGCTAAAATGTGATTGGCTGCCAAGTTTCTGTACATTGAAATATGATTTTTTTTACTGACTAGATAACGATGATGGTATCCATAATATAGGTTTTAACATAGGCAATCATATTGTGATCATTTTTATGTGTGATAATATAAAAAGTTATCTCAGATTTTATAATTTAAGTAATATGATTTGTCTAATGTCTTAAAATGAAACATCTGAGATTGTACTATGGAAACTTAGAAATACTCATCAAACAGGTAGTTATTTTAAGAAATCTGACCATATAATTTTGCATAAAAATGTCATATACTATAAATGTAGAGGATCCACACAGAATGTAATAGGTCTGCTGTATTCAAATGCCACAAAGCCCAAATTTCTGCATTCAAATTGGTATTAACCCAAAATTTTAGTTCCAATGACCAAAAGAAGAATATGACAAAACATCAGGATACAAAAAGGAATTCTCAATGCATCTGATAATATTTATGGGTTTTTTATTATTGTGATACTAGAAACCAGACAGATACTGTGAATTACAGGTGGGCTCAACTGATAAACATTGAGAAGCACACTTGTGTATCTGCTCAATCTATCAGAAGCCTTGTAGTCTATCCAAAACACTGGAAAAAATATAAAACCTCAGTTTTTGTCAGGATTTTTAGCAGTATTGTATATCTGGGTTCTTTATCCCTCTCTCTCAGATTTCTGAGTGCCACTTTTATCCACACATTTTCTTAGTTAAATCTTTTCTACCTCAGCCTTTCACACATACTAGCCACAAATAGTACACTGTTTAAAATATTTGTTCTTCTATCATGTTAAAATTTTCACTAATCACCTATATTGATACCTCTTAGATTTCTTTGGCAGTGTCATTTATAGAGTGGATAGCTATGACTAAAATGAATTATCGGAATACTGAATAATTCAGGAAACATCTAACAGTGTCAATATGCAAGGAGAGTGAAAACTAGCCTTTTGGTGAGATATACTGAATATTCAATATGGCAGCATGAGGCCTGTATGAACTACATCTTTATTTGGTGGCAGCTCATTTGTTCGAGCATGTCAAATACCAATCATTTTTTTACAGGACTTTGGGTTTGTTAAAGCCACTTAGCTTTAAAAAACTCTCTCTCTCTCTCTCTCTCTCTCTCTCTCTCTCTCTCTCTCTCTCTGTGTATAAGCATTCATTGGTGAGCATGTGAAGGTCAGAAGACAACTATGGGAATCAGTTCTCTCTTCTTTGATGTCTGTCAAATCACATGATCTTGTAATATAGGATGTGTTCCTTCAGACATGGATAACATGAATGGTAATGAAATTTAAGCTTTCCAATTTGACCTAAGAAAAATAGGCATAAGATCCATTTTGTTCTTTTGAGTTAAAGTTATGGTAAGATTGGAAATCTCAGTTATTGCTCAGTTAAGCAGCTCCCCAGGGAGGGTATTGCAAAGCCTTACCAAAGAATCATTTCAGGATATAAACATTTTCCAGTCAATAGTCTTGCAAAAGTTTGAGTTTAATATTTGCTATCAAATTATTCTAAAACAGAGTTGGAATGTGCGATGGTTTGAAAGGATATGGTCACCTGAGGGAGTGGCACTGTTAGGAAACGTGGCTTTGTTGGAATAGGTGTGGCCTTGTTGGAGGAAGTGTGTCACTGTGGAGGTGGGCTTTGAGGTCTCATATATGCTCAAGATACCAACCAGTATCTCAGTTCACTTCCTGTTGTCTGAAAGATGCAGAACTCTCTAGCACTACATCTACCTACACGCTGCCATGCTCCCTGCCATGATGGTAATGGACTAAACCTCTGAAACTGTAACCCTCATCACAATTAAACATTTTTCTTTGTGCGAGTTGCTGTGGTCATGGTGTCTCTTCACAGCAATAGAAACCCTAACTAAGACAGGCTGTTTCAGTCTTAACTGAGCTATTGCAGTTTTCAATTTTTTTCTGTAAGAAGGCAATGAGAACATCAGCAACTCTTCCCCAAAGACAGTAGCAACCCATTCATCACTATCAATGTGACACTGGACTTTGTATTTTAATGTGAATGAAATAAAAATTAGTACTATAATTAAATTCAAGAATGAAAATTATTAAAAAATATTTTAAATATGATCAACAATCAAATGATAAATGACTGTTTATTCATTGTATTGGCTATCATTTTTCTTATGGTCTTTATCTAATTAATTTTACTTTGATTTTTCCATTGAAATACTATAAGGCTGAGATAATAACAATAAGCCAAAGCAAGATATAGTCATGATTTTGGAGTACATATATGGGGTCACTTACTAGGAGCCTCTGGTGGAGGGGTGGGAACCAAAGTTGGTTCTGGATAAGGACTCTCACTACAAATTCCGTTTGTTAGACTTATGTCATCCAAGGCTATTGAACTCAAACCTGGGTTTCTAAAAGCGTTGAACACAACCTGAAATTCAGAGAGGCATATAATATTACTCCACTCTAATAATTTCTGACTTGGTTTTACTTAATAACTCTGGAGAATCAGTTTGCCAATTACACAATGCATAATAAAATACCCCACATTGAAATATTGATAAGTCATCCTGGATAAGTTCTTTTGAGGATCTCAATCTTTGTATTATGTATAAATCTTAGCAAAATATCCATGTATGTCTTCCTTCTGAGTTAGATTATAGTCTGATGATTTATCTCTCTCTCTTTCTGCTGATTTTATCATACTCTATTTTACTTAGTGAAATCTATACATCATTTGGAAGCAGAGAAAACCTCCTCTCAATTATATTAAAAATCTGAATATCACTTATATAGAGGGTCTAATCTAGGCCCTTTGCATAAGCAAGACAGTTGTGTAGCTTGATCTACTTAAAGGGTCCCCTGGCAGTGGGATCAGGATCTATCCCTGGTGCATTAGCCAGCTTTTTGCAGCCCACTACCTATGGTGGGACACCTTTCATGGCTTTGATGCAAAAGGAGGGGCATGGACCTATCTCAACTGAATGTACCAGGCTCTGCTGACTCCCCATGTGAGGCCTTCCCTTGTCAGAGGAGGGAATGGGGAATGAGATGGGGGTGTAAGGCTGGGGGTGGGAGGCAGAAAGAGAGGGAGATCTGTGGTTAGTATGTAAAATGAATAAAAATTTTAAATAAAAAATCAAAATATCTGTTTCCCTTCATAGTACATACCAGTCTGAAGAAAAGATACTCTAATTAGATCATTTAAATAGAAAAAAAAGACAAGATGAAGTGACTGACATAATATGAGCATTCAGAACCATCTAGTACTGGCCATAGTTCATTTAGGGTTCTGAGTCGGCATTCCTATGAAGGTGCTGATCACAAGACTCACAAACAGTCTTAGTCACAGCTCCTGGGGTAAGAGATACCACAGCAAGTTCTCAGACACGGTGGCTGTTTTCAACTATACTTCTTTGGACCTATCTACAATAGGATAAGAATGACATAAACATAATACTTGCTGTGTGGTACTTGCTGTACCGGGCACATGATATATATTATCTTACTTCATTTTTCAACATATTATATATTCCTCAATTCACTAATTTGTCCATTAGTTCTATAGATCTCATACAAGACTAATATTGTGAATTTCTTCCTTTCCCAGAGAAGAAAATAAAATTTTTCAGAGATAACAGCAAGTTGCCCACAACTTCTCAGTATAATGGCATAACCAAAAAGTAAGTTATTATTCTCCCACAGAGAATGATACCCTGCCCAGCCACACTGTATGACGGAAATTCCAAATAACATTGAACCTCATACTGACCATGGTATGTCCTATACTATCTTACCTATGCAGAAGTATAATTTATAAATTTGGTACAATATGATCAACAATATATATAGTAACATAATGTAACAGAACAGCTTGCTGTGTATCAATTTCCTCAATCTTAACAAGGAAACTCCTTAAAAGTCAGGATATTCCAAAAGAAGGAAAGGCAGTCCATCCTGCAGGAAGATTCTTTCAAACGCAGGAAGCAGACCACTTAAAGGATTTCAAAAATTCCCTCAAACTGATGAGGTTCAGGAGGTCTGCCCTCCCTAAGAATTTTTAAGTTGTAAGAACTGTTGAGAGACACTATCAGACATGCTGAGCTACCTTGATAGGCTCCTATCCACTGAGCTGACTGGAAAAGGCACTCTCCAGTCTGCAGAGTTAATTCCAAGTTTCCAGCTTTTGTGACCCATCATCTACACTGTGGTAATGCAGCTGTCTTTGAGTCATGTCTGCTCCTCTAAGTAATCCACCTCTACACTCCTGTAAATAATCCCAATAAATTTCATTGGTTCATCAAGTTGGACTTTGTTGCATCCTTACTTTGGCCTGGTATTGCTTCTCTATCCTGGGTGAGTAGATGTCAGTTTCTATATTCCCAGAATTAGTGTCACACAACATAATTATAACAATACACTATAATAAAATGAGTGTGATGTAATTATTTATTTCGAAGTTTACATTCAGTGCTTTAGTACTACAATTCACTAAACAATTCAAGTTAAACCATGAATAAACAGTCATCACTGTGCCTTTGAAATGTGGCACTATATTTCTGCATGCAGAGCTAAGTTCAAAAATACTGGATCATTATGAGTTTAGAAAAGAACCTCAGTGGTCAGAACTGCCTGCAGAAACACCGATTTCCTCAATTTATTCATCTGTTTTTTTTCTTTTTGACATTCCTGCTGCGGGATGTTCTGTATGTTAAATGTGTTGCTCTGATTGATTAATAAATAAAACACTGATTGGCCAGTACAAGGCAGGAAATATAGACAGATGCCCCAACTTTACAGAGAAACTTTGGATGACTGTCCAGGCTGCCAGCTGTCTCTGTCTACCCTGCAAGACTCCCAAAATTTGCTTGCATCATTTGTCCCATTTCTTAGGTAATAGTATATCCTTCTGGGGTCTTTGATGTAGTTGAAGACAAGATAGTTAGAATTTTCCTTAGCTATGATAAAAGATAAGTTAGATATGAAACCTTAAGACTCACTAATATAGGAGAGATACAATATCTTCTTTAATTTTGCCAAATATAAATAGACTAGATATTATAAATGGACTAGATAGTGTAACTGTAATTCTTGCTTGATAAGTGTTTTGTTATATGTAATTTTACTATGTGAAAGTTAAAACCTTCCTTTTTGAAAAAAAAGAAAAGGGGAAGTGCTGTGGGATGTTCTGTATGTTAAATGTGTTGCTCTGATTGGTTAATAAATAAAACACTGATTGGCCAGTAGCCAGGCAGGAAGTATAGGTGGGACAAGGAGAGAGGAGAATTCTGGAAAATGGAAGGCTGAGGCAGAGAGATGCTGCCAGCCACCAAGATGAGGAGCACGATGTAAAGTACTGGTAAACCACAAGCCATGTGGCAAAGTATAGATGAATAGAAATAGGTTAATTTAAGATAGAAGAACTAGATAACAAGAAGCTTGCCATGGCCATACAGTCTGTAAGCAATATAAGTCTCTGTGTGTTTACTCGATTGGGTCTGAGTGGCTGCAGGACTGGCAGATGAGAGAGATTTGTCCTGACTGTGGGCCAGGCAGGACTGGAGAAAACTCAAGCTACACATTCTATTTTTCCTTATTTGACTTATCAGAGAAAAAACAAAATTAAAGAAGAAAACTTCACAATGAAGAATAAAATAAGAAAAAAATAAAGGAAAGGGTAACAGGAAGACTGCAGATGAGGGTCACTGATTATGGCTGCCATACTCTATGTCATAGGGGACAATCTACGCCTCTGGTGATGACATTGTTCAAATATACATCTTCTAAAAGTGATACTAACTTGTTTCAAATTACTCAATTAAAATGTTGTTAATTGGTCAAACTAATAGGGCACATTATCCTATATTTTAATAGCAACAACCCTTAGGAAATGAAGACATTAAGATCTTATCTGGAAAAATTAATTCAACTTAATGCAGAATAAATGATCAGAGACTTCCCAATGATATGGCTCATAAAATTTCTTTCTAAAGGAAATCAATGGAGATTAAGTCAGAATGGGTTCAGTTGGTGGATATTGATGGGCATGGATGTCCAACTATGTAGTGATAATTATCTAGAATGTGTAAAACTGAAGAAGGTAAGTCAGAGGAATAGGAGAAAGTATTAATGAAGAGAGATGAAGTTGCCTTCTTTTCTGTGGACTATCACAAACAGTATGATAATATCACAATTGATTCCTCAAATGGGTTATTTAGTAAATCAGTGAACAAATGTCCTAACAGAAAGAGTAAGGTAGATTAGAAAAGAAGAGAAATTTACTAGATTTTGCCTAGAAAACACTTTACCATATCATTCATTGTAAAGTATACTCACACGTCACAAAAATACAAACAGAAATTACAAAATATTATGCAGACCTTAAATTCCACTGTTTCATTTAATGTAACTTGACCATAATTCCAATTCTTCCCATAATTTCCTTTCCTTTGAAAAACTATCTTGTCTGTGGTTTCATTACTGCTGATATGAATGCTTAAGTTGTAGACATTTTCACAACACATATAATACCTGTTTTGGAAATAAGCAAAGATGTTTAGTTTCCTAACACATTGAATACATTCCATATTAGTTCTTTCTCTATATTTTCTTGTATTTAAAATATTTTTGTTTTCTTTGGGTGATTTTGGGGGAAGAAGGTCCTGAGGGTCTACCAATACTTTGCTGTTCTATTAATTGAAAAAAAAAAAAAAACAACCCAATGATGCATTCTCTAAAACTTTAGCTATCTTAGTGAAATCTGAGGCTGATTCCCTAACAAAAAGCAATGCTAGACATGTACAAAGATAGTATTTTAGTATGCCCAACCAGAAGTGAAGGATCTGACTGAAAACGTACCAGAAATGAAGGCAGACAGGCTCCGCAGTGAGCTCTAAAGAGAGACTTAGAAGTCCCACTCTTTCATTTCTCCATCCTCGTTCAACTGGTGTAGCAATGTAAAATCCTGTAAAGACAATTAAGAACTTTGACTTGCTTAAAAGAGGTAAACATTCAAGATAAAGTGTTGGGACATGTGTTTTTGCACATTGGATGAGGTACCAGATTTGAGTCCAGAATGGTTGACACTGCCATCATAAATTGTTTAGGAAAATCACTCAACCTTGGACTTTTCACTTTAATTCTAATTTTCTACACATCTTGATAAACTCATGGCTTGACAGGTAATCAGCACGTGGCTGATTATATTTAGATATTCTGATTGTTAACTCATGGGATTTACAATTATTTGAGCATACATTTGATGACAAGTCTAAACGTTCCAAAGAATACTGGTTTTATATCCCATTTACTACACTGCATATCTTTACATAAGAAGGTGCTTGATTTTATAAGGGTTTTCATATTTTTGTATTCCTCTGAATGATAACTAATCAGATCACCATGGAGCATGCAGCATGCTAATCCATATAAAAGCTTTTGAAATAGCACATGATACAGCATAAGTGCTTTCTGGTCTAGAATTCATTATTCAAGCCAATGATTTGAGTCATTCCAAGTGTGTGAAGTATGGTTAGGTAAGACTATATTGAACATTCTCTTAGGGGGATTTACTTCATTCTTAGTTTGAAACTCATATGTTAAGACAGAAGCAGGAATCATTCAGCAAACCATGCTACAAAGCAAATGAAATATTGGACTAATAGAATTTGATTGCCATGCATTTTTTTAATGAAATGTTCAGATGTATTTGCTTGAAATCAACATCTTCTCTCCTGTGCCTTTCAACAGAAAAATATAGGCAATGTTGCATATAAAATGCAATCTCATTCATTTGTAATATGCAGAGTAAGAATAAGATGTGAAGAAAAGAAATACAAGCAGAACTGCTTATAAACACATATTTAAACCAATGAGGCAAAAATTATTCAAAATAAATGTGTTCTATCAAGGTAAAACCATGCTAAATGACTTATAAATGTAATATATGCACATACATTGGATTTATATTACAAAATGCAAGATAAAATAAATGTTTTTAACAGTTTATAGTGGTAACAGATTACTCACATTTTATATAAGTTGTAATATTTCATGAATATTTTAGCTATGTCTGTGCTCACATATACAAAGCTATGTAAAAGATCAGCTTCAGATTCATAGCACAAGACCCAGCATCTGCTCTCTAAGAGCCCACAAACAAATCCATTTTGAATTTATCTAGCTTTTAGTTCCTTAGGGCATGATAAGAAAGCAGTAAGTATGAAAGTATGAAAGTGGTCTAACTGCTCTGAAATTTTTCGAGTTAGGAGTTAATTGTAATAGAAGCACACATCATGTTGGTATTTTTTTCATCCATGTTTGCCCATCATAGCCAGTCTACTATTTATAATTTGAAATGCATTAAGTCATTTGGTGGTACTATATTTAGATCTGATTGTACAATTAATACATGACTTTTTATTAATTCATGCATTTATTTTACATCCTGACCAGCTTCCCCTCTCTCCTCTTCTCCCATTCTCTACCCCCTCCTCTCTTCTGCCCCCTCAATCCATCCGTCCTCTGAAATCACTTAGAAAGGAGCGGGCTTCCCATGGGCTTCAGCAAAGCATGGCATATCAAGTGACCATAGGACCAAGCACCTCCCCCTGTATTCAGGTTGGGTAAGATAATCCAGCATGAGGAATAGGCTCCCAATAGCCAGTCATATCACCAGGGGTGGCTTCTGCTCCCAATCCCAGGATTTCCACATGTAGACCAAACTACACAACTGTCACATATATGCAGAGGGCCTTGGTTGGTCCCTTGCAGGCTCCCTGGTGTTGGTTCAGACTCTGTGAACCCCAGGCTAGTGGTTTTTGTGGGGTTTCCTGAAATGTTCCTGAACCCCCATTTCTTATGATTCCTCCTCTCCTCAGTAGGACTCCCCTAGCACTGCCCAATGTTTTCATGGGTCTATGAATCTGCCTCCATCAAGTCCACATAAAATAACACTACTTATGGAAACTATAGTATCCTTTATATTTTCCAAAATAAACTAATGTAGTAAACATCATGAGCTATAGAGATGGTTTTATATATTATATATATATATATATATATATAACTATACTATACTAAGTTATTATCTAAGTCAGCTAAATTAATCAGCTAACAAAAGGTAAAATAAATTCTCTATAAAATTATGAGAGTAGAGTGTGCAACTTACATTAATTTAGTCTACTCACCCAATTATTCTTTAATTTAATCTACGGCATTTTGATATTGCTCACTTGACTTATTTAATGCATACAGGATGCAATAGGAATACTCAAAGAGAATATATTTCATTTTAACTTGTTCAGAATTTTTTCTAGCCTAGAAGATTTCCTAATATAGAGGATTAATGTTTTATGCACACCAGTTTTCTAACTTTTGTCTCTGGGAGAAGGTACATTTTTTTAGTCCCAATGTTACTATCATTTCTCTTTTTGAGTTTTCTCAAAATTGACCATATCTTTTGCCTTCAATAATTTGAATATACTATAAACCTAACTTTGTACCTTCATGTGGTGAGCTCTAAATGAGCCATCCATTTAGTTGTTATACTCAGAGTAAGAAACCACACAGACAATATTTTTTCCTGGAGTATATCACCAGGTATAGGAAGAAATAATGTCACTAGGGATGATGACACTAAGTCAGGACACTGTAGCTGAAGGTTTTCTTGTACTCTCCCAGCACCAAGGACCCCACAGCCGCTTATAAAATAATCACTCAGAAACTTATATTAATTAAAACTTTATGGCCTATTGGCTCAGGCTTCTTGCTAGCTACATCTTACATCTTCAATTAACCCATTTCTAAAATCTATACCTTGTCATGTGGCTCGTGGCTTACTGGTATCTTTTGTGGTGTGTGTGTGTGTGTGTGTGTGTGTGTGTTGTCTTTAAATATTTTTTTACTTTTATTTTATTTTACAATACCATTCAGTTCTACATATCAGTCACGGATTCTCTTGTTCTCCCCCCTCCTGCCCCCCTCACCTTCTCCACAGCCCACCCCCCCCATTCCCACCTCCTCCAGGGCAAAGCCTCCCCTGTGGACTGAGATCAACCTGGTAGACTCAGTCAGTCCAGGCAGGTCCAGTCTCCTTACTTACTGGTATCTTTACATCTTGCTTTCTCTGTGCCTTGCTGGCGACGCCTGACTTAGCCTTCCTCTTCCCAGCATTCTCTTCTCTGCCTGTCCTGCCTATACTTCTGCCTGGCTACTGGCCAATCAGCACTCTATTTATTAATGAATCAGAGCAACATGTTCACAGCATACAGAGCAATATCCGCAGCAGGACCCCATTTGTGCTGGTTAAGTTTTGTGAGCTTGACACAATAGTTACCCAGAAAGAGAGAAGCTCAATTGAGGATTTGCCTCTATTAATTTGGCCTATGGACACATTGGATCATTTTCTCAACTACTAATTGATCTAGGAGGGCCCAGCCTACTGTAGGTGGTACTACTCCTGGGCAGGTAAGTCTGGTGGTATATGAGAAGTAGCTGAGGAACCCAGAGGAAGCAGGCTAGTAAGCTTACATTCCTCTGTGGTTTCTGCTTCAGTTCATGCCTCCAACTTTCTGCCACGAGTTCCTGTCTTGGCTTTCTTTGATGATGAACTGTAAGCTGCAAACTAAATAAACCCCTTTCCCTTTTAAGTTGTTCTTGATCAGTCTTTTATCACAGCAACACATAAACTAATCAGTACACTGCTGGTAGTGTTTATTTCCAAATGTGCCTTCCTCTAAGATGAGCTATAAAACAGGAATTCTGCATTAACCACAACAATGTTTAAGAATGCTCCGTGAGATGTTTCTGACCGGTCACTTCTTCATTCAAGATCTCTATCTCTACAACAGAAATGGAATCACTCTGTTGAGGCCTTTTTACTATGGCAGCCATATCCTCTAGACCTACGGATAATAAGGTATCTATCATATGTAAAACACTTCTTTAAGTTTTGATTCTCTGTGTATATCCAAATCCATAGAAATTTAAGGACATTTTAGATCCTGTGTTATTTTCTGACCATATTCTCCTTTTTAAAAATTTCTCTCTTAAAATACTATACTTTTATTGGAGAAAATTTAACTCAATTCTTTAAGAAAGCCTCCTTGATACAAGGGTGCTGTGGATGATTGCTTGATAAATAAAACACTGATTGGCCAGTAGGATGGCAGAAGTATAGGCAGGACTAGCAGAGAGGATAATTGAGAGAACAGGAAGGCGGAGAGGAGGAGACACCAGGGAGCATCATGTAAAGGCAGCCGGTAAAGCCATGGAACATGTGGCAACATATAGATTAACAGAAATGGGCTGAGTATAAAAGTAAGAGCTAGACAATGGTAGGCCTGAGCTAATGGCTGAGCAGTTTAAATAATATAAGCGTCTATATGCTTATTTTATAAGTGGGCTATGGGACTGCCAGGGCTTGGCAGGACCCGGGGAGAAAAACACTAGCTACACAAGTGACCACTCAGTTTCAATTTTCAGAAACACATTTTATTTCTCTGATGTCATTTCATATGCTGTGTGGCTCAATCTCTTTTACCATGCATGGAATATGTCAATTTTTATTTTATTTTACATTTATTAAAGACATCATGTACATTTGTGTGTGTGAGTGTTCATGTATGTGTGTGTGTGTGTGTGTGTGTGTGTGTGTGTACGTGTGCATATATGCTTTATGTAGGCCAAGAGATGACCTTGGTCCTTGGTGTCCTGCTTTTGGAGCTTTTCCAGTTTTTTTTTTTTTTTTTTTTTTTTTTTTTTTTTTTTGATACAGGGTCTTTCATTGGCCTGGGGATTGGTGATGTGACTGTTCTGGCTGACTAGTTAGCCCCAGAGACTCTCTAACTTCTACCCACACTGTCTAGCCATGTATGGCATTTAAAGTGCCAGTTGTCTACCTAGGCTTTTTACAGGTGCTGGGAAATCTAGTTCAGGATCCCATTTTTGCCTGGTGAACACTTTACCCATTAAGCTAGTTCCCTAGGCCTGCAGTATGTACTTATTGAAGAATTTAGGGGAAATGAGTAGTATCTTGTTCATTTTTGTGTTTTCTGTTTGGGTTAGGTAAATGCTGTTGAATATATTCTCATATCAATTTGGCTTGCTTTCACATTTATTAGAGTCCTACCAAGAAGGAATGACTCATCATATAGTTTTTTACATAAACATACAGGATTTCTATAGTTAAATGATATTTTTTTTTTAGTTCTTTAATTTCCTTGAAATGCATTCCAGATTTCATGAAATTAACCTTAAAGTAATTTTAAAGCCAGAAAGTTGAATAAACTTGGCTAATTCAAGCATACGATAACCTTTTTCTCTAGTCATTAAACTTTTCTTACAAATTCCTACTGTCACCTTTTTTGTTTCTTTCCCTGTGAACCGAATTCAAAATCTCTCCAGTCAACACCCCATTTAAAGCTGTAAATCCTAGGCATGCATTGATGCTGATGTAGACAGCATAGTCCAGGGAGATGACTGTGCTTTCTAGAAAACTGGAGGTCTCTTTCAAGAAGAAGCCAGGTTGGTGTAAGTGGCTTCGTGAGTCTTAGTGTGGGTATAAGATAGTGGAATATACTAGGTAAATATTACTGAGAGTTTTAATAAAAAGATTGATTTAAATTCAGTTTCTTTAAATATGACAAAGTAGTACTATTTTCTAAAATTTAATACAACAAGAAAGATAAGACTAAAGAGAATAATGCTACTTTCAAAGGATATAAATTACACTAAGAAAGTATATTTATTTACCAAGTTGAAATGCATACACACACACACACACACACACACACACACACACACACACACACACACATATATATATATATATATAAGCTTTTTGTGCTCCACAGTGTTTTTTTTTAATATTTTATATTTCTGGAAGTTTGCTGCTGGTTTAATAGGCTTTGGTGGTCTGTCTCTCATTATTGTGATTCCCTAAATAGAGAAGAAGGGGGCAATTAAATTTCACCCTATCGAAGACATCAGGTTTTCTTAATTTTAATGACTATCATTCCACTCAATGCTTCAAAGCTTTGAAAACAACTGGGATTGGGTTGAAGAGAGGAGAAAAAGAACCTGATGCCAGCTAGCCCTTTCTGACACCTGCATTTGCAAAGTCTTTTCTATGCTGCTAACCTCATTTGCCCCAAATGTTCAGAACAAATAGGCCCCCCTCTGAGCATGGCAAAGCACTGCCCTGCATCAAGGCCACCAGCTCCCAATTCCCTTTACTTTTAAGAGGTACAAAGAAATCCTGAGAGCTGACAGGGCAAAGATTGAGGAGCTGTGACTCCCCCAAGAGTGAGTTCTTTAGAAGATCTGGAAAAAGTTGAGCGGGTTTAGATGTTCTTCCCTAAAGTGATGCTAATTCAAAGTTTATCTGTTCCATTTGGGCTCTCCTGTCATTTAAAGTGAAGGCTAGGAACAAAAGAATCCTGCATAGATAAGAAGAACTGCAGGAGAGGTTTAATTCTCTTGCATTTCAGAGGTATAATGTTCTGACACATTAAAAAAAAAAGCCAGTTGGAAGAGAAATACCCCTGGAGGTGAATGACTGGTAGATTATGAAATCACAGCTATGAGAGTCAGAGAGACCTATTAAGCCCTGGCGTCGTCCTCATTACTTACTGCCACTGGTGTGCTCTGACCTGCTTGATCTTGTCTAATTTTCATAACTCCTGCTACATACCTTTCTCCTGAGACTCCATTTCCCTCCCATCTATTTAAAATCTCATCCTGCTTCTCTTTGGCCAGCTTCATCTCATCTCTTCAGTCATTTACTCTGTTGGCAAGCTGAAATAATTTTCCCCCTCCTGTAATATACTTAGACTCTTTTAAATAGCAATGAAATTATTTTCATATCTATTATGATGACACAAAAGTAGAAAAGGATAATTTCGACATCAAAAAACACACATCTGTCAGAGTCAATAGTCAATTTTCTTAACTTTTATCTAACTCCTGTTATTGAAGTATGGTACAGACAATATTGGATTTTTTTTTTTAACACCAGAGGAAATAAAAAGTGACCCTGTTCTTTGGGTATTTCAGGATGTCTTTATAGGGCTAAAGTGATTATTAAACTAAAGGCATGTAATTTTACTATGTTAAAGTTAAACCCTTCCTTTTTGATTAGACAGAAAAGGGGAGGTGCTGTGGGATGGTCTTTCTGTATGCTGTGAATGTGTTTCTCTGATTGGTTGATGAATAAAATGCTGATTGGCCAGTAGGCAAACAGGAATTATAGGCGGGATAAACAGAGAAGGAGAATTCTGGGAAGGGGAAGGCTGAGTCAGTAGATACCAGCTCGCTGTCTAGGGAGCAGCATGTAATGGCACATGGGTAAAGCCACGGAACACGTGGCAACATATAGATTAATAGAAATAGGCTGAGTTTAAATGTAAGAGTTAGCCAGTGGTAGGTCTAAGCTAATTACCATGCAGTTATAATTAATGTAAGCTTCTGAGTGATTATTTTATAAGCAGCTGTGGGGTCCATAGGGCTGGTCAGGACTGGAGAAAACTTCAACTACAAAGCATTAGTTTTCATTGGGTGAGTTAGTAGTGTAACCATGCGGGATCAGGCTCTTGGAAACAATTTATTCCAGGCTAATTATCTAGGATCACTGATATGTCATTATTTTCAATATTAAATATTTTTGGTCTTTTGGAAGCAGTCATATGTGCAGAGCACATTTGCATGCATATGTCTATAATGATACATAATGTTTAATTTTCAATTGATAGCTATTTAGTTATTAGTAACTAATAGTAACTCATTACAACTATTATTCCTTTTAAATTACTTTCAGAATCTAACTTCTCGCTACATCTGCTCTCTGATTCTGGTCCCGTGACCCCTTCTCTGGGTCAGTGGGCAGCCTGGCACTGGTGTCTCTCTCATTGTCTTGAACTTCCACAAGCTGTGCTGGTCCTGTTGGTTAGCATGTGCCCTAACAATTCTCTGTGCTGGACCTTAAGCAGTTCCTCCTTATCCTCAACATCCATCAAGCACCCTAGATGAGCCAAGGTCAGATATTCCTCACTGTCCTTTCTACTGCATCCCAGCCTGGTCGGCACAATGGCTTTTCCTCAAAGAGGTCAACATTCTCTTCTGTTCTCCCAGCTCTCTTTGTTCCCTCTGTCTAGCACAGGTGTGGCTGGCTCTTGTGATCCTTTAGAAGTTTCATTCATGTCACTTCTTCAATGACATCTAAAGTGGTTGCCTTAGATTAATTAGTACTTTCTTTCTCATTTCTGCTTTCAAAGCTTTATATTTTCCCAGGTTCTTCATACACATTTAATGTACTAAAATTACTCTTCATGTAAACTGCTTATTTTTTAAAAAAAAATTCATAGAATACATCATCTATAAAACCAGAAAATATGTTTTTATTTTTAATCCACCGATGTGTTATGAATATCTCACTTATGGCTTAGGGGCTCAAAAAATGAATAAAAGAAAAAATAAAAGGGTGTTTTTGGGAACCTGTGTGGAAATACATTAAATATAGTCATGCTAATAAAATCTTTAAATCTAATCCTTAATCTAATTAAGAGGGAAATAAGCATTTTTTTCCTATGACTGGGATGTTTCTGTTCAAAGAACCAGAGTTAAATAGGCCTCTGTCTTTAAAAAAATTTACATTTATTCTTACATTCAAAATGCTGGTTAGATCAAAATAAATATGACTAGGTTCTCATCCCTGAAAGGAATGCCATGGCAAAGGAAAGCGGTAAGTCATGATGCAGTGTTTGATGAAAAGAAAGGCTCACTCAGAGGTCTCACAACTGTGTGCAGACTGTGATGTGTGAGATGAATCCTCAGCCCCTGAGTACGGCAGTGTTGGTGTGAGCTTCTTGGTATTGTGATTTTATCAGTGACACTGACAGGTCAATTTGAAGAATGGATTTGTTTCTCTATATGCATACACATACACACACACACATATACAGACACACACATATATACACATACACATACACGTATATATGCACATAAACACATATATACATATATACACATACATACATTTACATACACACATATATATACACACAGAAACACATATACACATGTACACAAACATATATATACACATACACACATGTACACATACATAAATTTACATACACACATATATATACACACAGAAGCACATATACACATGTACAATTACATATATACACATACACACATGTACAATACATACATTTACATACACACATATATACACACAGAAGCACATATACACATGTACAATTACATATATATACACATACACATATGTACACATACATACATTTACATACACACAAATACACATACATACATGCACACATTACACTACATGCATATACATGCGCACATAAACACATACAAACACACAATGTCTGACGTGATTTTTTCCCCTTAACATTTACAGTACACGCACTGTGCGCACCTTAATCCACACTCACAGAGCACATCTTTGTAGTTCGACACCTGGCTACCAGTGATTAGAAAGCAAATACACAGAAAATTAAAAAAAAAAAAAAAAAAAAAAAAAAAAAAAAAAAAAACATTTACAGTACACATCTTACTAAATTTGTAACCTTTATTCCCTGAGTTTATTAGTTTTACACGTGTTACTTATAGTATCTCACTAGTATCATCCCAGAATAATGACGTCTCCCTATCTTCCCCATACTTTGCTACTTAGTCAAATAATATTGTCTTCAATGTTAGTGTTTCTACATGGAATCTAGCATCTCATTCACAGGAAGATGCCTTTACACAGCACGGCTTTCCTTTACAGTCTGTGCTCTCAACTCCCTCTTCTCTATGGCGACCAGAAGAATATCTCTATCTGTTCTGCTGGGATCTGCACACTCACAAAGTCTAAGGTGTTTTTAAGAACAATATGACTTGAACCAATGAACAAGTTCAGCCAGACTATGAGTGATGGACCAATACACAAAACTACATTATATTTCTGTGTGTTCACAATGAATGATTGAAAAATGAAATTAAGGCAAAACAGACTAATGGTCAGATAGGTCGATTATCTTACACAAGTCCACTGACTATTGAATCATTTCAAAGATACGGTCACAAGTTATCTCTAATGACCTTTGCTTTTATTATCATATCTGGGTGAAGGGGTAAAATAATACATGTTATAAAAACTTACAGTTAGATATTTGATTACCATTTTTTCAAATATAATTATTAGTTAATAACAGAAAAATATAATTTTTTTCACTTAATGAAAAAATTCACTTTCATTCAAGTGAAGTAACAGTGCATGCTTTTTTTTGTTTTGCTTTATGAATAAATGTAAATCATACCTGAACCATTTCCAAATGTGTGGTCAAAATCTGGTCCAGGGAAGGGAGGTAACTGTGACCCCTGAAGTCTTTCCCACTCATTATTGTCATCGAGATCTTGGATCCAAAAGCAAAAGCCATCATCAAAAGCACAATTGATTTTCTCATAATCTGTGAATTTAAAAAACCTGAATTATATGGAAAATAATCCAAATTTATAGTTTTTTAATTGCTTGCTCCTGTGCATCAAACTATTCTTTTTTTATTAATCTTAACTGTGATTAGTTTTATTTATTTTAAATTTTTATTTTATTTAAGTTAAAATACATATTTGTTTCACGATGACAAATTATTGTGTTTCTTACAGTATTGGGCTTTAACAAACTTACATTGCTTCTTTTTTCCATATTGATTCCACTATTTACCCACATATACTGTACCCCATCTGCTTCTCTTCCCTTATAATTAAATTCAGTACTTTAATCAAGTCAACTTCATGTTGAATTTTTTTCAGAATTAGTTTATACTAATCTACTTTTGCTTGTAATGTTGACTGAATATAAAAAAACTAATTTAATTGTTAGATTGACTTGTGATTTACTAAAGCTGGTCATCTGATTCCTGTGAAGAATATAAACTACTTTTAATATAGTATTTGTTTCTAACTATTACCTAAAGAGAGAATTAGTTAAGAGCTAGGAAGGAACTCACATAGTCAAAAATTTAGGTCCTGCTGATGTTAAAAACACTAGAGTGTCTGGAGAGTCAAAGACTGACCAGTAGAAAGTACTTACTGCTAAGGTCATTGCTGTTAAAGGTGTCATAGGTGCCGTTAAAGCCAACGTAATCAGTTTTATCAGATTTTATCAAAAAGGTGACAGTAACTAGGTTGGAGAAAATTTGAATTGTTCCAGGATTAGTTTCCACAAAAGAGGCTGTGAAATAAAATATTGACAAATGATTATAATCATATTCTGTATCTACCCACAAAGGGAAAAGATGAATTACTTTACCAAGTATGTTCCTCTAAAAGCCACAAGCTGAGAAGTTATAGGGCTAAAGGTAAATGTGTGTCCCATACCACAGTAATGAGAGCTAGCACAGGGGCATCACATGGCAGTAAAATGTGCATGGTTTTGGTCTGCCTATCCATATAGTAGGAGAAACTCCAAACAATAATAGGTAATGTAAGAATTGCTCCTATGGACTTGATATTGGTTGTATTATTGTTCTGCCTTAACTCTGCCACCTACAGAGTATCTTTCCACTTTTGATTCTCAAGCACTGATATGCTTGTAGTATTAATTGAAATCATATAATTTATAAAGTTATCATTACACGAAATGGTTTTACAACAATGTATAACTTACCATGTCCATCACCAAAGGCAGTAATATCATATTTAGGAGAATAAGAATTAAGACTTATGTTGGCTATGTGACCTAGCAGTGTATGTAACTCTTAACCAGCATTATTCTCATATTGAAAATCTCGGGCAATCACTTAAGAGATATGAATACTGTAGAAGCTTTGCCTTAAGCTTATCTGCCTCATTCCCACCACCACGTTCATTTCCTGTACATTAAAATTCTTATACACACTGGCTTCTGGGGGCATCACATGAGGGTGGGCACATAACAGCATCCTTGACTGTGTGTTAGATCCCACATTTGCTAATGGTAAGCATCAGGTTAGATAGTTCAAGACTTTAGTTCATGAAGCTCATTTATCTGCTTTTGGTATACAGACATCTCTGGAAAAAAGTGTAGAGATTTCATGAAGCATTAATTATATTGAAAAACTCTTTTGACCCCAAATGGAATCAGAACCACTGTGCCAGATGGTATGCTATGCACCAAAGAGGGTACAAGAGGGCTGAATTGTTAAGATCTGGGCTCTGGAGACACTGTTGAATTTACGACTCACACTGTATCTTTTTGTCCCCCTCTACTCTGATGTAGTGCACCTGCTTTCTGTGCAAACTTCTTCTAAGGGATAAATATGTGATTTCTACATGGAACGGTGGTTAGCACCTAGCAAACACTCAGTGGGTGATATTATTTCCTTACCTCAGCAGTTAGAATTTTAAGACCCCCAAAAGCAAAGGTTATGATTTATTTTTTTGTGTGCCTCTGTCACATGGACAGATCAGAAGCACATTTTAGTTGATGACTGAGCACATGTATTAAAATATAAATAAATGGAGTAGTTGAATATTCCTAAACTATACAAATATTTATGGAAAGAAAGCATTTACCTTATAATATTAAAAGCTGGATTTTCTCTAATATTACATTATAATCAATAGTATAATTTTCAGCAACATCTTTTTCTAAATTTACACTTATATGGATTTTAACTTACGTAAGATTGCATAACTATCATTGATCAAATGATCACTTGTTTTCTAACAGCAGTAACTCTGGTGGGTAATGTAAGGGAAAGAAGAGAGCAGAGAAACATGATAAAAATGCAAGGTGCTTAGAAAGAGTCCAAAAGATAGAAATAGCAGATATTACATAGATTAGGTTTCAACAGATGTTGTAAAAGATATTTACTATCTTTTATTTAGAAAGAAAAATGCTGGCATTATTAGAGCATCAGCTTATGATGTAGAGGACTCCAAATATGCCCAACATGTACCCTTGATTGCCAACTGTGAATTCAGTATGGGGCCATGTGCTGATGACATGGAGAAGCAACTAGATGCCTCATTAGAAAAATCCAGACATTGTAGTTAATGTAAGAAAATAACTGTGGAATGTATTGCTATGGTGAAAATGTGATGGAAATAATCAAGAAAGCAGTCTTAATTTTTGTAGACAGTCTGATGAGGTGATTTTTGTTAGTTGTGGACTGAGGCAATTCCTTAAATTAGCAACAAACTTTTTCATACAAATTATCATTTCCCAGAAAAATGAGTGAATGGGTACTTTTGAGTGTAGAAAAAGTGTGTCAATGAAAGCATAAATCTCATCAAAGCTGCTTTATTTTGAATATATTTGCATGCATTTTTTTAATTTTGTATTTTCTAAGGATATTGCTATCATATGTTTTTAAGGAGACAAAACATTTCTGGCAAAGTCTGGTGAAACAGAACTATTGTCCCAGATACCCAGCTACTTGGGTGAGTAAGGCAAGAAGATTGCAATTTGAAGGCATTCGGGTGACACAGGTGAATAAAACCATCCCAGGAAACTTTGTGAGACCATGTTTCAAAGCTAAAGACAACAGAACTGAGGATGTAGTTCAAACAGAGGCCTTTACCCAGCAGGTAACAAAGCTCTAGACTCACGCTTGCACCTCAAAAAATTGCTGATTATTTTAGGCACTAGTGGAAAAGAGCCCACTGCTCACAGTCCATCCCTTTAATTCCCAACATGGCTGTTTATTAAGACCACTGAATTAAGATCATGTCTTCATGACTAGAACCTAAAGAACACGATTTTGACCTAACTTCTTGGCAATCTATTTAGAAGTATTATCTAAAAATTAGTGTCAAATACTTCTGGAATTTACCTATTTTGACTATCTTAATAAAGTATATAACAACTATTTTTGGGACACTGGGTAATTTTCTTTCCTTATAATTTCTTTAGATAATTTCCCCAGATTTAAGTAAGAAATATATACATTTCCCATTATGATGAAATAAAAACTGTGTTGGGTCTTTATATACTGAATTAGAATTCAGTGATGACTATCCAGTAAACATCTCTCAAACAAAGGAATATATAAAAAGCAGTTTTGAAAACATGTGCTTGTAAATTAGTTATTAGCTGCCTTTCAATAAAAATAAATATAAAGTTATTGCAAATTCTTCTGGCATCCATGATCATACAATATATTATCATAGTGTAAGAATATAAACATGTTAGTTTAAGTTTAAATAAAGAAATCCCGTGTTTTTATAATTCAATTCACAGGCTAAATATTAGAGAAATCATTGTCATTATTTAAGAGTGTTTTGATTTTAAATGACTTTTCTCATTTTTTCTTGTTAAAATGAATATTTTATATTTTTAATTTGAAACATTTTGTGTAGAATCTTTAAGTGACTGTTATAATTTAAATGAACTTTCATAAACTCATTCTCTTTGTGAATATTAGCTTCATATAACATTGTGACAATTCCTTTTGTATTATGACATTCACATGCCTAATTATCTC
Organism: Peromyscus leucopus; assembly: GCF_004664715.2. Classification (NCBI taxonomy): domain Eukaryota; kingdom Metazoa; phylum Chordata; class Mammalia; order Rodentia; family Cricetidae; genus Peromyscus; species Peromyscus leucopus. Next base: position 19,236,047 of record NC_051073.1, on the reverse strand, counting down.
AATGTTTGCTTAATGTTTAACTACAAAGTTAAATACACAAAAATACATTTTAAAGAACTAGGTATTTTAAGAGTAATGGAACATAAAACATTTACAACTATCTGTAGGAAAGTTAGATTTTATCATCCGTATAATATATTTTATTATACTTTATATGAATTGGGGGGCATTTATTGAGATGAATGAAACTGGCTTATACATTTTCAGGGAAGATTCTAGCTAGCATCTACTTATGATGTATTAGATTTGGTGATATCCAGTTGAGCCATAATATTTAACCATCTGAGTTATGGCAATATTTATTTTAGGGAACGGCAGTTTTAAGCTACAGAAACAGATTGTCAGTTGACTGTTCTGTTTGTTTAAGTGAATGTGAACACATGATCTTATGTGTTGTAGGCATCCTCATTACAATGTTTCACTTGGACTGCTAGAACACAGTACATAACTCCACGGTATTTAAAGGTAGAACATTTTGGGTTGACTTCTGCCTGTAATATTCTCTCTCTGAACTTAACATGTTCCCCTTTATCTCACTTCACTCTTCTATAATATGTATTTTGCAATCATATTAATAATATTAAATCAGAGAGTTTACACAGATTTTCCAGTACAATATTAGGTCAACAACATGCACTAAAGGTCTGTATCTTTGGGATATGCTTAAATATTTATCATTAATAAATCAATCAAAACCTTTTAACTAGATCAGAATCATTTTTCATCATTTATACAATTCCAAGCTGAAATCACTAATTTTTAATATCAGGACTTACTTAAAACTGATCTTCCTGGACTGTTTTGTCACATTATGAGGAAAGCTGATTACTCTGTTCTGTTTTCTATTTAAGCTCCTCTGGAATTTTTCTGCTGTGGATATTGCTCTATATAAATAAAACACTGATGGCCAGTGACCAGGCAGGAAGTAGGTTGCCAGACAAGAAGTAGGTGGGACAAGGAGAGAGGAGAATTCTGGGAAGCGGAAGGCTGAGGGGGGAGACACTGCAGTCACCGCCAAGACAAGCAACATGTAAAGCCTCTGGTAAGCCACCAGCCACGTGGCAAGGTATAGATTTATAAAAATGGGTTAATTTAAGATAAAAGAATAGTTAACAAGAAGCCTGCCATGGCCATACAGTTTATAAGTGATATAAGCGTCTGAGTGATTATTTTATGAGTGGATTGTGGGACTGTGGGGCTCGGGGAACCTGGAGAGAAGCCCTCCAACAACATTTTTCCTCTAATTTCATTCTATGTGATAATCAGGCTGTGCAATTTAGGCCAGTTGGAATGACGTTCATGCATATGGTGTGGACCACCAGTCTATTCCTTGCCTTTTCTCCACTCCATCAGTATCTATGCACTAACGACAAACTGTTCTATGTAGTGTTATGAATAAAGAGAATGAAATCTTAAGGGCTATTTGATTTTAATAAATGAGGTCAACATTTAAACAATGAATGACACCTAATTTAAAAAAAATTCACACGATTTTAAAAAACATTAGTTTTACAGCAAAAAGGCACACACAGCACCCATTTCCTATTTTTGACAGTGACAACCATTTTTATTTTAGTGACTTAAATGTTAACTTAATATTCTAATCAAAATTCAAATAGGAATGTTACCATTCTTAAGGGTTCTCATTCATTTTCATTGTTATAACCAACTATATGTTTGTTTTAACTTACCTCTTAAAATTTTGCTGGGTCCTATGCCTTCATAAATGTTTAGCACATCTGTGTAATGTGAAATAAAAGATCCAAAGCTGATTCTAATGGAAAGTCCTTGATTTACACTAAATTAAAAGAAAAAAAGGCAAAAGTCTTTAAGCTGTGATAAATCTCAATCCATTCTACAATTTGATTGTATTTTCCATTCGGTGACAAAGTATATGGGGTAAGCCATTCTACAAATTTAACCACACAATACAATACAGTCCTGTAACTACTACCAGAACATACATATTTAAGACTTTCTCATCTAGCACAATTGACCCTCTGTATTCCTAAAACAAAACCTCTCTAATGCTCTGTTCCTCTGGCCCCAGCAACATTATTTTACTTTCTTCTATGAATTTAGCAATTTTAAGTACTTCACTTAACTGAAAGTTATTATGAAAAAATTATGAGGCATTTATCTTGCATGGTTAGCTTATTTCATTTAATAGTCATCAAGTTTCAATCATGAATAGGAAACTCTTCCTTTCGTATGGCTGAATGAACATGTCCCACTATATATATTCCACATTCCCCTTTCCATTTATCTAACTTAAAAATATTAGCGGAATGTTAGCCACATACTTGCTTCTTGTTTACCAGAAAGTCTCTGACTCCAAGTCAGATTTGTTGACTCATCTTCACATTCCCTAATATTTGTATGCACTATAATATGATCATGGATTGAATGATGTCAGTGTAATTTACAGTGATAGTTTATAGCAAGAAATAAGATGAATTCACTGCAAAGTTTCAGTGTGATGGAATTACTATGTTGTGGCAATAAATTTATAAGTCTACGAGAGTAAGTTAAATAAATATGGCAGAACATTTGTGCCCAGACTTGCTTTGTGTCCACAGGAGTATGACATAGGCAGATAGATCAAGTTGGAGAGAAGAAGCCCCGCCAGATCGAGAGGTGGAGAGCAAGGCTGATGGTAGTGGCTGCTTATTTAGTTTTTGATTCCTCTAGGGCAGTCAGAGAAATGTTGAGTTAACCTGCCCATAAAACCACCAGGGAAGCTAGAGTCAATGCTCAAGAAGACAGAAAATGAAAAAATTATTTCTCATCTTTTAGTTGAAGTCCCGGTGTAGTCAAGAAAATAGTGACTTCTTTATCTGACATAGCTTTGAGACGATAATTCATATGAACATCAGAGAAGCATCCTTAGAGTCGTTTTGCTCATCGACCTCCTCTGCCTTTTTGAGGAAGAACTTAGGAAAGAGAGGAGAAGAACAATTCCATATGGTTCCCTGCTATCTTCTGGATCACAAAAGCCAATTCACTTAATGTAAACAGGACAACAGAAACATCTGAGAGATGGAGAATTAGCCTCTCCTAGGTTTAAGGCCCTTATTGGTTACTCAATGCAAAGTGGTCTGCCCTGAAATCATATATACACAAATAATAAAAATGGACTAAGCAAGTACATTTAGGTATTTGTGAATCTCTCTGCATATATATATCACAATGATCTAAGGAAAAGTGGCATCAATTTGAGAGGTGATAAGTGGGGAAAGAGCAGAATGATGTAATTATATTTTAATTAAACTTATAATTACAGAAACAAAGGCAATAATTTATAATATATTAATATCTATATTATATACAAATATGTATTGTAATATTATAGAAATAGAAGCACTTATGAAAATAAGACTAATAGGACACTATAATCTGTGTTGTTATAATATTAGGCATATTTGTTTCCCTGGGATATTTTTTTTAAAGAAAATAGATAACTTTTTAAATGTAATATTCACACCTTGCATATTTGCATATTAACTAAGCTTGCTGTAGGCCACTTGGTATGTGCTAAACCTGTTTCGTTCATTATTGTATTTTATAATGACCTTGATCCTAAACAATGTCATATAGAAATTTGGAGTGAGAGATACTTGTTTATGTTTATGAATGCACACATCTTGAATCTGAAGAGGCTGGATGTGGAAACACAAGACCCATCTTTGTTGTCCACATTATAGGACACTGGTCAGCTGTTAAATGTAGTTATCAACTTAAGGGTGGGAAAACTCAGTGTCCCAAATATTTTACTGGCAAATTAAGTGTTTTCCTCTCTAAACTTGTATAAAACTCAATGTGTTTATTTTGAACCTTGAGGGCGGGGGGGGGCGCAGATAGTAACTAGTTTTAAAAAGAGAAAAGGTAAATTATTTAATTGACTGATTAGATTAAGACTGATCATGATGCCTATAGTTTGTTTTGGGGTGGTAGTTTAGATTCCAGTAAACTACTGCTCTTTCTCATACAAAGCTTTTCTTTTTTCTTTTATTTAATCTTTTTTTTCATTTTTCTTTATTAGGAAATTTTCTACTGACTCCACATACCACCCACAGATCCTACCTCCTCCCCCTGAGCCCTCTCTCCCAAGCCACCCCACACCCCCCAAATCAAGGTTTCCCATGGGGAGTCAGCAGAGCCCGGCACACTGAGCCTAGGCAGGTCCAAGCCCCTTCTCACTGCACCAAGGAAAGCTTTTCTTGGTACAGAGTAATTTTTAATGTTAAGATCAAAAGAGGAACTTTGAGACAATCTACAAGTTGGTGGTTATTGAAAACTATATTTATTTAAACGTACTGTAGAAAGGGGAAATATTATGTTGGAGGTTTTTTCAGACTGAAGATCAGGACATAAACAGTGGTCTCTTACCTGATGATCCAGCGGCAAACACCATCTGACCCGTCTGTCTTTGGGTAGCGATCAGCTTGGAAAGGCCCAGAATTTCCCGTCAACAAAAACCTTCCATCACAAGCTGTGGCTGTGTGAATATGTCAGATAATATTAGATATAAGCTGTCATGGAATAGGAGGGATTAAGTCTCTTGGTTGTAAACAATATTCACAACACGCCCCTTTCTTTGGAGGCTTTGATCTGCAATTCCCATGATAGTGTACGTTAAACAAGCAAAAGTGAATTATAAATTTCCATCTTTTGCAAGGTTCTTAAACACTAATGCAGGCCATGTAAGCAGCATCATAAAAATTAGAAAGGAATGAAATAAAAAGAGGAGAAAGCAGAGCACTTTAAATAGTTGTAATAGCCATTTGCTATGCTGGGGAATTTAGTTTTTCTCCAGATTTATTTCTGACTGTCTCAAGAGAAAGGGAGTCCACAGTGTTATGCTGTACAACCAGATTCGTAATTTTCCAAAGGATTGAGATTATTCTGTGTTTGTTGGACCCAGTTGCAGTGCCCTCAGGAGCAGAAAACTTTTCTGTGCTTCCTCAGACTTGTACACTTGCAGAAGATGGAGTCATATGTAGTCATGTGACTGAGTTGCTTAATCAGTTATTCTGCAACTAAACTGTGTTTGTTTCCAAATGTCCCCTTGCCTGGGAACAGTTTATGAAAGAGCCAAGTAAGAGAGGGTGACTGACAGGAAGCTGGCATCCTTGACACCTAGGCAAGTATCTGTGACTGCTTCCAGAGGACCATCATTGTCTTAAGTGGTTAGGATTTTTGTATCACTGTGCCTAAAGAATCTAAAGGGTATGATTCATTTGTTGGTCTAGTTTTTTTTTTTTTTTTTTTTGTTGGCCTTCAGACAGCTTTCGTACATTCACAAAGCAGTCCTGATGGCATGCACTTGGGGCCCACCACAGGCTCCCTCTGTTGGCTCAATATTTATCAGTTCGGTCTTTCTTCAGGCATTGACTTCTCCAGGACATAAGAATTAACCATGATCTATGCAGACAAACCAAAGGTATCACATGCACACATACATTTGAGCGTGCAAACTACAAGAACACTTGCCAACTTTCGGACGGCCCTGCATCTTGGCCTAGGAGCCGAGTCAGCATCATTTCTCTACATATGTCAGCTAAGACACAAACTTTCTTGCTGATACAATTCTAATCAGAAGAGAAACACAGTTTAAAGAAATCTTACTTTACCTGTAGTCAGCTATAAGTTGTGCAAACCCAAATAACCAAAGACTAAATGCAGAAACTCGGTAGGGCAGCAACCATTCATATGACTTTATTAACAACACAAACTAGAATTAGAGCTCACAGCTGGGGTAAAATCAATAAATAAGAGAGAGATCAAAGGTCAGTGTCTTACAGAGAAAATTCTTAAATTAGTTTATAATTTTTTTCTCTGAGTATGGATTGATGCATGAGGGCTTTGAGGTGGCGTCCTGCTGCTAAACATTGGAGTTGATGCTGAAGGGATAGCTAGGCCTTGGGGGTTCACTACCACCACTGATTAAAATGAAGAAGATCACCTGTGCTCTGAAACACCTGCTGCCTGAAGAGAGTTCACTTGATTGATTTTTCTGCTGCCTTGGCTAAACAATGACTTGAAACTATTTTTCAGAAATAAATACAACACTAACTTTATAATACATATAAAGTAATGGAGACAATAAGCACACAGAAACTCGAGTCCCATGAAAGCTGGATGACCTTAAGGTTTAATAAATATAAAGCCGCCATCTACTGAAAAAAATATCATGCTGATCATCATGCGTTTAAAGTAAAAGTAGACATTTAATTTTAATGCTGAGTCTCATCTTGTAACTCAGAAAAAAGAATTTATTACTTTAAAATTTATTTGGAAACAATTTATCATCATTATGTTAGTAGTCTTATGATTAATTATTGATATGAATTGTTATCAACTTATTTTGAAAATGAGGAACTCAATGAGGTTAAAGGCCAAACAACAAGTGAGACATATTTTCAAATTATTTGATTTGTCTAATGTTGTTCATTTCCTATCTTTAAAGTTGTTAGTCATCAATACATAGGTTTAAAGCTATATGTCTAATTTTGATATGGATTATTGTTTTTGATGGCACATTTGGATCATATTCTCTTAGAAAAGGTTTTGTAAAATCCCAGAAAAAATAACAACAACAAAAACAAACCACAGTGCACAAATCACCATCTTCCTTTTTGAGTAGTTTAGTCACATAAAATAGATTAAAAACATTCCACAGCCTGTACTTCCAATACATGCCAACTGCACTTGAAGTATATAGTTCAACTCTGCATGCTTGAAATTTATCCAAGAACACTTGAATTTGGATTTCTAAGTGGAAGAATCTCAGGTGCAGTTACTTTCAGGTACGCTTCTGTGAAACAGACACAGTACCTGTCTTCTGAAGTATGGACCTAATGGATCTGTAATCTTCTTAATTTAGTTCCTTGTTCAAAACTTCATCTTGAATCAATGTCAAGGAATATGAGAACACAGTGGTAACAGATAGGAACTAGCAGCCTTAAAACACCCTGGGAGCTATGTTCACCATCAACTTTATAAGCTCTATAAAGTTGACTAGTACCACACACTTGATCTGCAACCCTAGCACTCAGGAGCCATAGACAGAAGCATCATAATAGTGAGCTCAAGGTCAGAGACTCTCCTTCAAAAAAGCAGAAATAAATCAAAAGGTGATAATGGGTCACACCAAAAATAGGCTTAATTCAGGCTTCCCTTTAAGTTTTCAAAAATGAATTATAGGTTAGAGTTAAGTTAATGGTACTTTTCATTGCTTACAATCTGAATTTGCACTTACATGATGATAGGCTGCAATGAAACTACATTATTTGATAAGATTCTTTCTGTAAGCTTTTCTAAATAGAAGCAAACTGCAGTGAACTATAAATCAAAGAGAGATTCCATTTAGATTATCAGGATTACTGTTTGGTGTAGTGTGTGTGTGTTATTTAAATGTTTATTAATAATGTTATTAAAATGAGAAAAATCAGAACAAATAACAAAATAGACTCATTAAACACCGTTTTTACCCTCAGAAAACATTGTTGTTAAGTTGTTACCCGTAGCTGTTTTTACTACCTGTAGAATGGCAAGGGGAAAAGCAAAGCAAAGAGGAAAAGTGGATGATTTTCACTGATTTGATACTATGAAGTAGGGACAAGAGGAGAAATATCAGGAATATCAGGACAAGAGGGAAAATATCAGGAAAAGGTATTATGTTATTAGTGCATATTCCTACAAATCGTGGTAGCTTAAGACAACGTGAGATGAAAAGACGTGACATCATTCCCTCCCTGAATCATGTGTGACTGGTCACAGTATTCTTTACAGAGTTCTCAAATGGGATTGTGTAAAATTAGTTACACTTAATATTATGCAATTATGTTTAAAATAATATGTTTATTAGATTTTGTGTTAAATTTTGCATATGGATATGGGAGTAAATAACTTCACTAGTTTCAGATAGATGAGACTAAAATATGCATGTACAAGTCTATGCATGTGTATATACATGCATATGTGTACACATAAGTGTATACTTGCATACACATGTGTGTGTGGCGTGCATGTGTGTGCATACATGTGCTTGTGTGTATTGTGTGTGTGCATGTGTATGTGTACATGTATTTGTGTGTAGTGTGTGTGCATGTGCATGTGTGTGTATGTGTACATGTGTGTATGTGTGTGTGTCCAGTCATGGAGAAGAAAAGATGAAGAAGAGTGAAGGAAGGTGGGTGGCCTTACCACATAGTTCTGTGTCTTCATCTGAACCGTCTGGACAATTCACTTCTCCATCACAAAACAAATCAGTTGCTATGCAATTCCCAGTGATAGCACAGGGCCGTGAGTCAGGTTGGCACTCTATTGGCACATTGCCTAAAAAATAAAGATTCAGATTGTAAGTATCTTGAACAGTAAATTTCCAATTGGTGTGGTATAAACAATGGCTGAATATTTCTTGTGTGTTTTCCTTCACTTTAGCTTTATAGTGGATTGATGGAGTTCACTTTGTAAAAAGGAATATTTATTACACTTGATGAATCATTTACAAAAATTCAAAGCATTTTTGACAGAAAGAAATATTTCTTCACTGATGTTAAATGTGAATGTTGATGCCATTCATTCTAGTTTTGTAAATGTATAGTTTAGTCACTTAAATCCCTATGGTGGTTTGAGTGAGAATGGCTACCATAAGTTCATATGTTTGAATACTTGGTCTTCAGTGGGTGGAACGCCTTGGGAAGGATTAGGAGGTGTGACCATGTTGGAGAGGGTGTGTCCTGGAAGCTAGCTTTAACATTTCAAAAATCATTCCCAGTTAGTATTCTCTGATGCTCTCTCTGTCCCATATTTAGGGATCAAGATGTAAGTTCTCAGTTACAACCCAGTGTCATGCCTACCTGCCATGGTCCCCAACAGGATGATCATGGACTCCAACCTCTGATACTATAAGCCCCATTGAATGCTTTCATTGTAAACTACCTCGGTAATGGTGTCTTAACACAGCAATGAGAAGTACCTAAGTCCCTAATTTTATATCTTGAACAAGGTTGTGTTAGATGGGACATTATCTTGGAAAGTTTATTATAGCATCTAGTTAATAATTCATTTACTCATATCTTTATTATTTGAAAACACAGTGGAGTTAATAAAGTCTATACAGTCTGCAAAGGAAAATGTCATCAAACAAATGACTTTGAGTTAAGATAAAATGTATACTTGCGAGTTCACTGTGTAATGAAAGTGGAGATACCTATTGGTTATTTCTGCTCCATAATTCTTTGCATCTTGTCACAGCCATTCCTAGGGATTTCAATGCAAACACATCCATCTATAGTGCTAGATCATAGTCTTTCTGCCCAGGAGCTTTCAGTTTGTAGCTCTCAGCCTGTTTATCCTTCAGCTGCCTTGCTTTCATGAATATGATATAGAGAGACTGTCTCAGGTAGGGTTTCTATTGCTCTGAATAGACACCGAGACCAAGGCAACTGTTATGAAAGAAAACATTTAATTGAAGCGGCAGCTTACAGTTTCATAGGTTCAGTCCATTGTCCTCATGGCCGGACATGGGGGCATGCAGGCAGATATGGTGCTGGAGAGGTAGCTGCTACATGTTGATATGCAGGCAACAGGAAGTAGACTGAGACACTGGGCAGTATCTTGAGCATATATGAAGCCCGCCTCCACAGTGACACACTTCCTCCAACAAGATTACACCTACTATGTAGTTCCCACCGCCTAATAGTGCTACTCCCTTTGGGGTCATTTTTTTTTAAACCACCACAGAGACATACTAAGACACATATACTTGATGAAATTAACTTTGAAATTATAAGAATATGATATATTCTTATTGGTCTACAAGATAATATGTATCTTGTTTTTCAGAGCAATGTGTAAGTTTGAATGTTTTTGTTTGTGATTAGAATATCAATGATGATTTAAGGGTTTTTGAAAACTTAACACTATAACATTTGTTTTGTTATTATTTCTAACTTTAAAAAAACACTTGTACTTTTTATTCTTTGAAAATATCATATATGTGTATAGTGTATTTTGATCATTTGTACCTCTAATTCCCCTCCAACTCATTCCAGACTCCTCCACCATGTCTCCTTCCCAACTTCACATCTTTTCCTTTCCTCCCACTGAGTTCTAGGAGTGCTGTTCCTAGTGAGTGGGCCTGTTCACTGGCGTTTTTAGCATGAATGGAAACACTGTACTGCCATCTGCTGGGGCTTAAAACTATAACAAGCAAAATGACTTCAGAAATTTCATATGCTCTCTATGAAATCAATAGGGAAAATCAAATATTTGTATCACGTATCCACCAAGCTAAATCTTGTTTGAGGACATTTATAGTCAGGGTTGATGAACATATAAATAACTAAATTAGACTTTTAAAAAAACTGGTTCTGATTAAAATGAACATAAACCATTGGGAGACTAATGGAAAAGTTATATCTAAAAATAGCATTAAGATTGGAGTTATTTTAAATGGCAGAAAAATCCCATTTAATAAAATAAAATAGAAATAAAATATTTTTATTAAATACAAATGCACATTATACTTAAAATATAAGAACTATTTATCAAGCAAGTCATTTAATTATTGTGTACCAATTCACAAAAGGCACAATATTTGATAACATGTCAGAAACTCTTGGTAAATAAACAGGTGGGATAAAAAAGCATTTCCTTACATATCTATGTTATTTTGCCAGAGGCTCATAAGAATCTACTTATTTAGTGTTTGGAAGACTAAATTTGGGAAGATAAGTAGCTTGGGCTGTCATGGATCTTTGCTTCCTGAAGCTCTACATGCTTCTCTATTGTCTGTTAACCTTCAAACCCACACTGGCAAGAGAGGGAAGAGAGGGTGCTTGCGACCCTTTGAGTCCTGTGCTCAGTGGTTTTATGTCAACTTCACTCAGTCTGGCGTCATTTGAAAACATAATATCCCAAGCAGATGGGCCTGTGAACAAGTCTGTGGTGCATTCTATTAATTAGTGGGCCCAACTCACTGTGGGGGGTCCTGGGTTATACAAAAAAGAAGACTGAGCAAGTCTTGGGGAGCAAGCCACTAAGCAACACTTCCCCATGGCTTCTGCATCAGCTCCTGACTCCAGGTTTCTGTTCTGTTTGAATTTGGGCCTTGACTTGCCTCAGTGATGGACTGTGACGTGGAACTGTTAGCTGAAATAACCCTTTTCCCTTCCAAGTTGCTTTTGGAATTGGTGTTTTATCACAGCTCTAGGAACTCCTACTAAGACAACCCTTGCAGGGATCATTAATCCACCAGTTTTTATGGCTACTTATGTCGTGACAATCTACAGGGTGGAGATAAAAGATAAAAGGAGAAAAAATGTTTATGGTACTGCATAGCCTCTGTTCTCACAGAACTTGATGTAAGAAAATAGTTCATCAATCATTTTTGTAGTTTTTTTTTTTTTTTTTTTTTTTTTTTTTTTTTTTTTTTTTTTTTTTTTAGGGGGGCGGTGGTCTGAGGTTGGTCTTAAACTCCCTATGTAGCTGAAGGTGACTGACTTTCTGAGCATCCTGCTTCCATTTTGATAGTGTAGGGATTGTAGGTGTATACAACCACACCCAGGTTATGATGCAGCGAAAAGTAACTCCCTAGGGTAAGCAGTAGGTAGGCACTCCACCTGCCAAGCTGCATGCCAATTAGTTTTAATGAGGCACTAAGATCGCAATTGAAATCACTGGGAAGTAGGCAGAGGTTGAATCCATCTTCACAAGAGAATTCATATTTAAATTAGATAATATTTAAATTATTTTGGCAGTAACCAAAATAGACAAGTATGGAATATATTTGCTGATATGACAGAAGGACATAGAAATAAGATACAGAGAAAGGTCTAATTTATCTAGTTGTGATGAAACTGGGGGCATGTCACAAAAGAGTGAAGAAGGCTTCGAAGTAGGAAAACAGTCTTTCCTCCAATGAAGACCACAATATACTTGTTAATGGATAAAATCTCTACAGCCCTGGCTTGAACAGTTCAATCAAGGGCACAATTCTTCCTAGATGCTTTTGGCCCACCATCATGTCCTTCACAAAAACTGCGCATTACTTTTTTTCTCCTCTTTAATCCCAACTTCGACCACACGGTGGATTAGTGGCAAGATGTTGCATTTTGTGTGAAATAGAGAAAACCCACAGTATTGAAACTTTCATGTTTCTGAAATCATTGTCTGCTCCATCAGCAAAAAAGGACTACTGTGTAGGAAGTCTTCAAGCACACGAGCAAGTGCCCCCCAAAGAGCCCCTCCAGGCATACTGCAGCGGCCAAGAAATCAATCTGTGTAATGTGGCCTCAGCTCCTGTCGCTCCCTTCTAGTGCTCCAAATTGGTTAGTAAAACTTTACAGTAATTGGCAACAAAGGCAGCTGAACAAAAGAACATAACCCACATGGACTTTTTACCTGTTATTGTATAAAAATTCTCTTTGGCAGAATTTATTATAGTACTAATGCCGAGTATATGATGCATGTGTTTGTTGATTTTTCTCAAACTCTGTCTTCAAGGCATATAAAAATGGGAATAAACTTAACATCCCTGAAAGACATATTCATAATAAATTACTGCTTGGAAACTGCAGTTTTCAAGTTTAATTGCCTTGTTCCTCCCTATAAATCTATAGTGTCTTGCTGTATGAGAGGAATAAATGAGGTATGATTCAGGACTCATGTGCTACATGAACTTAATGCAAAGGAGAATATGATGTTTTACTACCTAGTTATCTTTCAATAATTCCTTATGAATTGATTAAAGCAATTCTGTGAAAGGAAATAGTCAAAAATAATGTTTTGCTATTGCACAAGTTGCTGGATATAAATGAGCACCACCAATTTGAAATCATATTTGAAATCTAGTATTGGGAAAAAAACTCTTTCTTTTATAATAATATGCAGCTGCTGCTATTATAATTGTTACTATTTTTATGTAAATCATTAGAAATAGGGTGAAGTTACCTAATTGGTTCTGACCTCCTCTGTGTGAGTTGCTGGGCTGTCCACTGTGAAATGGTATATGGATCTCTTCTCTTTTTATTTTTAGTCTACTTTGTCATTACAAGAAATATTCAGGAACTCCTATGCCAATGCGTTCAAGGCAGTTTAGAGTAGCTGGATTCTTTGATCCACTTGACTTAAATTATGATCTATTTGCAGCCTGTTGATATCCAGTTATGTTTGCTTTCTTTTTTCATTGTACAAGTCCATCTCTTCAATTCGATTCCATTGACATATGCCAATACCAACTGTTTTTATACTGTAGCTCTATAGTAGAGCCCTCCAGAAGTTGGTACAAGCTATATATGAAGTTGAGTCTTTCCAGTCTGTGAAGAATTGTGTTGGTATTTGATGGGGATTGCATTGAATCTGTATATTGCTTTATTGCCATGTTAACCCTGCCTATCCATGAGCATGGGAGATGACATAATTTCTTTTTTCAGGGACTTAAAGTGTCATATAGTCTTAGTGAGTGAAATATAGAAACATGACTTAAAAGAATGAATACTTTTATACAACTTTTTTATGTGATACTAAGAATTATAAATTAGAGCTTAGTGCATGCTTGGCAAGTTCAGCACAAGATACACCTCAATGTTTATAATACTTCTTCACCTTTATTTTGACTATCACTTGCTTATTTTTAATAAGAAAGATAAGCCCAAGTTTACATTGACCATATTCTTGTAACTCAAATGATGGGGTATTTGGATTTGTTTTCTTTGCCCTCTTTTTCCTTCGGACTGAAGGCACTGGGCATACACTCAGCTAGGTTTCACTATTGTTTGACTGTTTCTTCAACATAGTTCAGGAGAAAACGTTCATGGCTTCCTTTTTGTTGTGATATTCCTAGTGTTTATTGTCTACCCCTGAGTCATTTCATGGATTTCTCTTATAATATTTTATGCCTCTAAATGGATCTCAGTAACTCAGTTAGATGAATCATGTAATGAGTCTGTAAACTTGACGAATGGGAAACGGGACACTAATTTACAGGCTTGTTGCTTATTTTAAGGTTTCTGGATGAATGTCTTGAAACATTTTAGCTACCTTTTCAGCTTAGATGAATGAAATTAAATTATCAAATGACTTTTTTCAAAGTAAATTATTATTATTAATGGAAGTTGAATGTGTAAGAATGTGGGTTTTGGAACTTTTAGTGTTCTTCATATTGCAAAAATGAATGTGGGCTACATGACCATATGTAGGGCTGCTCTGTGGCTGTGCCTAAACATAACTGTGGGTACGGCCACACTGTTATGAACTTTCCATGGGCTCTGGGGTTGTTATTATTGGTGGTGATGAATCATTTTAATTAATGAATCATGTTTTAATTTGCATTTCAAACATTGCACCAGTACACATTGTATAAGAATTATCAATTCTAACTAAGAGGGACTATTTATAGTTTCAGAAATATTGTTCTGCTATGACTGTAATCTGAGATATGAAATTTAGTGAGATAAAAGAAGAACTGAGAAAGTACTATAATAGTAGAATTCCATGTCCTTCATAACAGCATGATACAATCATTTGCCTTGCCACTCCATGTTACCTGGGACATGAGTCACCCTTTTCCAGTGCATCCATGCTATATACACTACTCATCCATAAGTCACTAAAAAGTTGTCATTACACATTGCTTTTGAGTCACACAGCTTACTTATTAGTGACTTATATTTAATAATTGACCCAAAACATAAGAAATCACAACACTTAAACTTTGGATAGGTCATTTGAATATCATAAGGTTGTTTCTAAAATGCAAAGGTAAGTTTATCAGAATAATATACACGTATGCATAAGAGAAGACATAACACATATGGATATTTTTCCATATACAGTAGTTTACCCCTTGATTAAGACAATCATTATCAGAAATGTAATATAAAAACTGCATTTAATACAGCCAACGTACTAAAGACTGATTGGGGAAGGGCAACTTGGCTCAGAGTAAAGACACTTGCTGTCAAGCCTGATGATTTGAATTTGATCACTGGTTGGACCCACATGTGGAATAAGAGAATTGACTCTCGCAAGTTGTCCTCTGGCTTCTACGTGTGCACTATGATACACATGCCCTTGTATTCATGGGATAAATAAATTGATAATATAAGAAAATAACATCCTGGGAACTATCTTATATTACACTCTTACTAAAAAAAAAAAAGACTTAATGAATCCAACAGTACTTTATTACTGATTTATGACAGTGCTACATTTATAGAACAGCCCTAAGTTGTATGTAGAGAATACAGACAAAAGAAAATAAATCTCAATATCTGATGAAACTGGCATCCTTATGAGAAAACACTTCAGGTCTAGTGGTTACATCCCTGGCCAGTGGCAATAACCATAGTTTTAAAAATCAGAATGCAAGAGTAAAGTCAGACAACCAAGGTTATTAGCCTCCAATATTCAACCATGTTTGTGAGATTTTATGCTTCAACTGCAAATTATTAAGTCCAGTTTTTCTTCTTTAGAGAGTATTATTAAACTGCTGAAGCATCAGATAATTTCCAAGTATTGGTGAAAATGCAAATATAAAAATAATGCTACTAAGACTCACTTGAAGTCACTCTAGAAGTCCTGACTATTAGTTTATCTGCAAAAATAGGTAAAATTAAAATAATTTATATATTTTAAGTGGATTTTAGCTATTCATTATTTATTCCCACTGCACAATATTTTACCTTGACACTTTTAGCTTATTATAAATTATTAGTAAATGTTAATTTATTATATAAATTTTATGCAAATATAGAGATATAAATTTATGTTTTATTTTAATTTTTACATCTATTATCAATTGAAAAACAATTGTGCATATGTGTGGCAATCAGTATGACACTCTAAGAACAAACCTGAAGTTGTTGCAGCAGTCACTGTTGAGAAGTTTCCCGAAGATTCTAGAAGGAAGCAAAGTTGATTTGCTACTTGGGCTTATGATTTAAATTTATTGTAAAACATGGTTACAGTTTGAGTAGCCTTTCATATGTCACTTGGGTTGTTGTTGATGTGGCTTTTGTAGCACCTATTGTAGATATGTGATTAAGACTGACCTGAAGTTGCCAGCGGACTGCAAAGATAAGTGATATAATAATATCACATATTTTAATAGAATGTTATGTGTATACTGTTTCATGTTTCATCCAATGGGGCTGGAGAGATGACTGAGCAGTTAAGAGGACTGGTTACCATTGCAGAAAACCTAGGTTCCCTTCTCATCACCCATACCATGGTTCACATCCATCTATGACTCCAGTTCCCAGGGATATTGTACCCTCTTCTGACCTCCATGGGTACTAGGCATGCACTTAGCATGCATACAGATAAGCAGACAAAACATTCATTCATAGAATATAATAAAAAATGCATCTAAAATATAATATTTCATATAATTTTAGCTTATTGTGAATTATTGGTGTATATAAACTCATATATGACCTTTGTATCTAGATCTAAAGATAATTATTTTATGATTCTTAAAATTTGTCTTACAGCTATTAGATAGTTGATGAATAATTGTGCACATTTATATGGTACAATGTGATATGACCTTCATTGTGCTGTTAAGGACTGAGCCCACCTCAAGTCAATGCAGGAATTGTTGCTGTAAGAACCCAGGATGCTTAAAGAATGTAAAACTGATTTGACAATTGATTTTAGCACAGTGGTGGCACATGCCTTTAATTTCAGCACTCAGGAGGCATGGGAAGCTGGATCACTGTGAGTTTAAAGCCAGCCTGGTCTACAAAGAGTTCCAGAACAGCCAGGGCTACATGGAGAAATCCTTCTTGAAAAGTCAAAATAATAATAATAATAATAATAATAATAATAATAATAATAATGCAAAAGATAATAATTATTTCACCTTTTGATATTTTTTGTTTGTTCATTTTGTTCTTCAGTTTTTAACATGTTTGTTTCTAGACTTCTATAAGTGAACCATAACAGGTGCATACACACACATACACACATGCACACACATGTGAACATAAACATGTATGCACACATGCACACACATTCCCACAATCAAATCATAAATAAAATAAATAATAATATTATTAAAGCTGACCTGAAGTTGTCATAGAACTGCTGATTGTCAGTTTATCTGCAAAGATAAGTGAGATTAAAATGATTATTATGTATTTTAGACTGGTTATACACAGACTTTCTCATAAATAAATAATATATTTTTATATTTCATCTAAGTAAGTTTCAGCTTATTAGGATTTAATACCTATTTATGTATCTGAATCTAAGGATAAGCCTTTATGCTTTATTTTAATGTTTTACAATTATTTTAGTTTAAGATAATTTTGCAATTTATGTGATTCAGTATGATGTTTTTGATACATATCTACAGAGTGAGATGATTAAACTAGATTAATGAACTAATGGGACAAATTTATCAGTTCATGTACTAATTTTTTGTTGATTTTCACAATATTAAAATGTAGTTTTAGACTTTTACCTACTCTTTTTTTTTTTTTCAAATAGAGGATGTTATTTAATAGCCATTAAGTAAACACCAGGATTCACTAATTCGTATACCTATGAGCTAATGTTTGATACAAGTGGGGGTGTGCTTAAACCAGAGGATGAGAAATAAGAGAGAACTTTTTATTTTCTGAGACGGACACAACCTTTGTGACCTTGGGTGTATTATTTGTTCTTTATTAAAAAGAAAAAAAAGACGTACTTGTTTTTATTTTATGTGTGTAGGTATCTTGCCTACTTGTATATTTGTGTACTGTGTGTGTGTGTCTGTGTGTCTGTGTGTGTCTCTGTGTGCACAGTGCCCAGGGAAGGCATTGGAGTCCCTCGACGTGCAGTTGTGGATACTTGTTAATGATAATGTATATGCTGGGACCCAACTCCATTCTTCTGCCAGAGCATTAGGCACTTTTAACTACCTAGCTGTCTTTCTGTTTTCCTATTTATTCTTTTATGTCTTTTTCAGTGTGAAAAATGTTACTTCCATAATGGGAGTTCCAGAAAATTAAATGATGTAATTTTGGTTCAAGTATGTACTGTATAATACTTGTCTCAAATATTGTGGAAATGTCATGATTATGGATAACACTAAAAGCGTTATCATTATGAGCTTATGACAATTGCCATTTCTTAATGATATGTAGATAAGATTGACATTTAGGATAACTTTTGCAATATTCAGGGGAAGATTAGTAATCATATAATTTTCAGAATGCTGATTTCAAAGAATTTATAAAACAAAGTGGTTGTTAAATTTGATAGTTATGAATTTTCAGATTTTTCTGGTTGCTTTTTTAATACTTTTCTCATTAGAGATTACATTTACATTTTAAGATAACTAGTGTTTATTGTAAAAAAAAGTTTGATAATTTTTCAAAAAGAATTCTTCTAATAGTGATGTTACCTTGATTAGACATGAAGAAGTTCTAAATACTATGAGCAGGGATTGAAATTGAAATAAAAGAGATAGTGACAGATGCCGAAGAGAATCTGTTAGCACTACAGTTTGGTTTTCTTTTTCCAAAAAGAGTGGAATATATCTTTTTCAAATTATTGTTTTAATGGTTTTATCTCCAGGACCTCATGACATGGGTCAGCTGTGGAATCATACACACATCATATAAAGTTTAAAATAAAACAGGAGTATTGAAATCCAAAATATCAGTACTTGGCATAAATAAGTTGGTATTAATATTCTCTGCTATATGACTCTTAACTAAAATACAACTTTTATATTTTAAAATGAAGACTAAAGATCATACCAAGGTGCAGACATCAAGTGTATTCTTTTCTAATGTCGTGAAGGGTTGAAGACCACTGAGTGGTGGGCAGGCAAAATGGCTTTGTCAGGAAAATGCCTGTCATGTGAGCATGAGGAACTGAGTTCAGATTCCCAGGACTCTCCTAGAAACCTCAGGTCTGGTTGTTTACATCTGGAATCCCAGAGATCAGGTGTGATGGAAGACAAGTGGATCCCCAGAGCTTGCTGGCCAGGCTGTCTGGCCAATATTCTTGTTTCAAAATACAAGGTTTGAAGCACTGATGGAAGACAGCATTCTTCAACCTCAGGTCCATACATGTTCACAGACATTACTGTGGACTCCTATGTAAACACACACACACACAGGCACACACACACACACATACACACACACACACACACAGACATACACACATACACACACACACAACACACACACACACACACACACACACACACAATGTTATAAATACAAATACTGACCTGAAGTTGTAACAGGGAATGCTGTTGAGAAGTTATCCAAAGATGCTAGAAGAAAGTAAAGATTATTTTATACTTGACTTTGTAATATAACTGCAGTATAATAAACATTGAATACAGTTTGAATACTCCTTCAAAGGGCATCTGATCTATTGATTTCCAATTTACTTGATGTAATGCTCTTTGTTATGTGGCTATGATACTTTAGATATGTTTTAGTAACTGCATAACCAGTTTGGATAATTTGCCTAAGCTAAGTTTGCTTTGTTTTGTGTTAATTCAAGAAAAGTATCTAATCACTTATGCTATAGTTACATGGAATAGTTTATATTCAACTAATATAACGTTATCTATGAGACCTTGCCATTCCTAGGACTAATAATAACAAATTTAAAATAAAATATATTTGAAAAAATCCAAAATGCAAATATTAACATAAATATCTACAATTAAGCTTGGTGCTGTGTTTATAGATGTGTTTTAAGACTTCTCAAAAATCAAATATAGCATAACTTTGATTGGAGAATATTCTTAAGTCCCTGTAACAATGAGGTTTGTGGTATGTGTAAGACAGACTACAGTCTGATTTTTGTTTTAATTTGGGGTTATGGATGCTTCTTGGGCGTATGCACAAGGAATGCTCAGTCATACCACCACAAGAATACTTGCTTAACTATGTTCATAGCAGCATAATTCATAATAGCCAGAACCTGGAAACAATATAGATGCCCTTCAACTGAAGAAAATGTGGTACATATACATAATGGAGTACTACTCAGCAGTTGAAAAAAAGACAAAAAAAAATGACATCATGAAATTTGCAGGCAAATGGATGTAATTAGAAAATATCATCCTGAGTGAGGTAGCTTAGTCTAAGAAAGACAAACACTGTATGTACTCACTCATAAGTGGACACTAGATATAAATAATTCAAAGACTACAACCCACAGCTCCAGAGAAGCTAGCTAACAAAGAGGACCCTAAGAGAGATGCATGCATCGCCCTGGGAAGGGGAAATAGATGAGATCTACATGAACAAAATGGGGATGAGGGGTGGACAATGGAGGGTATGGGATGAGGGATGAGAACATAAGGGAATGGGACGGTCAAGCTCAACAGGGATGGAGTGGGAGAGCAATGAAAGAGATACCTTGATGGAGGGAGACATCACAGGAATAGGGAGAAACCTGGTGTTATGGAAGTTCCTAGGAATCCACAAGGATGACCCCAGCTTAGACTACTAGCAATAGTGGAGAGGGTGCCTGAGCTGGCCTACCCCAGT
Organism: Peromyscus leucopus; assembly: GCF_004664715.2. Classification (NCBI taxonomy): domain Eukaryota; kingdom Metazoa; phylum Chordata; class Mammalia; order Rodentia; family Cricetidae; genus Peromyscus; species Peromyscus leucopus. The sequence goes on along the minus strand of NC_051073.1, from coordinate 19,215,525 downwards.
AATCAGATTGGTGAATACCCTAACTGTCATCATAGATCTCTTATCCAATAACTGATGGAAGCAGATGCAGAGATCTACAGCTAAGGACCAGGCAAGCTCCAAGAGTCCAGTTGAAGAGAAAGAAGAGGGGTCCTATGAGCAAGGGGCATCAAGATCATGATGGAGAAATCTACAGAGACAACCGAACCAAGCTAGTGGGAACTCATGAACTTTTGACCAACAGCTGTGGAGCCTCCACAGGACTGGACTAGGCCCTCTGCATGAGTGAAACAATTGTGTAGCTTGATCTGCTTAAGGTGCTCCCTGGCAGTAGGATCAGGATACATCCCTGGTGCATGAGCTGGCATTTTGGAGCCCATTACCTATGGTGGGACACCTTGTACAGCCTTGATTCAGGAGGAAGGGTTTGGACCTGACTCAACTGAATGTAACAGGCTTTGATGACTCCTTATGGGAGATCTTACCTTTTGGAAGGAGGGAAATGAGGAGTAGGTTAAGAAGGAGAAGGGGTGGGAGGAAGGAAGAGAGGGAGATCTGTGGTTGGTACATAAAATGAATAAAATATTTTTTAATAAAAAATTGGAAATAAAAGAAAGTTAGCTGAGCAATCTGTAGGGAGAAGACCTTAATCAGCATTCCACCATGGTCTCTGTTTCAGTTCCCACCTCCAGGTTCTTGCTGTGTGTTCCTTCCTTGAGTTCTCTTTGTGATGGATATACTGTAAACTAAAATCAACCCTTTCCTCCTTAAGTGGGCTTTGGTCAGGATTTTGTCACAGCAACAGAAAAGTAACTGGGAACAGTATTTGCAAAGATCTTTTTCATTACAGAGAAGCTATCAAACATTCTGGGAGTTAGGAAACAATGCATCAGAAGTTGCTATAAATAAATACTTTGCTTTTAGTCACACTGTGAGGAAACTGTGGAGATCTGCCAGAAAAACAAACAACAAAACAGACAGACTAAAGTCAACTCAAGAGGATATGATTTTCTTTAATCAGTATGTGATTTTTTTTAACCAATACATTTCATCCTCCAGGTCATAGAGTATATGGAATCATAATGATTAATTTTAGCATATCTGTCAAATAGTTCATCAAGGAGACTATCAATGTGAACACACATTAAAGTAAAGAAGAAAAAAATTTCTTAGAAGAAAATGATTTGAAAAAAAATCATGTATTATCTTCCAGTGATAGAATCATTATAAGCAAACTCTAGATGATGACTAATAAGAAAGGCATTATTCTCAAAATGCCTAGATCAGAGTCCTTCAGCAGTTGTAAGCAGTATATGGCACGCAATTTACCAAAGTCCTCTGCAGTTTGGTCTTTTACTTTGCAAAATGGAATTGTAAAATGATTGCACAACAATTTGTTAGATTTGGTTACAAAGTGTTTTGATGGGTAGTATATCTGGTGTAGTTAATGATGACTAATGGTAATCTTCAGATTAACTTCATAACAAATCCAAAATATGCCGTGTCTGCTCCATAGGGGGCACTTCAGGAAGCATGGCTTTAGTTGGGACACGTAGAAACTGAGCCAACTTCTTGGCAAACAATTCAGGATTAATTAGAGAGTTTTATTAAGGATTACAGGAGAGTGACTGGAAATTGTGCTTCCTGAACCAACTCTGTGAAGAAAATTATACTATACTAATGTGTCACAGGTGTGAATCTACGATGACAAGTTTAAGCATAGTGTGGGACACAAGCTTCTGCAAGCTTACGTACAGTTAATGGAAAAGCAACCCTGTATTAACTGACTTGTTCTTTACAGCATATGAGAACTGATGGTGGTCACCCAGTTTGTCTCCACTACTTTTGGTGTGCATACTTAACTATTGATATTATTTTGTATATAAGGGCCCTTCCATTACCAACAATCTGAATTCTGAAATATATTTAGCTTCATCATTTAGAGATAAGGCATTGTGAACATAGAAAAGCAGAGAAAATTACTACTGTTTATAAGCAAACTACTGTAAATATCTTTTTGAATTGAACTGAAGGAAGGGAATGAGGATAAAAAAACAGAATAATCTTAGTATATGTATTAATTCTAATTGTTCATGTGACAAGATAGCAATGTAGGAGAGATTTATTTACTCTCATGGCTTCAGAGGTTTCAGGCCATGGTGACTGGCTCAATTGCTTCTGGGAAAGTGATGAAATAAGGCCGTCATGATGGAAGGAAATGCTTTAACATAGCTGATCACATACAGCAATGCTGAATGAATAAATGCTGAGGGATGGGGGTAGGAAGTGAAAAAGCAAGAATATATTTTGTCAAGGATATCATGACACTAGTTTTAAAGTAATAGCTCTCCACATACAGGGTAGTCTCCTAAATATCCTGGAACACAGAAACGGCATTAGCAGACAACCTGACAAAATTCCTAACAAAGAGATTAATCTTATAAGTTGCTCTCATTTGCTTTCTTGTTGCTGTGATAAACAACATGACCTAAAGCGACTTGGACAAGAAAGTGTTTATTTAACCTGAAGGTTCCTAGTCATCATCTATGAAACCAGGACAAGAACTGAGGCCGAAACTGAAATGGAGGAGACAGGAAAAGGCTGCTTACTGCCTCCCTCTCCTAGCTTGCCCAGCTACATTCCTTAGACAACCCAGGCCCATCTCCCCAGGGTTGATCTCTCCTATGTTAATTAGCAAGAAAATGCGTAGCATACATGACCACAGGCTGATACAATGGAGGCAATTCCTCAACTGAGGTTTTTTCTGCTACTCAGATATCTTAAGCTGTCAACTGATGATAACTGTGACATTAAAGATACATACTTATATACATACATGTATGTAGGATATACATATATGTATATGTTATATGTTATATGCGTGTATATGTATATATGTACATCTATAAGATATGTGTGTATATATATTATATGTATATACTACAAAACTACATACAGTGACCTACTTTCTCCAACCATGCCCTCCTAATAGACCACTTAACAGGAGCTCATTAATGAGTTAATCCATTGGTTAATTTAGCATTTTCCTGATCCAAGTATCTCCAAAGCATTGTATGAATGGAAGACCATTTTTTCAATAGGAACCTTTGAAGTGGAAACTTCACATCCAAACCCCAGAGTTCCATAGACATATTGTCTCGGTATTACTGTAAAATTTATTACTTTGTGTAATTGTGTGTGCATGTGTGTTTGTGGGCATGATGTGTGAGCAGGGCATGCTTATGGAGTTAGAAGACAAGTTTTGGAGTCAGTTCTTTCTTTCAGTTTTTGTTTCATGGGATTTAACTCCAGCTGTCAAATTTGCACGGCTACCTGCTGAGCCATCTCCCTGATCTCTAGTGTTAGTTTTGACTCCCATGCTTTTCTCCTTTTGTGTATTCTTAGGATAACAATGCTCTACCGCTTTAAAAGGAAAGTTAACTTTTTCAATAGGAAACTGGATTAATTTTGGATAAAACTTGATAATTAAATTTGTTAATCCATCTTTTGTCTTCCTTTCAATTTCTAATTAGACATTTGTCCTCACCACTTGACTGTAACCTCATAAGGTCTGTGACTCAAACATAAATTCTCTAATTTGACTTTGTAATGAATGATTCCCGAAAAGTCAGAATACACTTGACCAACACATAGAATGTGACAAGACTCACAAACATCTATGCCCACTGACATTTTCAGAATCTTTTTTATATTTGATGGTTTCCAAAACTCCTCTCACTGATACTTCCCTTCAAATATTTCACTTTTCTCATGTAAATGTGTTACCTCAGGCGATCCGATATGCTCCTAAAGCCAAGGACGATTCTCCTGCCTCTTTCCTATATTGCTAGAATCTTAATTTCATAGCTTAATGATTCAAAGAAATCAAATAATGTTCACAGATACCTGTGATATCAATGCTGTTCAAATCAATATGGAGAATGACCAGTTGACTGGATATGTTTGCTTCAATGCCTTGAATCAGTTCTTCTTTTACATTTTCATTTGACACCCACTGAGCAAAAAAAAGGTCAAAAAGGACTATAACGCTGCCATTTCTGCAAAGAAAAAAAATGACATAAGAGTAAAAAATCAAGCATCTTCAAGTGATTTATTCTCAGCTCAGGTAAAATGTCTGTGAAATTTGCTAGTTAGTTATCATGCCTCCATCCTCATTACACCAGGGTAAAGCATTATCAGCCCTGCTCTGCAACACCTTTGTACAATATTTCTTTTCTACAATAGAAAAGTAAAAATGAATATAGTAGATATTATAAAGTATCATCTTTCATTTACAATGGAAGGAAAGCCTTCCATATTGAAAACGTTCAATATCTTTACAAGAATAGAAATGCTAAAGTAAATCCAACATTGGAATCGGTGTTCAGTACGGCACACAGGAAAACAGTGCTGTTTCTAATCCCTTGTGTCAAGTGAAACAGTGTCTCACCGTGTTCTGTCATTTTACCGTTTGAAGGGATGAAGTGTGTGAGCTTGCAATCTGTCTGGTGGATTCGTAGGTCAAGGGAAATCTGACATCATTTCATAGTTGTTTCAAATAAACTGTACAAATTTAAGAAGACCTGATATGAAGCCTCTGTGAACATTTGTATCTAGTTTTCTTTTTTCTTTTGTTTAACCTAAATTCTTAAAATATGTCTTGATTTGGAGGATAGAAAGACAAGAAACATACCTGGAATTACTGGACACTCAGGATATGTATTCTTTTAAGACATTTCTTACACATGATAATCACAATAGAAAATTTCAACCCCGTGGCCTTACAGAATATTCTTCCCCTTTATTTTAACTCTCGCTCTGTATTTTGCTTTTAAATGGTATTGTCTTTTACATTGTAAAAAATATTAAAAGAAGAGTTCATTTGGAAACAATAGAGGCACTTGAGAGATGTTGTTTTGTTTCCTTTCCCGCCTTTCTGTAAACTTCATGTAAGCTTCCTCTTAAGCTTACAACCACACAGGAAGGGAAACTCAAGCTCTGATTTTCCTTTTTTGCTGACAATTCATAGGTTGAAGTTGACTCCTTAAGATAGATCAGGGAGAGTCAGCCCTGACATGGTGATGCTGATGCAAATACAAAGACCTTGGTGCTATTGATACTAACACAAAGACCTTGGTGCTACTGATGCTAACACAAGGACCTTGCTGCTGCTGATGCTAAAACAAAGACCTTGGTGATGTTGATGCTAACACAAAGACCTTGCTGCTGCTGCTGCTAACACAAAGACCTTGCTGCTGCTAATGCTAAAACAAAGACCTTGTACACATGCAACCTTGATTATCTCCGAGTTAATGAGCCTCTCCAAAGAAGGACTTTGTTAGCCCTGAATGATTTCATTATCTACCTGTCCTGCTGGAAACTAGAGTAAAAGTTATCTTTTCCTTCCATCATTATATACCAATGCAGGAAGTCCCTGGAAGACCACAGTAATTCATCATCTCACAGGACATGATGTCCCTTCTTAATGCTTGTGTTAGTATGTGGCTTCATAGTTCAGCAGGAATTATTTCTTTCCATGGAGGTGGTTTTCTCATTATTTAAATAACCAAGATACTTGGTTATAATCACCCCACACTTCACTTCTATAAGTTAGTTATCTGAAAATATAAGCAAGATTAACAGTCCAATTATCTTCTTAAATCACAGTAACCAAATCTTATTAGTGGGACAGCACCTTAGTAACCATTCAGAGCTCTCAAATGTACACATGAAAGAAACTCTTGTCTTTAGTAAGGAATCAATTTTTCACAGACACCTTTTCCAATCTGGTCTTCAACAATTGTTATGTTTTCTATACCAGCTGACCCCTGTTTTTTTAAAATATTCATTTAATATTTTATTTTTTATTAATGTGTATGTGTATCTGTGGCAGGGGCATTGTGGTGTGCGCACACACGAGTGCAGATGCACCTGCAGGGAGGAAGAGGAAGTTGGATCCCCTGGTGGTTATGAGTCACTTGGGGTGGGTGCTGGGAACTAAGTTCTGGTCCTCTGCAAGAGCAAATGTCCTTTATACTATGCCCTTTCTCCAGAGCCCTGAACCCTATTTTTCTTATAGAGTAGCTTTCTATCTGTAAGGAATGAAGCTGTCTTCTTTATCTGTTTCTCATGACTGGGTCCTTATCAATGGAACGTGAGAAGACTGGCAAAAGACTATTAGATTTCTATTTTTAGCATAAAATAAAAGTAGTGAGAATTACTGTTTTATTTGTTAGACTACTTTTATGCCTCTATGTAACAGCCAGAATTTGAGGACCATTTCAGGGTCCTCTGGGGATCATTAGGGTAGCCATAATTAAAAGCCACATGCAGCATATTGGAAGAAAATAAATACTTAAATCTCTTATGTTATTGTCAACAGACCGTTGAATTAATCAGCACAGAAAACAAGACTCTGTGAGATGTCAGAAAAACCAAACAAAATGAAAGAAAATAAAACAAACAAACAAAAAAAATCCCTCTGCTTTTTAAGGTTTGGATAATTATATACCTTGTTAAAGAAAGTTAAAAACATGCTAATTGGCATACAACTTTCAGGTTTCATCCCATTTTTAGTGAAAAGGATGATGGAGAGTAGATTGTCCTGAGCCTTCACACTGGCTAATGTTTTCTCTCTAGTTATACAAACATCAGTACCTAGAGCAAGAGTGTAAATTGTATGCAGGGTTCTATAGCTTTTTATAACAGATGGGATAACCATGTCTCTGTTTCTTAGAAGCACTTGTTTAAAATTCCTACCCCTATTATTTTCAACACTTTAGTGAACTATTCTTAAGGAAAGAAACTGATAGACATCATCTAAGAGACAGGTACATATATTTATTGTCTTGCAATGTTGTAAGAGTTTCACATATACATAGATGGGGAATTAGCTAGCCACTTGCAAGTTTTTGTTAGTCAAAAGAGAGAAAAATGTTTTGTTCCTATATGCTTTCAATATGTACAGTTTCCTTTTTCTCCTCCTTCACCACCATTTCCCCTTTTCTCATCCCCTCTTTAATCCTTCCCCATTTTCTTTATGTTTTCAGGATCTATCCTCTTTGCCAAACACCACTGCTGAAGTATGAACTAAGAGCTGATAGGATTAAATATGGTTTAAAATAAAGCATGGGTGCACAGAATCTTTTATCTACTGTCGTTGGTTCCACGGTTTTACTTTCTTTTTTGTTGCACAAAAGATAATTTATATGATAATGAAATCTGTGTCTTCTCTATATACTTCCACATATTTAATTATACAGAAGCCTTGATTTTGTGTAGCTTGAATCAGGAAGTGGAAGACACAAGGTATTTGGGGCAGAGAAAATGCAGTTCTGAAATTTTCCTTCACTGGGTTGTAACTAACTGGAATAGTTCAACCTCAAGCATAAATGTGTTTGTATGAAGGATGTGTCTTTTTAGTTGTGAATTATATGTAGCACTTAATAATTTATATCTGTGCGGGTGAAAGTTCTATATTATGGATACACATACAATTGTATCCTTTACAATTTATTTTTGTATTCATTATAAATGTTGAGATAAGAAAGATATATAGTAGAAATCAAGGAAACCATGATAAGTATTTGTGTTTCATCTCATAAGCAGGGAGAAACTTATTTTCGGTTGTTTATCAATGATTGGTATCCAAGCTGTGAGATTTATTTTATTTATTAAGATAAATGTGAAAATCATTGCTTTAAGGAAAAATAATAGCCATTTTTATTTCAAAGAACTTGTTCTTAGTGGCGGAGTTTCAGAGTTCTCCTCTTTTTGTCTCTCCCTCTCTCCATTTAATTTTACAGCTAGATAAATCCTATCATTGTACAGAGAGATTGGATGTAATAGATCAAAATGTTCCTTATCTCATGTTTTCCTTAATGATACCGATAACCTTTACGTTTGCTGAATAAACACAGCTCTTTCTTTTGAGAACTTTGTGACTCATCTGTGTGCAAAGGGCAAACTTAAAGTACGCATTGCCGCAGAGGGCAAACAGCCCTTTATTGAAAGAGTCAACTGCTAATGCTCTGTGAGTCAAAACATTTTCCACTGAGCACAATAACAGTATCCCCCAAAGAGAGAAAAAACAATTTTTTCTCTTCAGACTGGTTACACACACACACACACACACACACACACACACACACACACACACACACATTTTAGAAAGTGGCAAAAATACATGAAATCCTTGTAAAATAAGATAAAATAGATTGATGACTAAGTTTGCTGTTCTTAGTGATATATTTTGATGACACACATGTGAGGTCCCTGAAATTGTATTATTTTAAAAATATTTATAGTTAGATATATGTTTTTCATACTGTTATGCAGAGGATAAATCAATAATTTCTGTTCCCTGATTTTACAAATCAAATAAGAATTGAAATGTTTAAGCCTAATAGTGGTTTTGCCCCTTTTCCTATGAGTATAGATATTCAATTGTGATTATTTAAGATAACCCGAAATTGACAGGATCAGACACACGTGTGACAACTGGAATTTGAATCTCTAACACCCATATAAATGCTAAGAGGACATTTATCTCCTAAGTGTAATACCAACACTTCCGAGGCAGAGATGCAGAACCCTGATAGCAAACTGGCTAGCTAGTCTAGGTGAATGGGTGCACTCTGGGTTCAAATGAAAGATTATAAATAAACACCACCCCCCACACACACACCATAAATTTAAATAGCTCTGAGTGTTTCCTTGTTCTCCTTCCCCTTCCCATATCTCCCTTTTCAGGTTATTAATGCAAAGAAAATGGCAAGACTCTGACCTGCCTTCTTCCATTAATGTTATTTGACCTTATGTCAAATCTGGGAATAGTTCTTTGGCACTGAATTGACCATCCCACCTTCCTTTAGTTTCAAGAACAGGGGATTCTGGGCTGGAAGGAGGGATCAGTTGTTAAGAATACTTTTTGCTCTTGCAGAGGATCAGGGTTAGGTTCCCAGAATCCACATGATTGTTCAAAACAATGCATCACTTCCAGGGGACCCAATGTCTTGTTTTGACCTCTGTGGTCAGATCCCATCATCTGCTAAGGAGAGAAGCAAACTTCCATCACATCTTGAGGGTGGTATTTTGTATGATTACACAAAGTTCTGAATGAGCTGGGGAGAAAAGTGCTCACTCAGAAAAGTGTGTCGGTTAATCATCCATGGAGATGTGACATGGATTGGTGCTTAGCAGTTGCTAAAATGTAAAGGAAGGACACTAAGGAGAAAAATGGGAGGCCAGCTGAAGAGACACTATACAGAAGAATGAAAGATGGTTGTAGGGGATATGCATAATGTCAGCACAGATGCTAAAAGTGTAGGAAGGACCTGAGACAGCACATAGGAAAACACCTGCATTTCCAGTGGCAATGTTAGAGAGTCTTCAGGAAACCCAAGGTATGAGTAGGAAGGGAAACTCAGCTTCTAAGGTGTCATACTACAGCCTCATCAGTGGCTGAGAATGCATAAAACCTGCCTTGGGCAGAGGGTCATAAAGCTTCTTTCTAGTAACTGAAATTAGAAAATACATAAGACATGGTGCTAAAAATGATTATTTAATGAATGGTTTTCTGATGTCCATAGCCACCTTAAACGTGGATTCCTAGTCTTTACATACACACTATTTGAGAGAATCAATTTTAAGTAGCATGAATGCTTTTCATTTGTAGAAATTGAGTGAACTTCCTTCTGAAGCTCTGACCATAACTCAGACCTAGCAGCCAGTCAAAGTCTAGGTGAAGTTATCTTAAGTCTTTTATATTTCCTTGGACCATTATACAATGAGTATGCATAATTATATGAATTGCCACTTGGTAACATTATTAGATATTTTAAATGTTGATACATCTCTTTAACAATATTTTCACTTCTTTGAAATAAGGATTTTAAACCAGCATCCTCATAGTACCTTCAGAGACTAATTATTACTAATTAATTAGTGGCTGCATATACTCTTCAGTCACTTCCTAGGTAACACTTTTAGGTAGAAAATTAAAAACTTTATAAGCATCCTAAACATAAGAAAGTCAAGACAATGCTCTCAGTACCTCAGCACAATAAAGAGAGAATTTCTTGATGGTGTTGTTGTATGAACTCCTTAATAAAATTCTTCCTCAATATCTTTATTCTTAAAAACTTGTAAATCATGTGGTTGAATGCAAGGCTTGCCTGTGACTTTCAGAAAAGTAAGAGAAGTGGAAGTATAAATTGATATTCATTTAGTTATTGTCAAAACAAAATATTTGTTTCAGCTTTTCATGGATATCTTATTCATTTCTTTTGTGTGTGGATGGACATATATTTGTGCATGTTTTTATGTGTGGATATCTGAGTGTGTGGGTAGGAAGGGTACATGCATACACTGCACTTGGAGGCCAGAAGACAATCTCAGCTGTCCTCTCTAAGGATGCTTTCCACTTTCACTTTTGAGATAGAGTCTCTAATTTTATGTGGGTCTCACTGATATGAATTTTAGGTTGATAGCTGGCCAAAGAGGCCTGCCTTGGGATCTGATTGTCTTTACCACCGTACCCTGAGTATTACAAGCATGTGCAACCAAAACCCTCTCTGTTATGTAAATTCTGGACAAAGAACTCAAGTCTTAAGGCATCCATGGCAAAGAATTCACTGACTGAGTTATCTCTCCTACCCACTACTGCAATTTTAATACAATTTTTGCTGATTCTTAAAACTATGTACCTACGTTTGCGCCTTGGTATTATACTGCCCTCTACTTGTGCAATGTGCAGGACAATAGTTCATACTTGAATGATTTTACTTTATTTTCATTATACTTGATTTTAGTTTTGCATTTCACTGTCTCTTTCAAAGCATGTGGTTTCCTTTGCAGAATAGCTGAGATATCTTCTCTGACTAAGCTGTAGCTTTTATTAGTAAAGCAATGTAGGATAAAACAAACAAACCAAAACCCTGCATCATATTTGATTTGAAACATAATATTAGAACTTCTGGATTGATCACCACACATCAGACTTAGGCTGGATTCATTTAATTAATAATTTGATTTATTATCTTTCTATATGCTTGTTCAAACAATTACTACAGGTTTCAGAGAAATTTTTCATTTATATAACTATACAGATAAGGTTTAAGACAAAATACATAGCAAAATAATGTGCTTTTGCACTATTTTGATTATGGGTTCTATATTTTCCACAGTGTTTAATTCTCTGGATTGAAAATGAGGGGACTTTGGATACAGATTTTGCTGTAAGTTTTCATATAGACTGACTAATTTTCTGAAGAAGAAAGAGCAAGAGGAAGAAAAAAGCAAAGGATAAATAAAGGATAGAATTTTCCAATAAAACATCAACTTTGGAAATGAACTAAGTGAGACATCCAGAGATGACTGAAGCCACTAAGGAAGATATACCCAAAACTGAAAAAACAGTTTATGATGTGTGCACTTAAGGTTTATATTATATTGCTTTGTTTGTTGTTTTTAGTAGTATTTTACACAAAAATTATTCATAAAGAACAGAAGTGATCTTTTGATACCTGTTTTCTCATCCAAATTGCCTTTGCCTCATTTTTTCTCATTTTAGTAACTTAAAAGTCTTTCTCATTTTTTTCCTATTTCAGATATGAAAGATATTGCTCAATTGCCTATATTTGTATTTGAATTTTCTAGTCTTTGAGTAGAACACTCCTTTATCCTTTTCTTTAACTTTTATAGATTCTCATTAGCAATGCAATCTTCTTTGCTAATCGTGCTGCTCATGAGTATCTCTGTTCCAAAGTCCCTTTGGTTCTCATAGTTGATAAATCATTAGATTCACTGTGACATAAGCAAGAAGACATGATAGGAAGTCCTTTCGTTTATAGTCACAATGATTCAACAGGTTAAATCTCATAGTAAATATTCTTACAGGAAATGCTATATATAGAGAGTATAGCTTAATATACCTACACACCAATACATACTCTAGATTGAAGTATCCATAGTGAAATTACATATTATCCTATTCATCTGAGACTCATTAACTTATTGAACATTGAAATTATAAGTATTTACTTATTTAGTGTAAGTGCATGTGTGTGTGTGTGTGTGTGTGTGTGTGTATGTGTGTGTGTGAGCGCACGCGCATGTGCCCACAGAGGCCAGAAACAGGTAGAGGATGCTACAATCACAGCATTGTTTCTCCAAGTATAAAAGTTAACATATCTCTTTTCTTTTTTGATTTACAATGTAACCAAACTAGGTGACGTATTATTTTACTGATATCTAAGAAGTTTCTTTCACATGTTCTTAACAAATTAAGCACTATATCACCATGTGCATATATTCAATTTTAATCCTTACACACATCTCCACAATTTTACCCTCATAAGAGAAACAGATAGTATATTAATTATCAAGTATTACTATTATCTCTTACTAAAAAGGAAAAAAAAAATTCTGGAAAACATTTCCAAGTACTCACACAATGTTGGAAACATTTCTTTCTTCCTACACATAATGACACTACACATTTGAGCATAGTATTGGCTGGGAGCAATGTGCTATCAGAATGGTTTCAAGTATACTCACTCAAATTGAAAAACCCTCGATTTCTTATATTCATTCTTCAGATTACTTGATTCAAAGATCTCATCTATCTAAAAAGAAGAAAAATATATTAAACTGAATATTTAATGTTTTATCAACTTTTTATACAGAATGCAAGCAATCCATTTGTTTAGAATTGTGGAAATCTTCATGGTGGTTGGGTTCATACAATTACAAATTCTGAAAATGGCATGCATTTACTGATATTTTCTGAGCATAAAAATGTGGTGTATGTATCATTTAAAAAGGACTTAATAAAATAGATTATGAGATTTTAACCCAGCTGTGGAGAGACAGCCCCCTACCATTTGCTGAAGGTCAAAAGCAAGAACTTTGAAATCCACTGAGAGTCTGTCTTGTAAATTAGGATTGTATGTCACTCCCGATGTTATTGTAAATGTCCCTCTGACTTCATGACTTTTTCCAAGTTCTGCACCTAGATGAATTAATAAGAAACAAAGCCCCTGATTATGAATAGAAAAGAATATTGCATCCTAGTTTATGATATAGGGGCAACAACACTCATTTAATATACTCTCCCTGTAATTATTTAATTCTTGTTTTTTCTTTGTAATCCTCCTTTTTCAAAACCAGCTACTCCCCTCTCTCTTTCCATTTTTACATGTCTGGTCATTTGAAAAGACTAAAAAATATAGGCTTATTTTTCTCTCCCTTTGTTTCTTCCTCCTTTCTTTGAAGTCAAGCCATACATTCCCCCCCCCCCATTTTCTTTTAAAATTGAGATTCCTGTTGGAAGTCACAGGACATAATCATACTTTACCAATTACGGGAAGTGATTCAGGAAAACATAGTGAGAAGTGGACCATTAAAAGTTATGTAGCTGCTGTTAGATGTTTCTTAGACCCCAAGCCTCCAGGACACTGCTGGCTTTCTGCATGTGAATTTCTGTGAAGATTTCTGTTCATGTGTAACTTTGAAACACAGCTTTGAAGCTACTTCTTACATCCTACTAATTATAAACTTGGCATGTATGACTTTTGGCATGAGACAGGAACTGTCTTCATTGGAGAAGTTATTGAGAACAAGGTAGAAAATACAGTCTCAGTGGGAAAATAATGTAAGATGTGGTGAACAAATTAAACAATCCTTTATCTGAATATTTTCTTTGATACATATTTGTATTTAAAATGAATAACTCTGTCTTAAACTCACAAAACAATAAGCCATTAGTCAATGCAATAATAAAATTAAATAATTCTCACAATGGCATGATATGAGATTTTTTTCTTTCCTTCAACAGGGAAATGGGGGATTATAATGACATAATTTCCTAATGTAATAAAGAGGAGCAATGATGGAGGTGAAATTTAAATATATGTTTGACTAACTATAACCTCCAAACTCTCCTGGACACATAATTTTCCTGTCCAGAAAAATATTAAAGTGAACATTTCAAATTTCAATAAATTTCCATTTAGCTTAAAAAATATGTATCTTATTGTTATTTCTGTCATTTCCATTTTGTGAACAAGTTAAATTATATTTAAAACAATGAAAGAGTTAAGAGATGTCTGAATGAAGGAGACTAGGAGTCCTTTATTAGTATGTCTGTGTATGGAGCTGATCTGCATTTAGAAAGTTGATGGAGAAACCATCAGTGTGAAAAATATTACACCAAGGTGAATTTTTTAATAGAGATAATTCCTATGCATGCCCAAGAAAATAACAAGTTCAGTGAAAGCTATCTATGTATTCTATATAATTTTTACATTTTAAAATTATATACATATACATATACACATGTGTATATAACCATATAACCATGAAGAGGCTATCAATTTCAGAGTTGGGGGAATTCAGAGGATTTCAAGGAAGGGTATCAGGCAGAGGCTTGAGGGAAGAAACATAAGATGAATATGATATAAATCTATTTCAATTAAAAATGTTAAAACTTTACAATATTTCCATAAGTGCAAAAATTAAATAACTATAATACATTTGATTTCCACTAATGTTTTATTATCAGTAAGTCAAATTTCTGTTTATTTTGAGTAATTACTCATTATATTGCATCAACATTTACAAATAATGTCCATATTATAGAATAAATAAATGACATTCTTTATGAACTAAAAAAAAATTCCAGTAGACTGACAATTATTTTTTCAAAAGTCATTTGAAGCATATAAATAAGCCTAGAACCACCACTTTTCTCAAGCCAAGTGAAACTTGTGTATTGCTCATACTAAGTACTTACAAATACTTATTCTTTATTTTAAAGGCAGATTCTCTCTAGATATAACATTTAAATCATCATGGATTATACTAAAATTATTTCTATAAAACTATAAATGCTTTTTATTACATTCAAATTCAAACATTATTAGTCAGGGGAAAATAGCTTATCCCAAAATACTTATTAAAATGAAGGTGACTCACAAGCAAAATCTCTTACTTGTGAGATTTTAGAGTTAATTTGCCTACATACAGTTCATCATTTTCAAATATAAATGAAATTTTATAGAAAAAAAACTTTGCTACCCAGGCTATTGTGATGATTCTGACTTATTTATTTGTCTTCTAAGTGAGTAAGTGGTAATTAGGAGTTAAATCTTAAAATTGGGGTTCAGGTTGAAATCCGATGTCATCTATGTACCAAATGTTTCCAACTTAAGCAAGCTAGTTCTCAAGCTCTTTGTTTCAGATTCATAACATGAATAGTGAGACACCAGTAAAATGAAGTCAAAGATTTGTGACATCATGACATTATATTTGAATGTCTTTGAAAAGCTTTTGGCCCATATTAGCATAGTTCTACACAATAATGTTTTAATTTCTTTCTTTTTTATTATCACATTACTCCTCGAGCAGAATGAAATTCTTATGTATCTATATTTATGTATTTATGTTTGAATTTGTTTACTCAAATTTATTAGCAACATTTGAGGCCAAAAAACAGAATAAAGATATTATTTTATATAAATGGACAGTTGTGTTCATTTACTCTTCATATGTATGAGCTTGTACAGTCCATGATATTTTAATATGTATATGGTTTCATTTTTATCACCATGAGTGTACAGGCTATGAAACCTACTCTAATATATAGTGAAATGAAAAACTGAATATCATTTTGTAAAAAAAAGTAAAATACTTTATTCCTGAATTTGAATTTGGGATTATTTGAAATGACATACCAACTGATTTTTGTTAATATTCTGTGAATTAAAGTCTCTAGAATCACTTACATGAAACAAAAATATCCTGTGGTGTAGCCAAAGTAATGAATCAATTACAGCAAAGGTTGACTTAGAACCTTGTTTAAGTGCATGACTTACTTGTTTCTGATTCCTTGATTGCCAGCCAGGATACTGCAGTTAACCCAGCACTGAGCACCATGAGCATCACGAACAGAGCTGAGAGCATTGCCTCAAAAAGGCTGATAGAATGACGTCCTGCAGCGTCCACATTTTTGTTTGACTTCATTTTTTATTTTTGAAAGATGGATAATTTAGAAACTATGAGAGACTACAGTTTTCCACATCAGCGAAACTGATATTTTAATACTAACTGTAAAGTAAAATCTCTCAAGTTCCTAAGGATTCTAAAGGCATCAAACACTCAAACTAGCATCGGCAGTCTTCAGGGTGAATGTGCTGTGTGTATCCCTCTGGAAATGATGTCTCCATACAGTCAGTATCAAAAGGGGTGGTTAATATTTAAGAAGATACAGTGAGTAAAGATGCCTAAAGTTGTAAATTGCAATCATGTGAACAGGCCATTTGTCAGGGTAAGAGAAATGAAATGCATGCCATAAACAAAAAAAAAAAGTTGACCCTTAATCTCCTTGAGAACTATTAAAAAATCTGAAAATGATGATAGACGAATTGGTCATTAGGGAAATACACTTGATATTTGCATAAGTGTTCCTAACAGATCAACCTTCTACCCTGTGACTCAGGTCATAATTATAAGTATTCTTCAGTAGGAAGGTAAAAACATCAAACCATAACATACATAGATGTATAGCATAGATGTATAGTGTCCTATTCTACTCCTCTGTTTCTCCATTCTTACTTCCCCCTTTCTCTTATGTGTACGCATGGGTACATAGATATATTATTGAAATAAACAGAAGTCTTGTGAACTTTATGATGTCACTCTTGAAGTTATACAACATAAGGTAGTATTGATTTTACTTAAAGGAAAGTCCACTTAGGCATCATATGGCTACTCTACATGACATAAGCAGTTATCAGTTCCTGGGATTACTCATCCTAAGAAAACAGAGTGTTTATTTCTATTTTAAGAAACTATGCTAGGCAGAGGAGACCTGCTCATATAATTGTATACTTTATCATCTTAAGATAGAACAAGAGAACAGGTTAAAATGTCCTTAGCTGTAACTGTAGACCTGTGCTTTCCAGGAAAAAATGAAACTTTTCTTATAATTAAAGTGGAGTGTGCAGTTGGAACTTTTTTTAGCTTGCATAGTAATGAGACCAGTACATAAAGCAATCAATCAACTATCCAATCAATCAATTGTATCTACTTTATTTTGGAGTAAGCCATATACTTTTAATTCTGCTAGATAATATTGAGTTTGTGAGCTCTATTACAAGTGTAGAAATGACACATAAAATACGAAATTGAAAATCCAAAGGGATATATTTAGGTTCAGATATAATACAAAAGTTCAAATTTGGAACCTACTTTTCATACTGGGTCACCTTGCCCAGCCTTAATACATGGGGGTGTACTTAGTCTTACTGTAACTTGATATGCCACGTTTTGTTGATATCCATGGGACAACTGCCCTTTTCTGAACAGAAATAGGAGGAATGCTGCTGTGGATATCGCTCTATATAAATAAAACACTGGCCAGTGACCAGGCAGAAAGTATAGGCGGGACAAGGAGAGAGGAGAATTGAGGGAACAGGAAGAAGGAGGGAGAGACACTGCCAGCCACCGCCAGGACAAGCAGCATGTAAAGATGCCAGTAAGCCACGAGCCATGTGGCAAGGTATAGATTTATAGAAATGGGTTAATTTAAGATATAAGAACAGTTAGCAAGAAGCCTGCCATAGCCATACAGTTTATAAGTAATATAAGTGTCTGAGTGATTATTTTATATGTGGGTTGTGGGACTGCGGGGCTTGGTGGGATCTGGAGAGAAGCCCTCCAGCAACAGAATGGATCAGAGGGGAGGGTGGAAACAGCAGGGCAGGGGGTGGTGTGTGACTGGGAGGGACTGGGAAAAGAGGAGGGTGGGGAAACAAAAAGAAAACAAATTCTTTTCACATGATATATATATATATATGAGTTTAGTGTGTGCAAATAAATACATGGAAGAATATCTTGTTAAAGACAATAATTTATGAAAGACAGTCTGAAATTAAACAAGTGCATGTGAGAACTAATATATCATGTCTTGAAATGTACAAAGCCAGCTATTAAAATAAAATCAGAGCCACCCTATCAGATAACAGCAGTCACTGCAGAGATGTAATGATGGGAGTGTAGAATCAGTGACGGATCAGAAATTCAACTCGATGTAGAACAAAGAGCCCAGAAATAACTTGATTTGTGCATGCGAAACATCATACATTAAACATAGTGTTATTGTTAATACATGAGGAAGAATCGCTATTCAAGGAATGGGACTGAGTTGATTTCTTATCCATCAGCAAAATAAATAAAATTAGATCATTATCTCACAGCCTTAGGATGAATAATTTCAAGGTGGAGTAAATATACATGAGAACTATATATAAATCCAGAAGAAAAATGTAGGGTTTTTTGACAGTTTCAATTGAGTTTTAAATAATAGCATAAAACAGGGAGAATGATGCTGATAAATTTACTCAATAATAACTCAAAAATCCTTAAAAAAAAATCCAAACCAAAGTCAAAGCCAGAGAACTGGTTGTGAGAACATCTTTCTGTGTCTGTTTGTAACAAAAATAGGAATTAGACCACTGTTTTAACATGAATATTTAGAAAATCCACTAGGGAAATGATGACATTAAAAATTGCACACAGGAAATAAAGTCAGTGCTGCCTGGGTGTGCTCAAGTCCACAGGCACCTGGAAGAGTATCTCGTCAGTGCCTTTGGGAGCCAACAGAGCAGGCTCAAAGGTCTCCTAGTTACAGTAGCAAGAGGGATCATCAGTCAACACACAGCCATGTTCATTGTGGGAGAGTGACTCAAGAACTCCCTTTTCCCTGTGGCATGTTCATCTTGTCCTGGCTGGGAAAGGGTGGGGGCATTTATGAGAAGCTATAGGAATGACAGAAAATTCATGTGATTGAGGATTTTTACATTGCATGCTAAATATTCAGAATATTCATAGAAGATAGAAAGGATAGAATTTGGAAAAGAAAGAAAAGGAGCAGGAAGAGAGAAGGGGGGTATATAGGTTAGTACGGAGTAAATATGCTCAAAGTATGTCATGCATTTGCTGAAAAAATGACACTGTGGAATCTGCTGCTTGGTATAAGGATACACAATTTAAAAAAGAATTGAGGAAATTTAGAAAAGAATTTCTAATTCTTTTAGTTAGTACAGGTAGGATAAAATTGACAAAAATGAAAAAACATAACGTAATAAAACAAAACAAAACCACCCCAATACCACCAAAAACAAGCAAAATAGAAAAGAAAAAATGCATATAAATACAAAGGTTGCTATAAGTATAGAAATCTAATTAATATAAGAAATTGACCAAAAACATTAAAAATATGGCACTGCAAGAAAGTGGCATTCCTTGTTTGTTAGAGGAAAAATTCCTGTCCTCCAATTGTAATCCATCAGTCTTATTTCCAGCTTTGTCAAATGCTGTCTTCTGTGGCCTGTCCTTCTCCATTCCCTGGGGTCTATGCGCTACCCAGCAAGAACAAGACCAGATATCATTACCAAGAACTACAATCATTTCAAACCCAGATTTTTAAATGCCAAGCGCTAAAACACAATCAATAACAGCTCAGACAATATATATTTCCACTACAGCCAAGCAACTCCACTATATTGTGTCATCAGAAATGCAATATTGCTGAAGCACAACACAAGGACTTCAGAATAGCTAGCATCCCTATCTTCAAGGTCCTTAAAGAAGATGTGAATGAATCCACTATTGAAATCTACAGAAACACAAACAGTAGAATGAAACGAATAAGACAGTACAAGACATGGAAGTAGAATTAGAATGGATAAAGAAATTCCCACAGTACATGATGACCAAAATACATAATGTACAGAACAAAGAGAATATTTAAAGCTGCAAGGGAAAATACCAAATAACATACTTGGACACAAAGCAAGTCTCCACAGATAAAAGAAAATTGAAATAACACCCTGCATCCTATCTGGCCACTAAGGATTAAAACTGGGTATCAACAACAACAGAAACCACAGAAAGCTTACAAACTCATGGAAACTGAACAACTCACTACTGAATGAAAAATATGCCTACCTTGAAATTGGGAAAGATATTAAGAACTTTCTAAAATCGAATAAAATGAAAACACAACCTACCTAAATTTATTGGACATAATGAAGGCTGTTCTAAGCATCAAGGTCATAGCAATAAGTGCCCGCATTTAAAAAAAAAATGGAAAGATATCATACTAGTTAAATACACCTGAAGGCTTTATATCAAAGAGGAGAAATAATACCCCAAAAGACTAGATGGCAAGAAATCAACTTGGGCCTGAGATCAATAAAATAGAAACAACAAACAAATGAACAAACAGGACAAAAAATCAATGTAACAAATAAGTGGGTTTTTTTTTTTTTTTTTTTTTTTTTTTTTTTTAGAAAATCAATGAGATTGATACCCCTTTAACCAAATTAAATGAAAGCCAGAGAAAAGATTCAAATTAACAAGCTTAGAGATGAAAAATGGGACATGACAACAGAAACTGAACAAATCCAGAATCATAAGGACATTCTTCAAAAGAGAATATTGAAACATCAACAAGGTTCTTCTTCTTGTCAAGAGTTAAAATTTTCAGTACCATGTTGCAGTTTTCAGAAAAGCAATTTAAATTTGCAAGCAGCTTGAGCAAAAGGGAATCTGTACATTGCTTTTAGTAGGATAACCATTTTTATTATATTAATCCCACTGATCCATGAGCATGGTAGATTTTTCCATCTTGAGATATCTTCTTCAATGTATTAAAGGTTTTATTTTACACGTCTTTCACTTGCTTGGTTAGAATTACCACCAAATATCCTTTATACATTAATTAGAATCTCTAGGAAATGGCAGGATCTGTGGTTTCCTAGCCTAGTTACTGACACCAGCAACAGACACTGAGCCTGCTAGTCCTGAATCATCTCACCTGCCTTTTCCTCAGATGTCAATGAATGGATGTATGGATAAAGAAAATGTGGTACATTTACACAACAGGATATTACTCAGCTGTTATAAAAATATAATTATGAAATTCACAGGTAAATGAAAAAGTCATCCTGAGTGATTTATCCCAGACTCAGAAAGACAAATAAGGCAAGTTCTCTCTCTCTCTCTCTCTCTCTCTCTCTCTCTCTCTCTCTCTCTCTCTCTCTCTGTCTCTCTCTCTCTCTCTGTCTCTCTCTCGCACTTTATCTGTTGAATCATAATCCATATAACCACAGATGTTAGAGGGTAATGGGCTAGGGAGGAGACATAGATCTGCCTAGGAAGAGGAAACAGAGTAAGTAGGAGGAGAAGGGAAGAGGGGCTTCTGAGAGGAATAAGGTAAGGGACAGCTAAAACTAAGAGGAATTTGATGCATAATATGGAAACCTTTCACAGTAGAAGCTTCCTAAATATGTACATATATGTAGGTGGTCTAAATGAAATTGCCAAGTAACAGGGAAGAGAGGTTCTCAACTGGACATTTCTCATCACCAAATGAAACTCCCAGTATTGGGAACAAGTTACTTCTAAATGAGTTGTTGGCCAAAGGGACCACACCTGAACCCCAAACAATCCATGCTATTGGTGTTTCTCCACAAACTGACAGACAGCCCCTATTGCTGAAAACAACACCTGTACAGCTTATTCAATATGGAGAAATCAAGCTGGTACCTACACAGAGTTTTCACTGCTATGGACTAGTATTCATGATACTGGAAGGTACTCTGTATGCTACCAAAGAAGAAAGGTGTCTTAGTTAGGGTTTCTATTGAGGCAACAAAGCACCATGACCAAAAAGCAAGTTTGGGAGTGAGTGACCTGTCTGCAAGACACACTGGTGTAATAGTGGCACAAAGCTGTGGGTATAACAAACAAAATTCTGATTTGTGTTAAGGCCCACTCCATAAGATGGAACCCATACCCAATACTGTTTGGGTGGCTAAGAATCTGCAAGTTAGACAGGACGGAGACTTAGGGGAAAATGAAATACTACTGTTCTACTAAAGGAACTTACCAATAAAATGACTCCTAACAACATTGCGCTATACTCAACAGATCAGTGCATTGCTCAGCCATTATCAGAGAAGCTTTCTCCTGCAGGAGGTAAGAACAAATACAGACCCACAGCCAGACAATATGCAGAGAGTGAGAGACCTTGGAACACTTGTCCATAAAAGGTACGTTTCCTTCAAACTTTACTACTTCAAGGCTCAAGGAACCCTGTGGAAGAGGAGTCAGAAAGAGTGTAAGAGCCAGAGGGGTGGAGGACAGAATCAAGGCCTTCTAGTCACAACCTGGCAGGAGCACCATTGAACTCACAGAGATCAAGGCAGCTTTCACATAGGGGTCTTCACCACAGAGGTCTTAGAGACCTCATCTTTAACCCAGAAGCTGTCTCCAATTTATAGCCCTTAAGGGTAGGCCCAGTGCCCAGCAGTAGATGGCCAACACACACACACACACCACCACCACCACCACCACCACCAGCAACAACAAAAACAAAAACACAATCCCCCCAAAACAAACAAACAAACAAACAAACAAAAACCCTCAATGGCATCTTTGGAGGTTCTTTGTCTCATAATGTTGTCAGGACTTTATTTATTTTTTTTTTCTGCATTATAGGTTATTAGAATACATATTATGGTTCTAGTTTGGGGTTTTTATGGGATCCTTTTGTGTGTGAACATGTGTGTATCTGCCTTTGTATGTATTTCATGTGCTTTTTCTTTGGCTTTTTTCTTTGCTTGGTTGTTTCATCACATTGGCATTTGTTTTGTTCTGATTTATCTTATCTGATTTTCTTATTATCCTTAGATGCCTGTGTTCTAAAGAGAGACAGAAAGGGAGAGAAGGGAAGCAACTAGGAGGAGAAGGGGGAGGGGGAACCGTAATCAGAATACACTTTATAAAAATAATCTATTTTCAATAAAAGAGAAGAATTACTCTTAAAGATTTTCATCTGGCCAGAGAGATGGCTGAGCAAGCAAGAGCTGTGCTTGGATATGATAGGTTTCAGTTTCCAGCACCCACAGGCAGGCTTAGAACCTTCCCCAATCCCAGGGCTTTCACTGAATCCTCTAGCCTCCCCTGGCACTGTGTGTACTTACATATGTGCAGGCAACACACTCAAATACATCGAACCAATCTCTAAAAGCCATTAAAAATTTTATTTTCATTTCTGCACATGTGTGGGCACATGTGTGCAGGTACCCAGAGAGACCAGTAGCAGGAGAGTGCATTAGACCCCCTGCAGAGAACATTACAGATGTTGTAAGCCATTAGACTTGGGTCCTGGGAGCCCATCATCCTTTGCAAGAGGAAGAACAGTAAGAGCTCTTAACTGCTGAGACATCTCTCCCACCCATAGATCCTTTATGTTCTTATTTTTGGATAAATCGTACACATGTACTTTGTTTTTCTTTTCTTTTCTTTTTCTTCTTTTGGCCTGTTTACTTGTATTTCTCTTTGTCCTTTCATGATGGGCTTTTCACTGGGTTGTAATTCGGTTTTTACAATTGGGTGGATTTTAGAGAGGACATAAATATATTGTGCTTCACCATCAACTACACATTAACAAAATGCCTATCCAATTCAATGTCTGCCTCCAACATCTAAAGATGGTATTGGTTTTATTCTATTAAAACTACATGTGAAAATTGATTTGTGTTTCATGTCACAGTTTTCAGGTCATGACAATCTAGAAAGGGCCATAGTGTTCAGCTAATTAACAGTTTGAAAGACACTACACCAATCCCACATGTGGCAGAATACAGTTTTACAAGTGGATGTTGGAAAACTGAAATCAGTCCCATTGTCTTGCTGCTACTGTAGTCTTCTCAAACCATACCTGTGTTCCCTGTCTGTGTTCAGTTTAGGAGTCAGGACTGCCCTTAAATATGCGGTAGACAGAAGACACGGTGTGAGTGTCAAAGCTCACTCAACTGGTGGGCGACGTAGTTGCTGTTCAACAAGGTGGTATGACGCGATAAAAAACGTA
Source organism: Peromyscus leucopus (assembly GCF_004664715.2). Classification (NCBI taxonomy): domain Eukaryota; kingdom Metazoa; phylum Chordata; class Mammalia; order Rodentia; family Cricetidae; genus Peromyscus; species Peromyscus leucopus. Next base: position 19,191,605 of record NC_051073.1, on the reverse strand, counting down.
CAAAAGCCCTACATATGCTGATACAAGGCTGTCCCTACAGAGCCTCTGACCTTTACTGTTTGACTTGAGAATCTTCAGAAAAACTCTGTGCTTCCATTTTCTCGTCTGCAGACCAAAGTTACTGATTTTCAAAATCCCCTTCACTTTTAAAATTTTATGACTTTGACTTTGTAATTTTAGTGGCTCCTCCAAAAGACAGCATATGATTCCTATGCCTTCACATTCAAAAGAAAATCTCATGTTTCAGATATTCACCTGAAACTCATCTGTGTGGGATGATGTCTTTTAAAATACATTCTTAAGATCTTTCCCTCTGAGCTCCCCTTGACCTTTCTCTCTCATTGCAGCATTTTTCAATCCTCTCCTCCCATCTGACTGCAATGAGACCATATTTACTTTCTCTCTGCCGATGCAAATTCTTCTTCCCAACTCTTCCAGCTTTGTTCAGGCTCCACATGCAGCTTCCTGCCTTGCGACATGAAAGTCACTCTCACCAAGCCTATCTCCCCAATCTACTTTTATCTGTAAAGTGGATTATAAAAGTTTTGAATAAAGGGTATTGTACCAGAACACGCTGAACTGCATAGCACCAGCACTTAACTGTTCTGAAGGAAAGAACTCTATTCATGGAAGTATTCAAAAATAGACCTGCATTTCAGGAAAGAAAAATGAACTAGGCTGGGAGAGATTGGTTTTTCCTAGTAGGGGTTACCACACTTTTCATAGCGTCTTAGTTGGTTAGTAGGGAGCTTTGAAAAAATATCAGCATGGTCTTCCCTATCAGCTGCTAGTTTAGGTCATTTTCAAAGAAACCCCCTGTGTATCCAGGATCCTAACCAATTCTCAACCCCATGATTTTACATTGTTGTGCCAGCTGCATCTGTAGCTCAGGCAGGGTTTATCTTCTCACCATGATACTTTTTAACTTTAATCATCTTATTGCCTGGAGGTCAATTTTTTTTTTTTTGATATTGAAAAAGAGTGAGCCTACTTGTCAAATTTTCTCAGCATTCTATTTCTCTAATTGGCCTGCTATCATTTCCAAAGTGTTACATCCAGTTTTATTCTTTGCATAGAACAAGTTTTCCACATCTACTTGCTAAGTTTTCTGTCTTTTCATTAAAACAAGCCCAAGAGCTTATCCTTTTTTTCTTCTTCCTAAATGAAAGAACAGTGTTAGAGATAATTAAGGTACCATTTAGTTAAGAAAACAAGTTTTCTGTTCTGATTTATGCCTTAAAACTCTCAACCAAGTTTTTCAAACTAAATTATTTTATGTAACACTGAAATAAGTTCACTGGAGAGTAGTAAGATATTGTATAGATTAGTTTGTATTGGGGTAATACATAGTTTTATATGAATATTATTTATGTATCTTTACATAATTTTATATAAATATTATTTACTTACCTTTATGCCAGCTCATAGAACATAGTGGCTGATTATGTAAATTTTTCTTAAATAACATAATGTTGTACCCTAAATTATGTGCTTAGTTAAGGCTTCCATGATCATGCCGTGACTGCTAAAACTAAGACCATTAACATTGAAATTAAAATAACACATGGTAACAGGAAGCTAGCTAGTGTTTTTAATTGCATTGAATAACTCTAAATTTAATGACAGAGACAAATCATGTAGAGCTTATTAGAGAACTAAATGGGATAACTGCACATTGAGTTATATTTCTAACAATATGTTTTTAGAGAGGTTATGCGATGTTTAGTGACTTTTTTTATATAGGCTTATTTTGGTTTGGATTTTAAATGGCCTCCAGTGAATGGTTTAAATAGTAGGTCATGACCTGGAGCCTGTGGGCTTCTGTAACAAACAAGTCATTGAGCAATAGGGCCTGGTGGAAGCCAGAATGGACCCTTCAGTGGGGCTGTTGATTGCTGTATACCCTAGCTCTCTGATTCACAGTTGCTCTGACATGAGACGCTTTCCTCCAGCACACACTTCCTATCATGATGCTCCACCTCTTTACAGTTCCCATCCCTGGAGCTCATTGATCATTGACTCTAAGCACTGAGACCATGAGCCACAAGAGTTCATTCACCCATTTTAGTTGATTTTGTCAGGTGTCTTGTGAGTTGTTTGTTACAGCAACAGAAAGGTAACCAAGACAAAAGGGAATGATGTGCTCAGGAATGTAGTTCACTGTAAGATTATTGCCTAGCATATTCAAAACACAGGGGTCAACCCATGGTACAAGTGGTAAAATCCACAAACACAGTTTACTCTATGTTCACACTCCCCTTCCGGTAATAGAAACCCTAAGATTTTGCCTACTGTCCATTATCATCTTCAGTTTTCCTTCAGCTTAAATGTGTTCACAGGTTAAAGTAGGATGTAAAAGTGACACAAGGTAACCTTGGTGAAATTTTATTCTTCTCTCTTGAAGGTGACAAATGAGCTACGCAGCAGTTTCAGAAGCTATTTGTGACTATCAGTGTAAAGTCACACATCATGGCCCTTTGTAAGTGTCATTTCTATCTAGTCAAGAATCAAGAATTTCCTTTTCTCGATACTTAGTTGTTATACTTACACAGTGAAATATGAATTATGAGTATGAATTAGAATTTTAAATTACAAATTATGCTAAAAATAGAAGTTGTTTATTTAGAAGGAGACCACTTTTTTATCTGAAAGCAGGGACTCTCCAATTATATGTTTAATAACATTTTTCTTCTTTAGCAAGTTTTTCAGTGTAGAAATGTATTCACTCTGAACTAAACAGACACCCACTAAAGTATTAAAATTATTGCATCTATATAGACATTTTTCTTGGTATCTTTTTAAAACTTTTCATTTTTTCCTTTTTATATTTTTATTGTTTGCTTTACTGGGATATGTATAGTACTATGTATCATTAACTATTTTATACAGAAAATCTTCAGAAATTTCAGGTTATTTATTCTGAGAACACTATTTTATCTGGTTTTAATAATCTTTGAAGGACATTAGCTCCTTGTGACTAATCTAGATAGAGTAAATTCACATATAACAAAGTGAAGATGCTATTACTTTATTTTTAAAGTTTGGTGTAGGAGAAATCTTAAAAGTTCTTATTAATAAAATCAAACCCGGAGCCAAGTATTGGGGTGAACACTGGAAGATCAGAGAGACAGAACAAGCCACAGCTAACCTCACCAGGCCAACTTCTCAGCTGACCTTGTTTCCTCAGACTGGAAGCCTCTGTGTCCTCATGTCCGAATGGCTCTCAGTTGAACTGTGCTGCTCAAAACCTAAAAGCTTAACCAGCCAAATGCTTAAACAGTCAAATGCCTCTAGTTCCTGGTTTTCACGCCTTATATACCTTTCTGCTTTCTGACATCACTTCCTGGAATTAAAGGCTCACTTCCTGAGATTAAAGGCATGAGTCACCATGCTTGGCTGTTTCCAGTGTGGCCTTAAACCCAAAGAGATCCAGATGGATATCTGCCTCTCAAGTGATAGGATTAAAGCATGTGTGCCACCATTTTCTGACCTCTATGTCTATCTAGTGGCTGTTCTGTCCTCTAACCCCAGATAAGTTTATCAGGGTGCACAATATTTTGGGGAACTCAATACCACCACAGTTTGGTCAAAACATTGAGATTTTTGATAGAGTCATTCATTTTATGGAGCATTTTGCAAAACATATTAAAGTAACCATCCTTCCTGTGTTTGACTTTAAGATATCCAGATGGATCATTACTTTAGTTCTTGACATTGATCACGATAGAATAATTTATTCAAAATATGCATTTTATTGATAATAACACCTCATATATATTTATGAACTGTGGAACTAAATTTCTGTTTTATATATTTTGTTTTTACAAGGTTATAAGACCTTAGTTTAAAAAAGTCAACTCATGCCAGATTGACTTGAATAATACATTTCAATCATTACTGTATCTCCATTAAGATAATGGTAAGTAGATAAATCAATTTGCATTTGGACCAATTAGAAGATTAATATTTATATACACAGTTTCAACTGATCTTTAATAAGAAAAAAATCACAGCAAAAATATCATATTGATTGTTATCCAGCCAAATTTTCCTGAAATATCTTCCAAAATGGAGTCTTAAAATTTTGTGTGACATATAGTCCTAATTACCATTGGTCTAATTCTTCTACTTTAAATTGTTTCTTAGACTTTCTCATAAAAATGCATTATTAAAATTCAACCAAATTTTCTCAACTCTGTGAGGGTAAGAAGGCAACAATAAATGATTTCAATATTGTGCATAATCCTACCAGGGTCCCCTCCTTTATTGGAATGTTCCTGTCATTGCAAACTAGCAGGTGTAATGGAACTAGACGAGGACCTCTGGGGATAAAGACTAAACAAGAATGCTGTGGATATGTTGCACAGCACAGGCATGCAATTAAATATGCAATTATAATAGCTAATAAATTTTCATTCTGTGGTAGGGAACAAAAATAAGAGAGGTTATTTCTTGATACATTTTAAGATTCCTGCTACAGAAGCTACTATCTACACTGAGAAAGATTGATATGTTCACAACTTAATTAAATTCAAGCTCCCGATAACCCTCTGATAAAAATGGAGCCCAAACCTCTCAGATGTCTGTGTCTGCTACTTGTTTTTGATCAAGAAAAATAAAATTAACTCTTCAGTAAAATGAGCTAAGTAGATTTCCAGAAGCTAATTGTGATCAATGGGAATTGACCTATATAAGCAAAATAATCAGGACAATGCTGGTATAAGCAGTTATATATGTCAGAAAAAGGTACAGCCCCACATATATAAAAACAAATACTCAGATACTCTATGTATAACCTCAAGTACTTATATACAAACAAAACAGGTACATACAGATACACACAATTGGGTTTACATATGTATTTTTACCTAGACATATATGTATATGTTCATAAAAACATACAAATGAAATAGTAGTATATTTGCAAAAAAGTTATATAAACTTTTCACAATCCCTTCAAAACAGCCTACTTTCCCTAAGGAGTGCTGCTGTAGGGAGAGGCTGAGACTTCCCAGCAATTTAGGGGAAAATCCTAGTTTGTAGCTTGGTCTCTTTCTTCAGCTTGAAAGATAACCAAATATCTTGTGCATGTGTTTTTCTGGTCACGATAGGTAACAAACAAATGTAGCATTTACTTCATCTCCTCTGAGTATATCTTTTCATCTCATTTGCCTCCACGCAGCAGTCATTCTAGTGCTTGGGATTAGCTGGAAGAGGACTTCGGAAATAAAGGGTCAAATGGACATCCTGCATCTGTGGATCATGGATGAGAGCTAAGGGATTTCTTCTGTTTTTATTTCTCCATATCTTGTCGTGTTTCTCTGTTGTGGCTGCGGGCAGTCAGACTGAGAACCTTCTGTCAGTAGTGCTGTGTTCCAAGGCTTATTTAGTCAGTTCTTCATGCCGATGTGTCAGTGTTCAGCACTGGATGACAGTGGCTTTATCAAGCTGCATGCTACCAGTTGGAGAAGCTATATTATCAAACTTCTGTGGAATCTTCTTACCCTTGAGGACTGCCTTAAATGCTCCCCTTGACAAAGAGACTATGACAACTTCCATGATTTCTTAACCCTGACCCGACTGCCATATGTTTCTGTGATTTGATCAATAAATAATTAGCTCTATAATCAATTCATTATGAAAAATATGCCTGCTATTTACAGCTGCATTTTTGTTCAGAGTAGAGACAATGATGATGTAAGTATTCAAAGCAGTCTTGATCAATACCTGCTAGAAAACATGGTTTAAACTGGATTTATGATGGAAAAAAATAGGTAATTATTTCTAAACACAGTCACTATATTGAAGTTGTGCTACTAATGTTAGATCTGTGCAACTGTAACAGCATCTAGACCATATGAAAGATGCTGCATGTATTTCTTTATTAGAAAAGTTTGTTTTCTGCTTCCTTGACATCAAACCTACTCATGTCAATCCTGGTGCTTCTCATGATAGACAGAAAGTACATCAGCTCTATTACATGATCATTTTTCATTTGGTTAATAAGGTGAATAAAACAAGACAATGTTTTCCTTATGCCATAAGAAAGACACTGTCCTGAATAGGGCTGCTATGTCAACTTGAATAACCACAGCTGGTCAGCAATGGACATACACATGACTGAAGAATGAATGTTGACTGTGTGTTACTGGGTGTGACTCCAAAGTCACTTCATTCTTTTTGGTAAAGGCATTCTTGTCCTGACAGAACAAATAATAATGGAAATATGTTCATGTATGCCAAACACAAGAATTCTTTTCAAGATACTAAACTGGAAGTCAAATACTATTTTTTAGATTTTGCCAATAACATTGCCTTGTGTCAGCTTCTGTATGTGCTTGAGATAATCCATAACAACATTGTTAGCTAGCACTAATATCTCATGACTGTGATTAGAACAACCCTAGACAAGACCACTAAAGTCACTATTACCTTGCTTGCAAGAGATATTTATTAGATAGTTAAGATGTGGTCTGTGGTTGGATAAAATACAAATAAAAGGAAACTTGCTGTTTTGTGTGGTCCCTCAAATGATATGTTCAACACTTTAGAAAATGTAATAAAACTTCAAGATGATGATAAAGGTGCCTTGCACCTAGTAAAATCTACAGGTTACCTAGAATAATCATCATTAGGGACTAGTGAGTCTGTCAATTTCAATGCCATCACACTGAATGGATAAAAGGATCATTTGAACTGACTGCTATAATTATGAAATAAGTTTTTGATATTTGAGTGATTTAAACAGCATGGCTGGGCTTTGACAGTGGAGATACAGCCCTTGGGGCTCACCATGCAGATACCACTTTGGGTCTTTGTCAGATTAGAGACATCACTAGTAGAGTGAGTCCCAGAGATAACTTATCAAAGAATTTCCTGTTGCTTAGCCTTTCTGAACTTCATATCTAGGAAAGTCATTGAGAGATTTAGAAGAGGTTGTGGCTTTACCTAACCTAAAGCATAGTCCTTGAACATCACATGGAAATTTGTTAGAAACACAGAATCAGACTCTGAGTTAATAAGAATGTCTATTGTACACTTAAGTTCTAATCACTTGGAGAGTTGGGTGAGACACTCAGAAGTTGTCTTTTATGTGCTATTAGTATAAATGCCTGACTTGTGAGCACTCTACTACCACACACTAGACCACAAATCTTAGAGATTACTGATGATCTGACATGATACAAAAATGCATAGTGCATTAAACTCTTCCAATGGGCTCTCAGTTTGAATATCATGCAAAAGTGGTATTTGGTATGTCAAGACTTTGTTTATGTATAGTTGTCAGTGTTCTATAGTGATTTTTAAAAGAGAAAGAGTATGTACAAAAATGTCATTGACATAGGTACCGGTCCCACTGCCTGATTGCCTCCAAAACAGTTCAAGCCAATCAACTGTCTCACTTATTCAGAAGGCCTGATGCAGTTGGATGAGCTGGCTGTTTAGAACCTGGGGCCTATGCAGGGACACTTTGCTCAGCCTGGGAGGAGGGGACTGGACCTGCCTGGGCTGAATCTACCAGGTTGAGCTGAATCCCCAGGAGAGTCCTTGCCCTGGAAGAGATGGGATTGGGGGGTAGGCTGGGGGGAAGGGCGGAGGGGGGCGGGAGGAGGGAGGACAGCGGAATCCGGGGCTGATATGTAAAATTAAATCAAATTATTAAAAAAAATTGTAATTGTTAAAAAAAATGTCATTGACTTCTGAATATTAAATCTTGACTAGAAATAAAATTCATTTCTTGTTAGTAGCTCTATAATAATGTCTAATTTTCACTTAATTTCCCTAAACATCAATATGAGGGAACATAGAAATTGCCTAATCAATAAGGGACATCTTTAGAATTACTTTTCTTTAAAGGTAAGGGATTCTTTGGCCAATTTTACATTAATAGGGTTCACTACTGTTTATAACCAGTGTTTATATATATTAGGAATTCCAGAATCACTGTGTTTTTTTGATGATAACTATATAGTTCCATTGCAGAAAAGCAACTCAATTTCCACACTGGTGTTTGGGAATGTACTCATATTTGGAATATATTTATATCCCTCCATATACTTCTCCTTGCTCCCTTCCAAATTCATGGCTTTTTTCATCAATTGGTATTGCAGGTCTAGTTATGAAACAGTTTATTTTCTAAAATTCTGAATAGGATTTTTTTTTGGTATGAAACTTTTTGTTAAGAAGATAATCATTTAAATCTAAATCTCCCGGAGATTCTAACTAGAATTTATCTGCTACCTTTATTTCCTACTTCACCCTTTTAGCAAAAGAAAAGATATATGATACATCCATCTGTCTATTGTTCCCAGTGGCCACTGTGCAATTCTAGGTTCTTGGCCTCTTTACTTAAAAATGAAATCTAAGCCCTTACAGATTTACGAAGTAGCACAGAAACATTGTTCAAAGTCAAGAACAAGGGTCACATATATGGTCAAGACTAACAGGACCACTTGAGTATAGGAACTCAAGGGTTTGTTTTATTATTTGGGACTTTATCTTATGGGTTCAAGAGAAGCAGTTTGGTTGCTAGGCACATAGTACAGGTTGTTCTTTATTTTTATAGATACCCTAGATTGCATTGGTCTTTGATTACTAATCATGCCTCTTTCCACAATGCATTTAATTTTAACCACAAATAGGTATAACATGGTAAGGAGAAGATTCTTCCTAAATAATTGACTCTGAGAAGACAGTTTTTCTTATATTTCATGCACACAGAACTGATTTGGGCTAGATGTGGTTACTGGCCAAAGTCTGAAGGTGCCTACATAATATTTATGAAAAGAAACAGTGCTATTGACATGTGGCTAGTGGAAGTAACATTCTCCATTATTTAAGTCAGGTATTCATGCATTCTACTGTAGAGAGAGTCCCAGATCGCAAATGGTGGCTAGGATCATTGCTAAAAGAGGTGTGTGCAAGCCTCAAGCCAAGAGGAGCTCTAGCTCACTAAGCCATTCATTCTGTCTCAGCTTTGGTTAAGACCCTCTAAATGCTTCCATACTCTCTCCTTGCTCCTTTTCAAATTTATGACTTTTTTCATTGTCATTACATGTATGCATAAGCATATAAATATGATTTACTCAGTCTGTATAACGTTACTTACATGTATATTTTCAGGACTGACAATTTGGTACTGAATAATGAATTGGTGTGCTATTCCCTAAGGAAGACTGTTTCTCCAGCTCTCAGTATTTCTTAGTGGCCTATAAATGTTTTTGTAGGGTTGAAGCCTCCTGGGCTTTTCCCTGTTTTCTTTAACATGTGTGTTGTTCCCTTCCTTGTTTATATTCAGGCAATCTTGTTGGCAAGACTCAGTGGGGTTGCTTCTGACTTTTAAAAGATCATCGTGTATACTGACTCTAAGCAAAGAAGCATGGAACATGGCTCATGCTCAGAACACCAATTCATAGGGTTATTATTCATCTGTGGTACAGGAGATTGAATTCATGACCTCATGAAAATGAGGGATGCATGCTATCATTGAACTACACTCTCCACACATTTGAAACTGGATAAAATAAAGTAAGCACATAGAAATAATTGCTTACAATTAATGGTCATCTACTGTGTTCTACATGGGATTCTAAGAATTTAATGTTTACTTATTTAATCTCAAAATAACCCAGGAGTCAGATACTGTTACTATTCACACTTGATAATATAGAAACAGGTACAAAAAAAGTGTGTGTATGCCACTAACATAATGTATTGTATTAGTTACTTTTCATATTACTTTAATAAAGTACCTTAAAAAAAGCAACTTATGGGAGAGTTCATTTAGACACTCAGCTTGAAGGTGCAGTCCACCATGGTAGGGAAATCAGGGAATCAGGAGATTGAAGTGGCTGGTCACCTTTCATTCACTGTTGAGAGAGTGATGAATGCCACTCTTCAACTCACTTTCTCCTCTTTATACAGTAACAATCCCACCCCAGGGAAAGGTGTTACCCATAGTTGGATAGATCATCCCACTACAATTAACCTAATTAAGAGAAGGCCTCTCTGGCATTCCCAGAGACCCCCAACTCTCAGGAGACTGTAGAGCTCATCAAGTTGATAATTGAGATTAACCATCATATGTATCAAATCCAGTAGGTACCAGATTTTTAAAAAAACATAGCTCAGTAATTTGAATCTCAACACTAAATTCAGTAGCTTCCTTTGTGTCTGCTTAGCTAAACTTTATTATTTTTTTTTTTCAAAATATCCACATGTGAATACTTTTTGGTAAGGTTAGAGCAAGAGAAATTTAGGAAATTTGGAAGATGGGTGTGAAATGATAGCCAGGAAATAAGGAAGCTGATCAGAGGGCTTTAGGTCTCTTTGTAGGTGTCAAATGTGTTTTTGATCATTGATATGGTACGCATTTTTGTGGTCATAGACTACATTGGTACAGAATTACTGTAGTTTCTTTATGCTGTGGGTCAAGCTTTCGTGAGGAGACATGACAATTTCATGTGTCATGGTGGAGAGTTTTGGCTCCTGTGAAGGTTACTCAAGGTATGACACTTGAATTAGCTTCATTTCTATTGCTGAGATAAAATACATAGAAAAAAAGAACTTAACAGAGAAAGTATTTAATTTGCCTTACAGCTCCTATCATGGTTGCAAAGACATGGTAACAGGCAGGAAGGCACAGTGGTGGATGGGAAGTTGGATGACCACACTTGACTCAGGAAGTAGAGTCAAGATATATGGCTTTGAATGTTGCCCTAGAGACATGAGTCCTTCAATCCACCTTTTAAAGGTCTAATAACCTTTCCAAACAGGGCCATGAACAGGGGTTGAAGCCTTTCAACATAGGAGTAGATGTGGAGTTATAATGTAAGGATCTGAGTATCACTGAAAGAAGACTCCAGACTCAGATAGTATGTAAAAACAAAGAGCGTTTATTCTGCAGAAACTACTAGAATTCAGGGTTGACCACTTTTACAAAATGGTGACCCAGAGAGGAGCATGCAGGCTCCTTTTAAGCACAGCTAGGAAAATTTCAAAAATTAGATCATTTCAAACATGATTGGTCAAGTAAGCAACAGTATACTTTTGATTAGCTGAGGTTAGTCTTACCATCTTTGGGCATGCTTAGGCAAGTCTGAGCAAGTTTTGAGGGTAGAGGTGGAGGGTGGGAGGGGGGGTGTTGTTGCAACACTGTCCTTATTTGGTCATTGCTTTGAAATACTGTGGAGCTGACTGAGGTCTCTCCATGGTCCCTGTTGTCAGGAGTGTTGTTGATTAACAGCACTTTGCTTAAGAAACTGAAACTTAGACCCAGCTTGTAAATTGGAGGAAGTTTAGACCTCTCAACAATTTACGAGACAAACATAGCAAGTACAGAATGGCTTCCCATTTATTTTTATGAGGTTATGATTTTTTATTTTTAAATTACCTTGTTTATAGGTTTTTTTCACAATTAGGGCTCACCTGATCTTTAGTTACTGCTTTTGTAACTAATCTTGTGCAGACACTGATAACTTTTGCCCTCATTTTTTTATTGATATTATGTGATGTTCTGATTATAATCTTACTGGTTTTTTTTGGGCTACTTCTTCAGAGTAACAAAGAGTTTAAGTTTTGGAATAAACTCCCATTTATTTTCTATACCTCAGAAATTCTTCTTCCCTAATAGAGTACACACTGATATACATCTCTGGGAAACAAACAAGATTTGTTTTTAATAGACCAAGATGTTTCTTGATGTTAAGAGGTGAAAACTTAATGTGATTAAGAAACCGATTATAGCTCACTGCAGTTAGCATTACTAATTAATATTTGATATCATCATCATCCTCATTTTGTCTACTTCTCTGAACCGTTCATGAGTTTCTAACCAAGAAAACAAGGAAGACATGCAAATAAAATCATAAATTCATCCTGGTTTGTCTAGATATTTAAATAGGAAAATTTCTTCACAAGTCCTCAAAGGATAAATGATTATATTTTCATGTTTAATTCAAGTTTTAACTACTTATACCAATACCTGTATCATGTTACCTGAGATTTCTCTTCTGCTTCTGCTTCTTCCTCTTCTCCTCCTCTTCCTTCTTATTTGAGACAAGTTTCTTTATGTAGCTCTGGCTGTCTTGCAGCTCACTTTGTAGACCAGGCTGGCCTCACTCAGAGATCCCTCTGCCTCTGCCTACCTGAGTGCTGGCATTAAAGGCATGCATCCCCACATCCAGCTTTATATTTATTCACATGGCTTTCATTTACCTCAGCAATAGCATCCAAGCCTCATGACTCTGCTATGTTGAGAGAAAATCCTATTTTCCAACTGCTTAATACTCCTTTATACCCTTTACAGTTCTGAAGACTGTTTAAACGCCAGTGCCCAGACTGCTCCCAGGTGTCTACTAAAGTTTTAAATGCAGAAGAACTTCTCAGGGAACTATACAGCAGTTGCTTTATGCAACACTCTTTGTCTAGATATTTCTGTGAGTCTATTTACATGTAGTAATTTCCCTGTCCTGGTTAAAGCCAGAAAATGTGATTTATTGTAGCATTCTTGCAGAAAATGACAGATGGGCTCATTAGTCTTTTGATTCATAAAACTCATGATGTTGTTTTGCTTAAAATAAGAAGCAAAAAATAAGCAAGTTCCTGATAGGTTGGATTCTGTGTCAGAGCTAAGTAAAGTCAACTCTGCAGATTAGGGAAGGAACTGACAAAGGAGCTGTGGGGAGGGGGGACGACGACGGTGGGGGGGGGACACGGACACACACGACGACAACGACTGTGCAAATGAGTGAATTGCACTTGGTGAGAAGTTGTGCATTATAAGGTGGTGGTTAAAGTGGAACTGAGGATCCAAAAGTTCTGGGAACAAGGAGTCAAGGAAAGGGACTGAAGTTGCCTGTTGTTTGTTGTTCGGTTTGGATGTCACTGCAGCAGGAGAAAGAACAAAGAAATTAAATAACACAAGCCTTAAGAGAATGTTTTAAGGGAAAATAAGTCACCACCAATAGATGGATAGTAGAATACAGAGTGGTCTCTGTTCACAAAGGAACCAAACTGAAAGGAAAGAAGGCTTCCTTTGGAACGTCAATACAGAGACTCTTCAAGAAAGCCCAGTCCAGAAGCTGTAAGCTTATTGTTATTGAAATTTTTACTCATATTGATTAACCATTCATGGTTTTTTCTTTGTCATCAGCAAAACTACTTCAAAAAAAAGAAAGAAAGAAAAAAGAAAGAAAGAAAAAGAAAGAAAGAAAGAAAAGAAAAGAAAAAAGAACTCTCCAGTCAAATCCACATTTAAAATGACAGCCGGAGACTTTCAAATCATATTGTCTGCTTTGCATTTGGAAGCAGCTATGGGATGGATCGTAGGGCTTGCATCATTTTTTTACATTAACTAAAATTAATGATAAAAACTTAGTGGATTACTGAAAAAGAAATCTCATAACATGATAAACATTGAGCAAACCATTGACTAACTCATTAAAATCACTATTGCTAGAGAAAGTTTCTTATGGTTTGTGTCCATTTCTGTGTCTGCATTTTATAATTTGTGAAACATAAATTATTTCTTAAACTCTGATGATTTAAGCAATTGTGATAAAATAATTTTTAAAATATAACAATATGGTATGTATATGACATTATTAAAATTTCAAAGATTGTGAATACTGTCTTCATAAAAAAAACTTTTGTTTTATTCATATTTATATAAAAAAGCAAATGTTAAAGAAAACCAAACTTCAACCATTCACATTTTGTTTAGATAGTTTGATATTTCACATGGATCAGTATTCTAATGTTCAGATAGGCTTGATGTAAAAAGTCCTTCCAAACCTGAATGCAACATAACAAAAATACATTATTCAGCAAGAAAAGAGAGAGGCATTAACACTTACTTTAGGGTCTGTGCCAGTGGAATGGTCTGTGCTATGAGAGTCAACAATATTAAAAGCATGTCTTTTGACTCATGTGTTTAATATACTGTATTTGATGATAAGTATATATTATATTTAATGCTAATGTTTCTAGTAATTCTTTGTTTATATATGATTCTATGTCATTGTACTTTTGTGTATCTCTTTTATCTTCTGTGACCCATCATCACTTTATTTTACTAACCCACACTCAGAAACCTCTCTCAAACAGTAATAACCACCCTAATAAGTAGCATTGAGCTGACACTATCTGTGACAGTTTTCTGAACTGTCAGCTCACAGCTGGAACAAATTTAGATAACACACATCTGGGCAGCTAATCCAAGAAAACTAACTAAGAATGAAGTTATTTCACCAGAGTTGGAAGCACCTTCAGGAACTTCAACTATAAAGAGGACCCAGCACAAAGCAATAATTGATCCTTCTAGGATTCACTTCTTGCTGCTGATGGTGTCTATCCTTTGTTGGCCTCAGAACCCAGCTTGTTGGACCTTCCTCCATAGACTAGGACCAACAAGCCTCCAGAAATTCTCTAGGGCTTTAGTGCCAATCTTAACGGCTAACTCATCCAGCTTTGTGGACTGATTGTCTACCGCATTCTAAGCTTCTTTAGTGTGTAGATGCTGGTTGTTGTACTACCCAGCCTTTATTGTGTAAGGCAGCACAGTGAATCCATTAACACACTACTGCTCTAGTTCTAAAACACAGTATATAAACTAGGAATGAATTACCCCATCCCAGTTTCTTTTGAAGAAGAATGCCAAGAGGCAGAGAGCTTAATTAATATGTCTATTACAACTTAAAAAGTTGGTGGTAGGTTAGGATTCATACTTAGACAGCTGAACTGATCACAGAAGATACAATATGATGATGTTCAGAGAGAGGATCTACCATGAGGATGTGATCACAGTGACTTCTATTTTCTGATTAAAGAAAACCAATTTTTTAAAATGTCCATATGGATAAATGAATAATTTCAACAAAATATTTTCTATTTTTACACTATTTTTAGATTATCCAAGATTCTTCTCATTATAAAATGATATATTTTCATTGGTAATACTTCAAGATTAAGATCTAAATTATGTTGCCAAGTGGCCTACTAACTAATTTAGTGGAAATGAACTTCAGTTCTTCCCTGCTTGCTAATATGTCATAATGTGCTTCCTAGTTTGTTCTTCATGATTGTTAGAAACAGACTAGAATGTCATTAAAAAATAATAGAATGTTAGGAATCAAAAAGTGAAAAGAAAGAAAAATAGAAAAGGTTGTGTTCACCTCTTGTTGCCCCATGCCCACCATGTCTGGGTCAATGCAATCAATCTCTTCTCCTGTTTATGTTTGTAAGAAATTGAGATGGTTCTGAGGCCTCATGTCACTGCTCTCTAGTGTTTCTGCTTAGTTATCTGGCTGCTAGCATTTAGATATGGTTTGAATGGATAAATCAGGAGTTCATGTGTTGAAATTTAATCCACATAAGGACACTGAGTCTATTGGAAACTTGTTCCTACCATCTTGTTTAGAAGTAAGACCAAAGCCGGGCGTGGTGGGCACGCCTTTAATCCAGCACTCGGAGCAGAGCAGGCGATCTTTGTGAGTTCGAGCCAGCTGGCTACAAGTGAGCTCCAGAAAGCGCAAAGCTACACAGAGAAACCCTGTCTCGAAAAAACCAAAAAAAAAAAAAAAAAAAAAAAAAAAAAAAAAAGAAGTAAGACCATAGGGAGATGTGTAATGTTAAAGTTATCTAACCCTTTGATCAACACTGATCGTATATGAGACTAAGAAGGCACTCAAGATTGAATACTGCTGTCCTTAAAAGAAGAGAGGCCAGAACACCCCAGAAACACACATGCACAATACACATAAACATTAAGATGCACACATACACATATATGAGACCTCACAGAAATACACAGAAATGCACATACACACATATGCATGCACAGATGTACATACACACTTAACACTCAGGTACACACATACAAGCATACACTAACACACAATACATCTACAAAACACATTTGTTTGTGTGTGGGGGATACACACACACACACACACACACACACACACACACACACACACTTCCATGTCTATTTGTGCTGTGCTTATTTATGTTTGTTTAGTCAGCCATATTGTTGAAGTATCATGGGTGAAACTTCTTTGTCATTCGTAGGAGAAACAGCCTCACAGTGGATTTCCTGGTCCTCTAGCTTTTATAATCTTTGTGTCTTCTCTTTTGTTATGTTCCTTGAATCTTAGATTCAGAAATTGTGTTATAGATATATCAGCTGGGCCCAGGAACCCCTTGATCATTTTTTTTTCTGCGATTTGACCAATTGTGGCTTTTTGCAATGACCTCCTTCTGTTGCAAAGAGAAGTTTCTTTGATGAGGGGCAAGGTCTATATTTTTCTGTGGGTGTAAGGATAAATATTTAGAGTGCAATTATGGATTACGCTGTTTCTATTAAGTGCCGGTAGTAGATTCTTCTTTAAGATCCATAACCTGGCTAGCTCTGGGAAGTGGGCTACGTTTCCAGGACCACAAATGGGTTTCTTCCTGTTGAGCTGGCCTTAAGTTCATTTAGACAGCTGTGTGTTACTACTGTGATCTGAGGACTGCTGCTACTCCACTCTTTGTGATACCTTGCAATACTGATTTTGATTGTGGTTGATGGATACCACAACTGCGTCACTATTGGCTGCTTTCCTCCTTGTTAGCACAGCTTTTGACGTGGGTGTAACCTTGCCTTTTGAAAATCTTTTTCAAAGAACGTACACACGTATTTCAAGTGCTGAACATGAGCACACCTATGTTTCATTAATCCTAGGTCGTGCCCCGGATTGGTTGTCACTGCAGAAGAACAGTTGATACAAGTTAAAGGGGAAATACTACAGATAGGTTGTTTGTGTTTCACATCTATGCATAGATTCTCTACTGTGGCAATTAATCTTTGCTCTTGTTTATTATTAATTATCATGAAACTCTTTAGTTAATGGATATATTCTTTTATAACCTATTTCACATTATTATGAATTCATAGTCTTCTACATACTTGTCAGAAACAGTGGACATATCATAATATTAAAACATATGTATTCCAAAACCTCCAAATATTTGAGTTTCCTCTGGGAATTCTGTTAAAATGATATGTTTTTAGAAAAATATGTATTTCCAGACTCATTCATCAAGGATTCTTATTGAATTAGCCTGGGAATTTGATAAGCTGCTTTTAAATAAAATCAGCCAATGTAATAAATGTGTACCTGACTCTGAGCATGCATGGGGTATAGCAGCTTATTTATTAGGGAACAGGTCTTACTAATCTTAGGAAGTTATTATAAGGATGAGTCATTGAACAAGCTAAGAGTTATTTGGAGTGAGAATCCACCATCTCATAGCCTATTGTATTTAACACTCATGAACTCTGGGAGCTTTATCAAGGTTAGTGCTTTTTCTGCTACATTCTCATCATCTTGTCTGTGGACATCATAACATCCCTTGAATGTGAACATCAACATACTGTTGGTGTGAAAAGAATAAGTAGATGTGTCAGAGAGTGAACACATAATATGTGGTGGAAATGTCTTTCTGTATGCTGTGAATATATGTGGTTCTCATTGGTTGATAAGTAAAGCCTTTGGCCCATGGCAAGGCAGCTTAGAGGCAGGCAGGAAATCCAAACAGATAGACAGGAAGAGAAAGGAGAGGCAGAGGGGCCCACTGCCAGCCCCTGCCATGAGAAACAAGATGTAAAGGTACTGGTAAGTCACGAGCCATGTGGCAAAGTATAAATTTATAGAAATGGGTTAATTTAAGATATAAGAACTAACTAGTGAGAAGACTGAGCCACAAGGCCATATCATTTGTAAATAATATAAGCCTTTGTGTGTTTACTTGGGTCTGAGTGGTTGCAGGACCAGGAGGTCACAGGAATTTTATAAGTGGCTGTGGGACCTTGGTGCCAGGAGAGCAAAGGAAAACTTTCAGCTACATATATGCAAATATAATATTCTTTTAATAGTTCGAGAATTACATACTACATGCATACATACAATGTATGTTGACCATGTTCCTACTTCTTCCCCTAATTCCTCCCAGAACCACTACCCATTTGTCTACTCTCTCTTAACTTCCTGTTTCCTTGTCAATCATTTGTGAGTTTTTGAAAGCCCTCTTCCTTTGCTCTACTGAGCTCTGGTAAATAGTTGTCAGCAAGAGAAGAAGTTCAGTACCTTTGGGCCATGACCCACTTAAGTGCTTCTTTAGCTGGGGGAAAAATCCAACACAGCTTTAAATGTCAGCATTATCTTAGAATCCCCTGGTGTCAGCCTCCAGGGTAAGACTGCCATTTGTAAATATAAATTCCAGGCTTTTCAAATAAAATACTAGAAGTTATTATATCTGTCAGATGAAACAGATAAATATAAGTCTGTAAAATTCTTAAAATTTTGTCTCTCACAAACTATCTCAGGGGCCAGAGAGATGACTCAGAAGTCAGGAATACTATTTATTCTTTTAGAGCGCTCAGGTTTGTTCATTAGGATGCACTTATCGGCTCACAACCATCTATCACAAGTCTAACTCCAGCTCCAGAGGTAAGACACCATCTCTGACCTCCTTGAGTACCAAGCAAGTCCATGGTAGGCATTCATAAACAGGAAAAACATACAAATCAGCCTAAAGAGTTAAAAAAAAAAGGTTACCTTGAATATAAATATATTTAATTATCCAATAAAAGAGGCAGTGAATGAATAAATAAAACAAAACAAGATCACAAACTCAGTAAAAGTGGGAAATTGGAAGGAAAAGGATTAAATAAGATCTTCCATGTATCCAAAACAAAGCAAAGATAGTTATAAGTACAGCAGGTAATATACACTGTGTATTGAAAACAATATATAGAGACAGAAATTCACTATGTAATGACATGATCATCAGCTCTGTTGTATGACATTTGGTTTGTGTTCTGACAAATAAAGCTTGCACGAGATCAGAGGGGGGAGGTAGACAGTAGTTAGCCATAGAGGCCAGGCAATGGTGGCATACTCCTTTAATCTCAGCACTTGGGAGGAGGAAGCAGGGAGATCAGGAGTTCAAGGCCACCCTGGGTTACAGGAGATTGAATCTGTCTAAAAGAGAAACAGAGTCAGATGATGGTGGCACACGCCTTTAATCCCAGTATAATTAGGAGGTGGAGACAGGAATAAAAGGTGGATGGAGACAGGATTTCAACCCATTCAGTATGAGGATTCTTAGAGACAGCACTCCCCTACCCCTTTCCATTCTGTCTGAGATTTCATAGAGGTATGATGTTTCTGGTGGTTGGCTGCTCTGCTTCTCTGATCTTTCAGCTTCTCCCTAATATCTGTGTTAGGAAATGTTAGTGTTCAGAACCATCCCTTGGGGACCCTCCCAGCATCCTGACCGCATCATCTTACAAAAAGTCTCTTTAAGAGAAGACCCCTCCCCTTCCTCTCTCTCTCTTTCTTCCTCTCTCCCTCTTTCTTCCTTCCACAAGGCTGCATGCACGTCTGCTTTCCCTTTTTCCCTCTTTCGCACTCTCTCTCCTCCTTCCCCTTCCCCTTTAATAATAAAACTTTTCACGTGGATGCTGTGTCTACATGATGTGAGTAACTTTCCACTGCCCGTACCTTGGCTCAAACCTGCTAAGGCTACCTGTGCCGTTTTACAACAATCTGACTCCAGGTTTTTATTGTTAAGACTAATTAGGATTGTGCATCACAGTTCTATAAGAAGCAACTCAAATCTATATATACATGTATTGTCAGAGTCAGCAGACATCCATACAACAGGTTCAGAACTGGCAATTTTCTCAACATCACATGGAATATTTCTGAGGATAGATGCTTCTGTCAACCGGAAAACAAATGTCAGCACAAAAAC
Source organism: Peromyscus leucopus (assembly GCF_004664715.2). NCBI lineage: Eukaryota > Metazoa > Chordata > Mammalia > Rodentia > Cricetidae > Peromyscus > Peromyscus leucopus. The sequence goes on along the minus strand of NC_051073.1, from coordinate 19,171,805 downwards.
TAAAGTCTCATCAAGAATTTTTGAATTAAAATGGAATAAAATTATGAATGAAGAACTAAAAAAACTTTAAGTATCCAACTAAGTGAAATTAAACAACATACTCTGAACAAATAGTGGGTCAGGAAGAAATTAAGAGGAAAATGAAAACTTTTCAAGACAAATGAAAATGGAGCTACAACAATATATCTGATCTGGAGGGATATACTAAAAACAATACTAGGAAACATGCTTACAGCAACTAATGTATTCATATAAAAATTATTGACAGTCTGAAATAAAGAGCCTATTTTTACACCTCAGGAAATTAACAAAATATGAAAGTAGTTTATGAATTAGTGGAAGGAAGGAATAAGGATGCAAACAGCAAGAAATACAATAGACATCACAAGTGACGTACAAAGATCAAACTTTTCTTTCTGAAAGAAAATAAACATAATTGTCAGATCCTTCACTAAACTAAGATGATTCAAGTAATAATGACAAAATTAGATATTGCAACAGAAACCAGTAATTACATGAGAATATTAGGCTAATGTGAATAAATAATCAAATGCTAACCATGTCCAGGAACACCTCAATCAACGTGCCCAGAAATAGTATTTTCCCAGCTGTCCCCATCAGGTGTAGTTAAGTTGACAAATCTACCTCAGTGGGAACACTTATTTATTGTTCTTCCTGGGAGTCTACCAGGTAGATTAATTTGAATGTTTGATAAGGATTTTTTTTCAGTCATTCGAATCCTGTAATCACAGTCCTTTGTGGGAAAGACATTTCCTTGAGTTACATAGACAGCATGTCAGCAGTTTCTCCAGAGCTGCACTGATGTGGTCCTGACCTCTATTTGCTAGAAATATCAGGACCACAGTTTCTATAACTGTATTAAGCTACAGACCTTGGAGCTTTTCATTTGCTCTTTGCAGATATTCTAAACATTTCTTCTTTGCCAGGGGAACTTCTGCTTATTTCTTAGTCCTGAGCTCTGGTGTAAAGAATCTTCTTGGCTTCCTCAGCGAGAAACTCTGGCTTTGTGTCAGACTCCGACAGTGACAATCAATGAGTTCAGGGAGAGAAGGGTTAGCAAATGACTGTAGCTAATCACAGCTATTGAGAAGACAAAATTAAGTCCAAAAAGGAAATGAAAGCAAACAGTTTCTACTTGCATAGTATTGTATAACAATTTTGATTGAAAAATTGATTTGATTTCTTCAGAATAATTAACTTCTGCCTACTTGTAGTTTACTATCATGAATAATCCCCAGCTCATGCAAATTATTTCAAATCAAATTAATTCTTTGGGTAAGGTTATATGATTATAATTAACAAAGAAAGAAAATAATTTAATTAGAAGTATCATATAATTATTTTTCCTCAAAGAAATGAAATTACTGCAATTACTCCTGAACAGATAGTATAGAATTCTGCAATGGATAAGTTGAATGTATCCACCAACAAAGATGCTGGCTGGTAAGTTAGAGAATTAGAGGACATCTAGGGGTTCATCTTTTTTTGAGGATATTCCCTGGCACACCAGCAAAATTTTAAATAGAATAATTATAGAAAAGATTACACTGAACAACTACTCAGGTGACTTAAATTTTGTCTTAAAATTGTTGCTTTCACAATTCTCAAATTACCCCTTCACATTTTGTTAACTAGATTCACACACACACACACACACACACACACACACACACACACACACACACTTAATATCTGCAAACATCAAGACATTTTAACCCATCTTCATTTTTTAAGAATTTAGTAAAGGAGCTAAGGAGAGCTACATAATTTCTCACATTTCATTATAGTTCTTGAATCACTAAATTAAGCTAATCTTTTAAAATAGCAAGAGGAAATGTGAAAATATTTAGCAAATGTCTTAGTGGAGGTTGTTGAAATTCTTATAACAAAAAATTGCTAATGAATTTAAATCACAGGTGGATAATTTAATGTGTAAATTGGTATAAGACTACTACTCACAAACAATCAAAGTGGATACTCTCAACAAACACAGTCTTTGGTATTATTTAACATATTGTCTAAACAAAAGGTGTCCAGAAAATGTTATTTTTACTTTAAATACCATTATCTCAACACATGAGTAACTTTCCTTAGGGTGTATGATATATCATTATATAAAATGAGAGATTTATAAATAATTTAAATTAGGCTGTGAAACACTAAAATTTCCAATAGAATCTGGGAATCAAAGAATAAGGAGAGATCATAACCGTTATATTATAGATGATAGTGTCAGCTTTAGAATATATGGAGCTTTCTTCTTTAATTAAGGATAAAAGAAGGTTGAGAATACACAGTTCTTCTCTGCTCCATTAGCAATTCTATGTAGTATAGTTACATATAGGAAACTAACTATTTCTCTACAGTTATCTTACGCGTGTTGTTGTACTTTTCCTGGGGTGACTATTTCAGTTCAAACCAGGGGAAAGGGGTAACCAACCGCAAACCAAAGAAACAGTTCCATCCAAGTCCATCTTGATGACAATGGTATCATTAGACTTACTGGTAGGTACATAAGTTGCTTACAGGAGCATGAATGATAATGACAGTTGCACTACTAAAAATTTCCCCTCCAGGAGGAGTGTCAAGTTTTAGAAAAATACTTCACTGGAGTCCTCTGCATTTATGCACAGAAACGCTACTGAAGAGTCTCCCCTCCCCTGGTGAGCGCTTAGTGCTTATAAAACCTATGAGACTCATAGATTTTTCAGCTTCTGAGTCTTGTTTAACAACTCAGAATTTATCATTTCTCCAATTTAAGAAACTACATGTCATTCTACCTCTTCAGCTTCTTTCATTCACTCCTTTTTATATTCTATGATGTCTCATGAGCCTTGGAAAGGTACAGAGACATGTTATTTTGTGCCATTTATGACTGAGAATTGCATGACTATGCTGTATCAACAGTCATTTATTGTTAGGAATTTAGAGCTGTAGGATAGGAAAAAAATAAATAGAAGAAAACCCAAAATATCAAAAAACAAAAACCAAACACAACCAAAAAAACAAAACAAAACAAAACAAAAAAAAAAACAAATCTCTGACAAAGCATGATGAGACAAAGAACCTCCAAGAATATCATTGAGTTTGTTTTGTTTTAGCCATCTATTGCAGGGCATGGGGTCTAATCTTTTATTTACTTAGCATTCATGTATTATATCATGACAGCAATTCCCTCCCCTCCCCACAGCGTCTCCCTGAGACACACCCCCCACTCTGTCTCCTCCCAGAAAAAAGCAGGACTCCCAGGGACATTAACCAAGCTTAGCATAGCAAGCTACAATAAGACCAGGCATGTACTATCACCAGACACATTACGATAAGATTGGAAGAGGCAAAAGAGTAGAAAGAAAAGGGCCACACAAGTAGTGAAGAGAGTCAGAGATGCCCCTGCTCCCACTAGTTGGTATCTGACCAGAACACCAAGCTACTCAGCCATAACACATATGCAGAGGACCTAGGTCAGATCCATACAGGCTCCCTGATCTTACCTAGCCCACATGATTCCCAGTTAGTTGATTCTGTGCATGATTTTCACTGGTTCTTTACTCTTCTAATTTTATTTAACTCAAAGAATAAGGATATTCTTTAGTACCAATTACGTTTAACTTGATAATGCATATGACTTCTAGTATGTGTAAAGTACAGGGCATTAATTGTGTGGAGAGTTCCCTTCCCTTTTATTCCACATGGATATCCATTTGTTCTAGCATGATGTGTTGAAGCAAACTTTCTCCAAATAACCTAATACATTTCAAATATCCATCGATCATATAAGCCTGAATCTATTTCTGTACTCTGCAATCTGTTCCACTAGTCTATATTCCTATCAATAAATTATTGTCTGTCTTAGTTAATATAACTTTAAAATAAATGTGTACAGCTGATAGTATAAATCATATTAATGATTTTTCTTTTATAAACCAATTTTTCTCATGCTAGATCCTTAGATTTCTAGAAAACTTCATGATTATCTTGTGAATTTCTATTGAAAAGCATTTTGAAATCTGATGATGACTTATAATGACAAAAAAATAATCTGTTGGGAACTTATGTCGTATTGCTGTATTTTCTACATAATACATATTTATAATAGTACACACGTTGATTTAGATCATAAATTAACTCAGAAATGATGTATGATGTCATTGTAGACATCCTAAACATAATTCTCTAAACTAATTTTAAAAGCTTTGCTGAACTGTTCTAAGCCATTCCTTTTTTTATTGATTTATTTTGTGTTTTTGAGTGTGCTCGTGTGTGTGTGTGTGTGTGTGTGTGTGTGTGTGTGTGTGTGTGTGTGTGTGCATGTGTGCATAGTGTATGTGTGCCACAAGGCAGGTGTGGAGGACAGAAGACAACACTCTGAAATCTTTTCTCTCCTCCTTCTTAGGTTCTGGGATGAAATTCAGGTCATCTGGCTTGGGGGACAAGTAGTGTTATCTGCTGCATCAACTCAGTGGCAGAAAATTCTATGACACTGAGAACTTAAAATGCTTTTATATACTTAACATCATGTTCTTTGACTTAAAAATCACTTACTTGTAGTTTCTTGCTGTATTTCTTGCACACATATTCCTTATTTTTAATTTTTCACAAATCTGATTGATTATTCACTTATACCTGCAGTGGTTGGGGCTCTCTGTAGAAATAGATAATGTATATGAATGAGGATGAATTGATTTTATAGGGTTGACTTGTTACTGTGGTTTCCATTCAAAAAATACATTTTCTGAAAAAATTCTATGAAATAGGTATAAAATAAAATTAGCCTCCAAGACTTTATTTTTTTCTTCAGCAAAAGCATTTTCAAATATTTAACATCCTCTTTATTTTAACTGTTCAGCATAGAATTTTGCCATAACACAGATTACAGTATATTTAGAGTGAAAAATATATTTTCACTCTAAAAGTGACATATTCCCACTAGTCCTTATAAAAAAGTGATATCAGCTAATTGTGGTTCTGAGTAATAAAATTTTGACAGAAAATTAAAAATTTTAATTAAGATATATGTGATTGTATATAATAGTAATAAAACCACAATAGGATATATTATATTAAATTATGAATTTGTTTCTTTAAACCTTTGTTGTTTGTAAAAAATCATGATACAGTGTTCTAATTTCCAATACATCTCTAATGTGGACTACTTACCAAGGAAGAGTATATTAAACTTAGAAGATAAGCTGTCTAGTGAGGTAAATCACAATTAAATAGAATTAAGCAGCTACTGTTGGTAAATAAACACATGTAGAAAAAGTTCTCCAAGGCTTTAAATATATTAAACATTTCAAGATATTAAATTCTGATAATTATATTTTATTTATGTATATGTGTGCATGGTATGTGTGTGCAGTTGTCCAGAAGGGCCAGATCTTCTAGAGCTGGATTACTGGTGGTTACAAGCCATCTGTGTAGACGATGGGAATCAAGCATGTGTCCTTTAGAAGACCTGCAAAGGCTCTTAACTGCTGAACCATGTTTGCAGTCCAAGATGAATTTTTTTCTTTTGCTTTCTTTTGCTTTTAAGTGTCTGGGGGTGGAAAACAGGGATTTTTGGATGTCAAATAATTTCACTAGCAATTGTTTTACACCCCTTGTCTCCAATTTACTGTGGATTTGAATTTGGAAGATGGAAAAGAAAACATGAAAACTTATGGCAAGAAAAAATATCTGACATATAAAAAGTTGCTTTTGGTTAAGCTAACAAGAAATTATCTTTATTAATTACTTGGTGGGACACTTAAAAGGTTTCTAATAACAAGGTGCTATTTGCTCATCATAATACTAAAATTTGCAGAGACAAACACATTTTATCGAGGAGTAAATCTTAATCAATCTAAAATGGATTTGCATTTATGAGGAGTTTGCCTTTAGTAATCATAACACAAACTAGTGAAAATAATATACTTGTTAAATATTTTTACTGGGAAAATATTTTCTTCGAGGATAAATTGAAACAGAAACCACAGAGTAGATTTTTTTCTTAATATGAAAAGGACAGGTTCATACAGTGATGGATTTGTTGGTGGCCCTGTCACAAAAGAAGTAGGTGTTCTATCAGGAGTCAGGACAAGGGATGTGACACTTAACATTATAAGACTTGTATCTGATGAAGTTTCTATTCCAAAATAGCAATATGAATGTTTCCATTATAAGAGAGCAGAAGATAATGAAGTAAAAGCAAAAGGAAGATTAGTGTTAGGTGATATTTTTTTAAAAAAAGTCATGTTTTTAAAGAATTTCTGTATTTAATTTATTTTTAATCAGAAGAAAGAAAACAATCAGAGTGAGATAAGAAAAATAAAACGGGAGAGGGGAGATGGATTTTTTTTAAAAGAATTCCACAGATGGTTGACCATGCTGATCTTCATATAAAAATTATTAGTACACTTGCCTAATTTAATTATCTTCAAATTTAGTTTTCAGCATAGTTGCAATACTGAGCTCTTGTTTCCCTGTGTCTTTGCTTAGGTCCTTGGTTATTTTGAAGGTTTGTTTAGACAACTGACCTGCTCTGATGTATTTTCACAGAAGGGACATAGAGGCACCATCTGTAGGGTGTCCTCTAGCTTGCCATCAGAGTAATACACTGGAAACACAAGCAATCACTGCATTTCCATTATGACGACGTGTCAGAGAGCTTAGCTTCATTTGTACTTGATATACAGTGGCTGATTAACGAAGAGATATTTCTCGGGCTTGTTTACTGTTCTTAGCACCCTTGCTAAGCCTCTCTAGGACTAATTGCAGGTACATGTAGAAAGCAGTACAAACCTAGAAAATCTCTAGTCTTTCAAGCACAAATGTAATTAGTAAGTGTTTTGTCTACTTTTAAAAATCTCTTTTTTGATTATTTCTTAGAACGTTTCCATTAACTACATTTATGTAATTCATTTCCAAATTGAGAAATGAGACACAGCCAGAAAACATATAATACAAAAGCAGCTTCAAAAGAGAATAATTGTTTCCTTTACCCAACCCTAGCATTTCACTTTATTCCATTTAAAAATAAATAACTGTACTTTGTCTGTGTACTTTGTACTTTGCCTTCTAATTTACTTTCTATAAGACCTCCAGGTGGCACCATATGTAATTCCACCTTTCACAGGGGAAGCTGCAACTGCTAGGTTTCAATAAATGTGTTCTAGTAAGAAGTTGTAGTTTTGAAAAGCGGAATAAACTGTGGCATATTCATCCATAGTCCTGCTTTATGACTTCCTCTAAATGAAAAAGAAATCATTCTGGGTGCTAATGAAATTTGCATGTATATAAAGTAGAAAATCACATGCCTTAACATAAATACCAGAAGAAAAAGCAATTGCAGCTGGCTGTTGAAATACTTGGCTCGTGTGTCCACCTGGCTAATGAAAAAAAGCCCTAAAGGCAGCTGTACTTCCAACAGTTTTCTTTTCTTTTTCAACTACATTTTGAAGGCAGGAGGAGGGCATACATGATTATAGAATTATTTTGGTTGTAAATGGATGTTTGTACTAAAGAGAAAAGTCACTTAAATGCCTGAAATATTCAATTTGGGCTTCAGATTTTTGTATGTAAGTTAATTATACAATTTAATTAAAATAAAAATGTAAAAAGTTGCTTATGTATGTATATTATTGGTATAAATTCATTGTATATAGTACTGGGTTTCATATATATATTTTCATGCACACAGGTGATGCAGTCCATCATTTCCTTCTCATTTTGATACTAGGGCCCTGTATTCTTGTAAGTAGTTTAATTTCTATGTTCATGATAAACATGCCTAAATGACTTTATGTGTTTGAAAAAAATAACATTCATCATCGAAATAACCATATAGTATTTGTTTAAATGTGACTTATTTTGCTTCATGGTAATCTCTGGCTACATCCATTTTCCTGATGATCACGAAAATTATGTTGTTTTTATGGCTGAATACAACTCCACTAGAGATATAATAGATGATAATTTCTTTATAGCTCCAGTGGGTGATGGACACATGGGTTGATTCCATAACCTGACTGCTGTCAACAGTGGTTCAACAAACACAGAAGTACACAGAACTCTATGGTATAGTACTTGAGGTCCCTACCAGGAGTGATAGAGAGGGGTCCAGATGGCAGGCCTATTTTTGTCTTCTGAGATATTACCATACTGATTTTCATAGCACTAGCTTGACTTATATTCCTCCAACTATACATGAAGATTCCTTCCCTCCACAACTTCAGCAATATTTGTTACTACTTATTTTCTTAAGGATAACTGTTTTGACCAAGATGAGATGGGATCTCAATATAGTCTTAAGGTATATCTTAATGGCTGAGAATGTTATTTCTTTATGTGTTTATTGGCCAATTGCAATATTACTTTGAAGAACTGTATGTTAATTTCATTAGCCCATTTGTCAATGGGGTAGTTTGGTTTCTCAACTGTCTTGAGTTCTTTATATAGTCATGATTAATATCACCTGAGGCACATCAGTAAATACTCTTTCTTGTTCTGAAAGCTATTGTTTGACTTTTAATTGTTTGTTTTTCTCAATAGAAGTTTTTTTTTACTTCAGATTTTTTTTTTTTTTTTTTTTTTTTTTTTTTTACATCATTTAGTTCCTTGCAATTTGTTCTATCTCGTTATTTCTGATCAATTGAGAATGTTAGTCTAGTCCACTCAGTCCCCCCTCCCAGACCGAGCCAAGTGTCCCTGCATAGGTCCCAGGATTCAAACAGCCAACTCATGCAACAAGCCCAGGACCCGCACCAACACACGGCTGCCTCCCAAACAGATCAAGCCAAATGACTGTCTCACCCGTTCAGGGGGCCTGATCCACTTGGGGGCCCCTCAGCCTTTGGTTCATAGATCCTGTGCTTCCATTCATTTGGTTATTTGTCCCTGTGCTTTATCCAACCCTGGCTTCAACAATTCTCGTTCATATAAACCCTCTTCTTTCTCACTAATTAGACTCCCAGTGCTCCACCAGGGCCCAGCCGTGGATGTCTGCATCCAGATTCCTCAGACCTTCCTTGGATGGGGTTTATGGCACAACTAACAGGGTGTCTGGCCATCCCATCACCAGAGTAGGTCAGTTCCTGCGTCTCTCGACCATTGCCAGCAGTCTTTTGTGGGGGTATCTTTGTGGATCTCCGTGGGCCTCCCTAGCTCTCTGCTTCCTCCCCTTCTCATGTGGTCTTCATTTACCATGGTCTCCTATTCGTTGTTCTCCCTCTCTTTTCTTGATCCAGCTAGGATCTCCCACTCTCTTTCCTCGACCGTTGCTCTCATTGTTCCCACTCATGACCAGGCTGTTCCTGTAGATCTCATCCATTTCTCCGTGTCTTTTTTTGGGGTCCCGTTTTCCAGGTAGCCTCACTGGTGATGTGAGTAGCAGTCCAGTCATCCTTGTTCCACATCTAGCATCTTCCTATGAGTGAGTACATACCATATTTGTCTTTCTGAGTCTGGTCACCTCACTCAGGATGATTTTTTCTAGATCCATCCATTTGCCTGCAAACCTCATGATATCATTGTTTTTCTCTGCTGAGTAGTATTCCATTGTGTATATGTGCCACAATTTATTTATCCATTCTTCAGCTGAAGGGCATCTAGGTTGTTTCCAGGTTTTGGCTATTACAAACAATGCTGATATGAACATAGCTGAGCAAGTGCTCTTGTGGTATGATTGAGCATTTCTTATATGCCAAAATGTAACTGATCTGAGATTATTCCAATTTTCTAAGAAGTGCCATATTATTTCAAGTGTTGTACAGTTGATTCCCACAGTGGGGAGATTCTTAGTTACTCTCCATATGTCTTCAGTTTTTTATCTTAGCATTCTACAGCTAGTGTATTCAGATTTTTTATTTCTTTTGTTTGTTTGAGCAATTTTTGTCTTTTAATTTGTTTTTGTTTTTCTCAATAGAAGTTTTAATCATTTTATTGATCAATTGGTTTTATTGTCTGGACTATTATATTCCTTTTAAGAAGCTCCTTGTCCATTTCTGACTCATGCAGCATTTTCCCTTGATTTGAAGAAGTTTTAAAAATAATTTTATGTAATTTACTATCTATTCCTTTGGCTGTTGTTCTTCTATGCTTATGATTTGTAAATTATATCTTTTGTGATTCTCCTGAAGCCTGTGTGTTCTGCTTATACAATCATTGTACCTTTGTAGAATTAGAAAGTTGCAATTCACCCATCCTGTCTCTGTGTCTTACTATTTTGTCTTCTACCTTTCTGTTCTGCTGTTGAGGCTTTCCACAGATTTTGAAATTTATGTAAGATTCCCATTTGAATTTTTGGAATTTCCGCCTCTTTATTCTGTTTTATGCTTTGTGTTTACTTTTTTTATTGTATTCAAGTACCTATCCTCTTTGAAGTCATTCAGACATATTAACCTTTTCTTTAAGATTGCTGAACAGTCTTAAATTATTTTTCTGAGAGTTCATCTAATTCACTTTTTTCTTTTATTGAGGATAGATTTTGTTCATATAATATATCCCGATTATTGTCTTTCTACTCTTTTTAGTTCCTCCCATCCTCCTGTCCCTTCCAGACTGACCCACTTTCTGTCTCTCATTAGAAAAAAAAAACAGGGATATAAGGAATAATAATAAAATATAATATAAAAAGATTAAATAAAAACAAACACATCAAGATAGGACAAAACAAACAGAAGGAAAAGAACCCAAGAAAAGGCACAAGAAACTTATATGTGTAGAGAGTCACTCATTTGCACTCTCAGGACTCTCATAAAAACACAAAAGCCATATATATGGCAGAAAAAGAGAAAAAATTAAAAAGACAATAAAAGAAGAAAAAAAAAGGAAATAAAAGAAAGCTCCTATACAGCATGATATTATGAGACAAGGAACCTCCAAAGATGGCACTGAGTTTGTGTTTTTTTTTTTTTTCCTTTTATTTTATTTTACAATACCATTCAGTTCTACACATCAGCCACGGATTCCCTTGTTCTCCCCCTTCCTGTCACCCTCCCCTTCCTCCCAGCACACCCCCCATTTCCACCTCCTCCAGGGTAAAGCCTCCCCTGAGGACTGAGATCGACCTGGTAGACTCAGTCCAGGCAGGTCCAGTCCCCTCCTCCCAGACAGAGCCAAGCCCTGCATAAGCCCCAGGTTTCAAACAGCTAACTCATGCAATGAGCCCAGGACCTGGTACCACTGCCTAGATGCCTCCCAAACAGATCAAGCCAATCAACTGTCTCACCTATTCAGAGGGCCTGATCCAGGTGGGGGCCCTTCAGCCTTTGGTTCATAGTTCATGTGTTTCCATTCGTTTGGCTATTTGTCCCTATGCTTTATCTAACCTTGGTTTCAACAATTCTCTCTCATATAAACCCTCCTCTTTCTTGCTAATTAGACTCCCAGCGCTCCACCCGGGGCCTAGCCGTGGATGTCTGCATCCAGATTCCTCAGTCCTTGGATGGGGTTTCTGGCACAACTATTAGGGTGTTTGGCCATCCCATCACCAGAGTAGGTCAGTTCCGGCTGTCTCTTGACCATTGCCAGCAGTCTTTTGTGGGGGTATCTTTGTGGATTTCATTTGCAAGTGATCATCAATGTAATTCACTCTTAATGGAAACTACCTCTGAGAAACTGGTAAATTTTAGAGAAGTCATGCTGCCTTAGTTTTTCGTGCACATTGAGATCTGCACACATAATATTAGATCATTGTATAGATTTAACAAACAATGTGACTGAGGCCATGTTGATCTCCAAGGTCCATGCTGCTGCTGGGGCCATACTGATCTGAGTAGCCAGTGTTACCATCTGAGGCCATGGAGACATCTAGGTCCTTGCTTCATCCCAGGGCCATGTCTGGGTCCATAGACTGACAGCAGTCAGATTTGGGTTGATGTCTGTGACCTATGTTACCACCAAAGGCCATGGGTAATCCCTTGGTCTGGACTGCCACCTGAGGCCATGTGATGTCCAGGCTACAACTCAGGACCCTGTCTGTGTCCTTGGCCCTACTGCAGGCAGGGTCTGTGTTAATGTCCGTGGTCCATGTTACCTCCAAATGTCATGTGGATGCCCATGATCTGGACTGCCACCTGAGGCCTTGTTGATGTCTGAGGGTGGTACTGAGCTGACCCCACCCCTTTCTGGTTAATATGCCTGAATGAATTTAAAAAGGATAGGAACCTGAACAATAAAAAAAAAAGTAAATGCAAAACACAAAGCAGCATAAAGAGGCAGAAATTTTAAAAATTGAAAGAAGAATCTTACCTCAATTTCAGAATCTGTGGAAAGCCTCAACAATGGAATGTAAAGGTAGAAGAAGAAATTACAGGACATGAAGATGAGGTACATGAATTAGTACATCCCTGGGAGAGCTGGCCCAGTCAGGTTGGCTTATCAACCCAGCTACCACCCAGTCCTATATCCAGGGCTTTGGGTTGGGCCACCTCCAAATCTACCGCAGCTATGACCTGTTGGAGACATGAAGGGATGGGTCTGTGGAACCACAGCTGCAGGATCTCCATGACTTGGGAAACAGCAGGATACCTGAGAGGAATTTCAGTGAGGATGCAGTATTGATGGTGTAGCAGAAGGTTTTGAGCCAGACCGATGACTCATTGCAGTGAACATTTGCAAGTAATGTTATTAGGGCAAAAGGATATACTATATGACACATCATACCTCCCAGTATTACTATGATGAATGGATAAGTGATGGAGAGGCAGGAAAGATGATGTAGAGAACCGATTTTTTTCTAAATTTGATTTCTTTCTTTTTTTTTTTTTTGAATTTTCCTTTTGGGGGAGGCTACAAGGGTGGAGGGCAGACATGGAAGGACTGGGAAATGAGTGGGATTGGGGTGCATGATGTAAATTTCCCAAAGAATCAATAGAAATAAAAAATGAATTTTGATGGGGCAACATGGAATATACTTAAAAAAAAGTTTTATCCCAGTAAAATAATTGTACATTTAAAATGTCAAAAAGAAAAAAGAAAAAAAAATAAACCTACAAATGTGACTACATTCTATTAATTGAAGTACTGGTTACTAACTAGAGCTGTGGAAGGAAAAGAAACTGGTTAGTAGGGATTAATATAACAGCAACAGCAAAAAGGATGAGGGAAAACTAAGAGAAAGGGGGAATGGGACATTGTTAGGATAAGTGGAGCTTAAAGATGATCAGTGCTGTAGAAGTTCATACTGAAGTAACTAGAAAGGTGAGTGTTGTAAGACAGATTAAACAAGATAGGAAAGAGAGAAAAGTATATGGGTCCTAAGCAAGAGAAATAAAATAGCCATGATACAAATGTCACAGCTATAAAATCTTAGCTTAGAATTTTATTTAAGTAAAAAAGTATATACTGCAAAAGACATGCTAGTGTATATCTGTAGAAACTCCCAGGGATTAGTGGGAAATTATATGGAGGAGTTTCTTAATGAATTTTTTTTTTCTGTAATCCAATAGAAAAGACAATATACAACATAGTAAAGTTTTAAGTCATGAACCTTATTTCTGTGATTCATCAAAGTCATGTAATCTCATTATTAGGTATTAATTTGGTAAACAGCATAGTTTTTATTAAAGATGATGATGTCTTCCTTATGCCCATATTAACAATAGGAAATGATTCTGGATTTACTGTTACCATGAAATTTAAAATAGAAATTAAGTCTTTGTTAACTTTTGGTAAACTGAGCTTATTGCCTTAAGTGTTATTTTACATTTTTTTTGCTTATATATAACATAAAGAATAGCCTAAATGTTTTAATTAAGTTTCAGCTGAGCAAGTGTCTTATTGCCGTGGTGCCATTTTCTGGACCAAGCTAAGATTAGTGGGGATTAACCTTTCATTTTTCTCTTCCAGTGAAGTAAATATTAAAACTCATATCAAATGTTCACCTTTCCCTTTCCAATTTTTTTTTTGATTTTAAGTCTTCCTTAGCTGTTTTTATTCTTCTATACAGTTCCAATGAATGATAACTGGTTTTCATATTCTGAATAAATACAGAAAGGAAACACTGGGGTGCTATTTCTTTGAGCATTCATGTCTTTGAAAAATATCAAGAATGGTGTAGAAAGTGGTTGTAGAGTAGCAGATTTTCTATTATGACATGCTGATTTCAGTTCTAAATTTTTCAAGTGGTTTGTGTTTGGACTGAGTGTTTCTTTGCTAATGTTCTGGAAGATGATCAGGAAGTATAAACAAGTAGTACAAAAAATAGCTTACAGTTTCAAAATTCGGTTTTTAATGCCTCGTGATACTGACAGAGTTCACTCATAGATTTTATAATAGAACCTTAGAAACTGTAGCAAAACTCTCAGCGTCTTCATAGAAACTCAAAAGGTAACTAAAAGCAGGGCAAAATCCTGCCCCTCTGTCCCCACTGGAACTTGTTTCCTTATTTTGATCAGAATCCTGCTTAACTCTGCATGAAATCATGAACATCAGTCAAAGGGTGTCTGTCTATAGCTTAGTGATAGCTGACCTGTATCTCACCCTCCTCTCAGGCTGAGCTCACAGAGACAAAAAAACTGAAGGAATTTACTCTTTCAGCTACAATGTCTTTTACTGGGTACCAAAAGAGGTTCTTTAAAGTCTGCATTTTTTTTTCTCTTTCATAATTTTCTTTTAAGGTATCTTTCCTTTCACTGAAAATACATCTTTTTTCACATAATATGTCCTTATTATGCCTTCCCATCCCTGTACTCCTCCAGGTTTCTTACTTTCCCTTCATTAGCATAAGAAAATACTTTTAGAACAGAACACCATTGGAATAGACAATAAAATAAAAGAATAATAAATGAGACATCATGAAGTTGAAAAGCTTCTATATGCCTAAGGACACTCCCATTCAGATAAAGTGGCAGCCTACAGAATGGGAAAGATTTTTATCAATCTTATATCTGACAGAGGGCTAATATCCAAAATATATAAAGAACTCAAGAAACAAACAAACAAATAATCCAGCTATAAGTGGGGTACAGATCTAAACAGACAATTCTCAAAATATGAAATTCAAATGGCTGAGAAATACTTAAAGACATATTCAACACCCTTAACCACCAAGGAAATGTAAATAAGAACTACTTTGAGATTTTATTTAATCCATCAGAATGGCTAAGATCAATAAAACAGGTAATAGCGTATGTTGGCAGGACGTGGAGGATGGGGATTATTCCTCCATTTTTGGTGGGAGTGCAAATATGTACAGCCACTATGAAAATCAGTGTGGTGGTTCCTTGGGAAGATGGGAATTGATCTACCTCAAGACTCAACTATACCACTTGAATGTATACCCAAATGTTGCTGCATCCTACCACAGAGAGACTTTCTGAAACATATTCATTGTGTCTCTGATCATAATAGCCTGAAATTGGAAACAACCTCAATTACTCTCAACAGAAGAATAGATAAAGAAAAGCTGGTACATTTACATAAGGGAATATTACTCAGCCATTAAAATATTGAAATAATGAAATTTGAAGGTAAATGGATAGAAGTAGAAAAAAAAATCATCCTGAGTGAGGCAACCCAGACTTAGAAAGAAATACATGTTATGTTAGAAATAGGATAGTTATGAATGAATGGGAGACTAGAGTGGGAGGATCAGGTGGAGAGGGGGAGGAAAGAGGGAATCTAGTAGAGGAATAAGGAGAAAGTTAAATTTAAGAGCCATTTCAATAGTATGGAAACCGAATACAGTAGAAGTTACCCAAAATACTTACGTTTATGGAGACAACCTAAATATAATCTCCAAATAATGAGGAGACAGAGCCCCAGCTGGACATCTCTTGCCATCACATGAAGCTTTCAATACTGGAATTGGGTTACATATAATTGAATTGTTGGCTGAAGGGATCACATGGGAATCCCCAAACAACCCAAGCTGTTGTTAAGACTGTAGGTTGTCATCCACAAATGACAGCAAGGATATATTGTGAAGAAAACATCTACAGCTTTCATTGAACATGGAGAAGTTAGACTAGAGTCTTCATAGAGCTTTCACCCCTACACGCTGGAGTCTGATATAGGAAGGTATTGTGTATTCTATCGAAGAAGACATATAAACACCAACCAAGCCATGAACCATATGATGGACAAAGGTATCCTGCCTGCAAATGATAGTGCAACTGTGGCACAAAGCTTGTGTGAGTAACCAACCAATATCTGCTTTGACTTTAGACTTACTCACTGAGATGGAACTCATTCTTGACCCTAATTGAGTGAGAAAGAACCTGAGATTAAGTGTCCCAGGAACCTAGGATAAAATCAAATGCTACTGTTCTAAAACAAAAATCAAGTATCAATAAAATGGCTTACAATGACATTTTTCTACAATATATTCATAGATCAGTGCCTTGCTCAACCATTATCAGAGAATTTTTCTCCTGCAGCTCATGGTAACAAATACAGAGTCCTACAGCTAGAGATTATGCAGAGTGGGAGACCTTGGAATACGCAGCTCTAAAAGGGATGTCTCCATCAAATCATTCACCTCAGATCTCAGGGAAACCCATAGAAGAGGATGCTGAAAGAGTGTCCTGAGCTTCCAGTTTAGTATTTTTATGGGATTCCTGCTGTGGGATGTTCTGTATGGCAAACGTGTTGCTCTGATTGGTTAAATAAAACACTGATTGGCCAGTGGCTAGGCAGGAAGTATAGGCAGGACTAACAGAGAGGAGAAAAGAAAGAACAGGAAGCAGAACTGCCAGCCGCCACCCTGACAAGCTGCATGTGAAGATGCTGGTAAGCCACCAGCCACGTGGCAAGGTATAGATTTATGGAAATGTATTAATTTAAGCTATAAGACTAGTTAGCTTCCCTGACCGGGAATCGAACCCAGGCAATGGTGGTGAGAGAGCCAAATCTTAACTACTAGACCACCAGGGAGCCTGCTGGAAGATTGACACTTTAGTTAGAGGTACACAGCAGGATTGTGAGCAACAGCTGTAACATTCCTGACTGGGCCTGGGAGTTGTCTTTGAAGAAAAAAATGGCTCATTGTTTCCCCCGTGGCTCCTGTAAATACGCCAGAAAGAGAACCAGAACTGGCTCTGCAAAGAGGGACTCAGAGAAGGTGTTTCTCATGATCCGCCCCCACAAGACCACCATCTTCACGGAAGCCAAGGAGTCAAGTACCATGTTCCAGCTAAAGCATGCTGTCCAAGGCATCCTCCAGTGGCCTCCAGAAGAGCAGAGGCTGCACAAGGATGACCAGCTCCTTGATGACAGAAAAACTCTGGGTGAATGTGGCTTCACTAGCCAGATAGCACGGATACAGGCCCCAGCCTCAGTGGGCCTGGCCTTCCATGCAGATGATGCCTTTGAAGCCCTGCACATTGAGCCCTTCTCCAGCCCTTCATAGCTTCCAGATGTGATGAAGCCATAGGCAGTGTCAATGAACAAGCTGTGCAGTGAGGGCCTCAGGTCCATCATCCCCCTAGAGACCCATTCTCTCAATAAAGATGATTTGGCTGTCAAAAAAGAAAAAAAAAAAAAAAAAAAAAACAGTTAGCAAGAAGCCTGCCACAGCCTTACAGTTTGTAAACAATATAAGTCTCTGTGTTTACTTGGTTGGTTCTGAGCAGCTGTGGGACTTTCGGGTGAGAGAGATTTGTCCTGACTGTGGGCAAGGCAGGAAAACTCCAGCTACAAATGGCACCCAACGTGTTGGCAAGAGTTTCCACCTAAAACCTGAGTAAAAAGATTCTAAAACAGAGCTAAAAACAGCTTCCTAATTGTCTCTCTCAAATGAGGGGAAGCTGCTGGTTTGAACTGCTTGTGGGTTCCTGGCATATACACACGACCTGCAGTATGGTGGGAATGAGGCCTCTGCAAGTGGCACATTAAGCTGTGTGGTGGATTTAGCCTTTGCAAGTACAAAACAAAAAAAGAGGTTTCTGGGCTACATGCTGCTTGGATAAAAAAGCATAGACCCACGATAGCTCCCAGAGCCGGTGGTAAATGTACCATCGCCATGTTGGGAAGCTGAGGTGGGCGGAGCCAGCAGCCATAGCATTCTTACAAATGCTGCAGTTTAAAGCAATAGCTTCACAATAAGACAGATTCAGATGTAATAGTTTACACTGTGTGTAAAATATACGTAGGCTTGAAAGAGACAAAAATGGTGATATATACAGTTATATAAACAAATACATAGTTTTAAAAAAATAAAGTCTTTAAAGAGACAATAAAATTAATATAAAAAATAAGCCACATAAAGATGAATATTACACAGAAAATCTGGATTGTGTTGTCTTTGGGATTTTTAACTGCAGAAAAACATTTGAACATAAAAGATGTTGAGTTAAACCAATGTGTATATATTAAAGATACCTTGACTTCAAAATTTGGATATAAGAATGTGTTGCTTTGGAAAGGAGACTCTGCTTTTGTTCCCACAGAAGCAGAGGTTATGGATTTGTTCCAGATTAAGATACATCAGGTTTGACCAGTCAAGACCCCCCGAAAGGTCTCCGATGTCACCATGGCCCAGATGATCCAACATCCAGAATGGTTTGAAGGCAACTGGCTCAGACAACTCAGCCTCATGAACTACTCCATAATCCTAAAATTTTCTTTGTGTCCACATAAGATACAGCTCCCCCCCCCCCTTTAGCAGGAAGTAGTAAGAGAAGCTATGCCTAAATTCCTAAATTATATGTAATTTTACTTTGTTAAGGTTAAAACCTTCCTTATTTAAAAAAAAAGGGGTGGGAAGTGCTGTGGGATATTCTGTATGGCAAATGTGTTGTTCTGATTGGTTAATAAATAAAACACTGATTGGCCCGTGGCTAGGCAGGAAGTATAGGCAGGACTAACAGAGAGGAGAAAAGAAAAAGAAGCAAAAGTGACATTCAGTTGATTGGAAGTTAACATGAGACTGCACTGCCGCCACAGGCAGGGGAGGGGGCGGAGGGGGGGGCGTCCGGCGCGCTCTGCGCTGACCCTGACGAGAGTTGACTGTCAGATCAGAGAACAGTAATGCGATAACCCCCAGACTGCACTATCATTCTTCATTTGTATACTAATATTTTTTTAATAGTGATGCTTTATAATTTCCAATACAGAAAACAGCCGCCACCAGGACAAGCAGCATGTGAAGATGCCAGTAAGCCACAAGCCATGTGGCAAGGTATAGATTTATGGAAATGGATTAATTTAAGCTGTAGAACAGTTAGCAAGAAGCCTGCCGTGGCCATACAGTTTGTAAGCAATATAAGTCTCAGTGTTCACTTGGTTGGGTTTGAGCGGCTGTGGGACTGGCGGGTGACAAAGATTTGTCCTGACTCTAGGCAAGGCAGGAAAACTCTAGCTACAGATTCCTGAGTGTTTGAATGACTGGGTCTCTGTTTCTTGTGCCTTTCTTGTGCTCATTTCCTTCTGGCTTTATTCATTTGTTTTGTCCAATTCTGATGTTTTAGTTTTTTATTTGCCTTTTATAATATATTACTATATATATTATAATCCCCTAGAAGCTTATTTATTTTCTAATGAGGGACAAAAATGGGTAGATCTGTATGAGAAGGAAGTGGTATGGAATTGGGAGGAGTAGATGCAGCAGAAATCAAAATCAAGATATAACATGTGAGAAAAAAATCTATCTTCAATAAAAGAAAAAACAAACAAACAAACACTTCAAAACAAGGAAGTAATTATATGTTGATAAAAAGCTGATGATCTAATGACAGAAGTTTATAAATGAAGCTGTCTCCTTTAAAAAGCATTATTGTTGTGTAACTTTGCCACCAATTTCTTGGTTATTTTAATAATTGTGTTCCTAGCATTCTGTTCAACAATAATAAAAGGCATGTGGTCTAAATCTCTATTTTTTTGTAATTCTTGCAGAGAAAGAAATTATTTTATACTTTCACTTTCAAAAGAAAAACAGAATAATGTGATAGGTATCATTTCTATTATTATTTTAACTTTTTACAATTAGTTTACTTTGTTCACATCATTTGGGCTGAAGAGGGTCACACTCCTGGGATCTTCTCATACTACAGAAGAAGATCATACAGTGTAGAGCTGACGAATAGCAGCAAATTTTAATGTCTAAAACTTACTCATCAATAAATTTGAGGAGTAGAGTTGGATTTGTCTTATTCTTAAGATTTATGTAACAATTGTTTAGAATATTAAATGTGTGTGTGTGTGTGTGTGTGTGTGTGTGTAATGAGTCTTAAATACATTGTACAACTGCATTTGAAAACTTAATTTCAGTTTTTGAGACATTTGTAAAAATCAGCAAAATTGACAAGATCTGTTGGATTCTGAGAAATCTTTGTTCACATCAACCTAAAGACATCAATAGAGGTTATATGTTCCAGTAGATCTTTGCCAACTCTCTCTGCAAGGCAAACCCAGAAGTGTTTTACAGTTTGGCCACATGTAGATAAAACAAAGCAGGGAACTTAAACAGTTATCATGAACCATGAAGGAAAACAGTAAGCCAGTAATTAATGTGGCTTTCCTAATGGGGTGAAAGCCAAAAGCAAGATGTTGGAATAGCATCAGACTGATAAAATGCAGGAAATAGTGTAATCTTGCTCTTCAAAAAATGAAATTTTTTGAGTAACATTTTGTCTTGAAAGTGGTCATTCAGCTGAGAGGCAACAAATTTAAGAATATTTTGAGTATACAAATACTAAGAGTAATCATAGAATTTAATAAATACACCTTTATGAGTGATACTTTTTTATTTTTTAATTTTTTTTTAGGTTTTTTTGAGACAGGGTTTCTCTGTGTAGCTTCTCGCCTTTCCTGGATCTTGCTCTGTAGACCAGGCTGGCCTCGAACTCACAGAGATCTGCCTGCCTCTGCCTCCCGAGTGTTGGGATTAAAGGTGTGCACCACCACTGCCCAGCTGATGCTATTTTTAATATCATTCAACACTCAATTTTCTTTCTCCAAAAAGAGAGACTGGAGGCAGAGGTAATGAAAAAGTCTCAGAATCAGTGTACTAAGTTCAAAAGAAATTGAATGAACATAGTGTCTCTCAGAGTTCTATTTACCTTTTTTTTTATGTAAAGTTCACTCCAGAGGCCAATTATTTGGTTGGTCTTCCTAACAATAAAGAAAATAGGTTAATAGTAAAAATGTGAAGCTTAGAGTGGTGAGCATAAGCAGCCATACATTCAGGTTTGGCTGTTTTGGTTTCATGATCTTTTTCTTCATATTAGGAAATTTTCTGCATCTGCCTCCATCAGTCACAGGACAAAGACTCTATGATGACCCAGGCAGGGGGATGGGGATCTATCCCTGGTGTATGGGCAGGCTTTTGGGATCCAGTGCCTGTGGTGTAACACCTTGGTGCAGTGGGAAGGGACCTGGACCTGCCTAGGCTCAGTGTGCTGGGCTCTGCTGACTCCGCATGGGAGACCTCGATTTGGGGGATGTGGCATGTGAGAGGCTTGGGAGGGAGGGCTGGGGGATGGGAGGAGGTGGGATCTGTGGATGGTATGTAGAGTGAGTAGAACACTTCTTAAAAAAGAAAAATTTTAAAAAAATTCTATTCATTTTACATACCAACCACATATCTCCCTCCCTCCCTCTTCCTCCCCAGTCTTAAACCCCCATTCCCACCTCCTCCAAGTCAAGGTCTCCCATGGGGATCAGCAGAGCCTGGTACATTCAGCTGAGGCAGGTCCAAGCCCCTCCCTGCTGCACCAAGGTGTCACACCTTGATCTTTTAAAGTAAACTAAATATAAATAATTCTACAGGGCACTATAGTAAAGTATTGGATGAGTCTAATGAATGATACAGGTATGAAGAAAGGAAGAGATGAGGCATACAGTAAAGCACTCCATAGTAGAGTAGAGTGTAGAAGAGAACCTAAGTGCAGTGATTATTTAATAGTAATAATACATTAAAACTTCAGAGCAACTGAGTGGGAAAGTCCAGTCAGTTAGGATTATGAGGTTAAGGCTATGAAAAAAACTACAGCAAAATTATGTTAAAACATCTTTCTGGATTCTAGGTAGTCACTGAGGAAATATGATAGAATTAGGATACGCAATACAGATAAGTTTACTGAACAATGATTTAATAGTTATTACTACTGCAAAGTGTATGTTATCTTTCATATTCAAACATTATTATTCAGTAATCACTGTTTAGGCCTAGGATAAGCAATCTGTTCAAGCTGTTGCCCTACTCCAGGTTTTGAAATTCCCAAGCAGCAGTTGGGCTGAGTGGAGTCACAGACTATTCTGAGATGAAGCAGAAACTCTAGCAGTTTATAAATCAGAAGGGGTGTGTGGAGTGGGTAGTCATTCCAGCTTTGATCTGGAAGTTCCAACCCCCATTGAGTCTCTGGCAACTGTCACGCCTACAAGGCAGGGCCAAGGGAGGCGCCTGGAGACCCGAGATCTGGATGGGCCAGGCTCTCTCTGTTCCGGGACCCTGATACGGTAGAGGTGGACCGAGCAAAGCTCCAGAGAACACCGCTGGATTGTGATACACCTTCCCCAGACCCCGCGACCTACCTATCCCTTAATTTGTAAGTTACATCATTAAATAAATCTCCTTTTAACTACGTGGAGTGGCCTTAATAATTTCACCAATATCTGGCGCCCAACATGGCAAATTCCAAAGGCCTGGGTTGCTATCCTTTTAACTACGTGGAGTGGCCTTAATAATTTTACCAATAGGTGTGTGTGTGTGTGTGTGTGTGTGTGTGTGTGTGTGTGTTTTCTGTTTTCTTTTAATCTGGTTTGCTCTTTTTCTTATTGCTTGTTAGTTTGTCTGTTCGCTTTGCTTTTAAAGATGAGAGAAAGAAAGGGCATGGAGTTGGGTGGGTGTGGAGGTAAAAAGGATCTGGGAGGATTTGAGGGAAATTGGCAGTGATAAGAATACATTGTATAAAAATATATATCAATTAGAAAAGTCAGAAGGTTTCATACTGGGTTCAATTTGTCAGTATGCAAGTTTCTCTTTGTCTATGAATTACAACCTGTATTAAATACAATGGGGGTCCCTGGTCATAGGGTAATGTAATATGGTTTGTTTTAAAATATAACATACACTTGTTAATAAAATATGCACTTTTGTTACTGTGGCCCTGAAACTTTCCTTAGAGTTACTGATAACTCTGAAGATTGTATCCATAGTCATAACCAAGGAGAGTCAGTTAATGATAACGTAAAAATGCTAGCTAGATGCAAAGACCTCATGTTTGCGTGAATGAACAACTGGTCCAACTAGCACGTTCTTTCCACTGTCCTGAATTATGGCTATTATCTTCCCTTTAAATTACCCTGTCAAAAGTATGTGTGTGTTTTAATTGTTCTCTAAATTATCTTCTTTTGTGTCTATATTTCATATAATCAATCATTTATTTTTAAAAATTATTGTAACAAGGTCTCATATAGGCCACGTTGTTCCAAGCCAGTATGACCTTGAACCTCTGATTTTTTTGTCTCTGTCTCCCCAGTGCAGAGATTATTAGTATGAACACTATGATTTAATTTAATCTTCAAGGACATCTTTTTAGAGCAGCTGTAGGACACCAAACTTCACTAAAGGTCATTCTAAGAAGCAAAATATAGTTGGTTGTACTGTTCATCATACCACCCATTCCCACTATCCATTCCTGGTTTTCCATTAAATTTTGGTGCCTGCAAATTATAATTAAATATTGATATAGAAATTTTTATAGATTGTGAAAACCCCCTTAATGAAGTTTTCTTGTTATTAATGGAGGAAAATTGATTTTATTGATATGATTTACTCTGTACTTTTTCTCAGCTACTCTAACTAGGCTGTCGCTGTTGATTTGTGGTCTTTTAGTCAAATTATCATTAGTTGTATGACTGATTACAGTTGGTATTGAATACGTAGATAGTATTAAGCTATTATTTATAATAATACATAGATAGTATTAAACTATTATTAAAGATAATAACCCAATGATCATTAAATTAGTCAGGCTTTCTTTTTTTAATGGTGCAGCTCTTCAGCAATCTGTGCATAACAAAATTCATAAATATAAAATTGTATGTACATCTTAACATATTCATATATCTAGACATATCTTTCTATATATGTGAATATTTTCATATATAAGAATAAACTTATATTATAAAATATATAATGTTATATGTCTTCATGTATTAAAAATGCAGAGAAGTAGATGCATAGATAGTATTCATTGATAGGACATATTTTATTTTGCTGCCTTTACATATATTTATAACATGATAAATGAATTGTTTATCATTATTCAAGTATAAATTTGCAATGAAGCTTTTAAAAAGCAAAATACTCAATTTCTGGGAATCTCAGGAATCAGGGATTTTCAGAGGTGTCAAGAAGTGTCCATGGAATACTCTTCCCTCTGTAAGTGAGAGGCATAGTAGGATTTGAGCATTGAGCTCTGATTTTTCTCCATTCCAGTGTCCTGCACCACAGAGTAGAAGGTTGTGTTGGCCTAGTCTGCCTCAGTCTAGAGGACACAATTCTACTTTTTATAGTAGATGGAAATGGACATGGAGAAAGGGGACACCTACAATAACTCACTCCCTGAGATGTGGACTCATGGAATTCAGGACTCTCTCCATGTGTAGTTGATGTGAGAGGAGGTATCAGGAAGATGTGACAAGAACATAGAATGCTTCCAAGACAGTGTTCCATTTCATACTTACCTTCAACTTTGTAGTGTTGTTTCCAAGAAATCTAAGATGCAAACATACAATTATTTTTTCTGGTTTTTCAATACAGACTACTAAATACTAAGAACTTGTATAATAATAAAAAAGTAAATTTTATTTTATTTAAGTCACATATTGTAATTGCCAATTCTAAATCAGTGTTGTTTTTCAGATAAATGCTAACAAACCTCCCAAAGCCATGGAACGTTTGAGAATCTCTGATTCTGTAAAAAGTTAAAACAAATGCATCATTATTTTCAACTTAAATAAGAGTTTCTTCACAGTTGTTCCAGGGTGATACAGATTAAAAGGAGATTGCAATCCAATACATCTTTTTTTCTAGTTAATTTTAGATAAAGGATTATAGGTTGTTTGTGGAAAACACCTCTTTACCTTGCCAGTAGATACAAGTCCTACCGGCAAGTCGAGCTTCAAGGACAATGCCCAATTCCTGTAAGCAATAGAGTAACTGCTGTGGAGTAAATCTTAAAGAGTTTCGATTTCTTTACATTTCCTCCTGCAAGATGATCTGTGGACTTTATACAGATATTTATTTGCTCACATGAAATTATGGTCAATATCTATTAAATATCAATTAATTGTATTGACAGAAATAGAGAAACACCACATTAGTTCTAAAGTGATTGGTCCTGGAGAACAGAGTAAGTTAATTATTAATGAGAATTATATTTTACTGTGTGCCAAAGGAGTATTTGATATATGTACATCTGAGTTATAGGAATATGCAAATAGCATTAAGAAATTATATATAGAGAAAGAAACTACAGCCATAAAACTATAAAATCTGAATCATATTTCTCAGCATTGATCTCTAGTAAATGCCTGAGTCAGGACTTTAGGACACTGTAAGAAATAATGCCCTTCTAGGCTGGAATTATAAATTTTGGTCGATAAAATGCAGTTTGTTCCATATTTTAACATTGCTTTATGATGTCAAGCTGCAAACCCAATGAAGAGGTTTCCCCTTCGTTGAAATATTTTTCAGAATTGTGGTAGCAAATGTTTATCCAATTTTTCTGAAAGACAAATATTTCTCATAAACAAGTTATGTGTTTGGTCTTCCCCTCTTGAGTTTGCGCATGTATCGTAAAGCAGGAACTTCTTTGGTCAGTGAGCATAAATGTGGCCTCCAAGTCTCAATTACTGTTTCTCTAGACATTCTTAACCACCTTTATTTTGTAGTCAAGGAAAGATTGCTTCAGTTATGAAAACCCGCATTTGCCAGTGGAATATGGAATGAGGGATGGATAACCGTGCACATGCCTTGTTGTAGTTGTGTGATGATTGTGTGGCTTCTCTTTTGCCTCCTCTTTCTTCTCCTTGTTCATCTTCTTCATAAAGACCTGGCTTGATCTCTTTTGTGAATTCTTACTGGTTCTAAAAGTTCCCTAACTTCATCATGATTTTTGAGCCTCAGGCTTTTTTGCAGATTTTATTTTTCAACATGTATCTCTTTTTTTCTTGATTAACCTAGTTTCATTACTTTTACACCTGAAGCTTCTTCCTGCACTATTTGGGAACAAATACAGAGACCCACAACTGTACCACGTTCAGAAAGTGGGAAAGCTTGGAACACTGAATCCTAAACAGGACATCTCCTTCAAATCACTCCCCTCAGGGCTGAGGGAACCGGCAGAAGAGGAGCCAGAACGATGGTCAGAACCACTGGGGACAGATGACACCAAGGAGACAGTGTCTTCCAGACTCAGAGGGACTGACACACGAATGAACTCACAGGGACAGTGGATGCATGCACACAGCCTGCACAGGTTCAAGACACACAGAGTCCCAGCGCTGAGAGGGGGAAGTGGACCCGAACCCCTACCTCTAATCCAGAAGCTGTCTGGAATCACTAGCTGGTTGCAAAGAAAAAAAAAAAGTTTCCTCCAATGGACTCTCACTAGGCATATAAACCACAGGTAAGGGTCAACATGAAACAATCCCACCTACATCTTTTACACGAGGAGGGTGTGGTTAAAATAAATGCAGTTGATTTTGAAGATAAAACAAAAACATTGCAAATCAGGAATCTGAAGGCTTTTCAACAAAATTAGAAACCATAAACAATTATGACTCCTGTAGTATGGAAGGAACTGAAAATTTCTTTACTCTATTACTTCCCACACCCTATTCTTCTTGAGAGTTCTTCTAACAGGCTGCAATGGTTCAGGCAGAGAAAAGGAAGTAGAAGTTTTGTAGACGTTTTGTCTCATATTGCTTTACTTGAGCATCTTTCATCCTTCTGGTCTTTTGCTTATTTACATGGTTTCTGATTTTGATTTTGTGTTTTTATCACTTTTGTGTGAGTGCCTGTGTGTGTATGTGTGTATGTGTGTGTGTGTTTCTTGTGCTCTGTTGTTTTTATTCTGCTTTGTTTGGCATTTTTAAATTTTTTTGCTAGTTTATTTTTATTTTATTTTATTTTTATTTTATGTGCACTGGTATTTTGTCTATATGTATGTCTGTGTGAAGGTGCCAGGTCCCCTGGAACTGGAGTTACAAACAGTTGTGAGCTGTCATGTGGATGCTGGGAATTGAACTCAGGTCCTCTAGAAGATCAGACAGTGTTCTTAACCACTGAGCCATTTCTTCTAATTTTTTTATTTGACTTTGTTTTCTAAAGAAAGAGAAAAGAAACATGAATTTGTATGGGTGGAGAAGTGGGGAGAATCTGGGAGGAAAAGGGAGAGGAGAAATTATGGTGAGATTATATTGTATGAATTTTTCAATAAAAATATCGGAAACCCTGAAAAAAACCCAAAATGCCCCCCCCCCAAATTAAATTATGAAATGAATGAAGAACAAGTCTATTTTTCTTTCATTGTATAATCTTAATTAGCAGAGAAGGAAGAAAAACCCTGAAAATATTTTTCGTGGTGAAAATAGACAAACTTTTATGATGAAGCAAAATTCCTGTTCACATTGATTTTAATTAACTATCATGTTTAAGAAACACTACATCACTACATGGATATAAATCATATGTATATATCTGTAGGGCATGAGGATTTTCACTTATCTATATCATCACAGTTTTTTGCTAGAAGGTTACAGGGTATAAATAAAATATGGTTGCATTAATAACTTAAGACTTGAAGAATGGTTTGTATATTAGCAATAGTACATGATTTATAAATATTAGGTTGGTGCAAAAGGAATTGTGATTTCAGACCAATTTTAATTATTACAACTAGCCTCAAACATGTTTATCATTCAAAATAGGAACCAT
This sequence comes from Peromyscus leucopus, assembly GCF_004664715.2. Lineage (NCBI taxonomy): Eukaryota > Metazoa > Chordata > Mammalia > Rodentia > Cricetidae > Peromyscus > Peromyscus leucopus. Next base: position 19,143,919 of record NC_051073.1, on the reverse strand, counting down.
TACAGTCAAACCATTTTGCCAACAAAAAGACGTTGCTTTCATTCCTGTAATGTAAAACTTCATGCTTTGAGATAGGACAAATCCTTTTGAAGTATTGACGGCATCCTGCTGATGGTGGAAGCTTTTCCCTGCAAAAAGCTGCCCAGATGTTTGAAGAAATGGTAGTAACTTGGGAAGAGTTCAGAAGATGTAATGGATGAGTCATCCATGCTTTCTGTTAGATGAAATCTAACCTTGTCTGAAATTCTAGGGTGGTGAAATCTTGTCATGGAAGGAAGCACCAAGAAATGACTAATGTCATGAAGTAAGGGTTTGGATAATCAAGATTTGAAGCTCAGCAAAACCTTTTAGTAACTGTGGCTACTTCAAACTTACTTTTTATGAAGGAAGTATACATATAATACATTGTAGTATATATTGCAATTATTGCGATTTACTAGTTGCAAATTATCAGTGTGTCAAAGAAAGAAAAATATATAGAAGATGGATTAGAAAATAAAAACATTTTACCTGGGGATAAATGTAGTAAACCATATATACATATACATATATATGTGTGTATGTATGTGTGTGTGTGTGTACTTGTGCATGTATTAACTGTTCTAATCTTCTCATATGAAAAATATGGACTTTGACTGTCTCAAGTAATTATTGTGAGCATAAAATAAAATAGTGAATTTCAGACCAGCTAGACTGGAGATGGATGGGCCTCATCTGGGACTACATACCTATCATACATGAAACCCTAGGTTGGATTTGAAGTACTATATAAAACTGAATTTAATAGTGTGGGTCCATAATCTCAGAACTTCATCGAGATGGAGGCAAGAGGATTACATCTTCAAGGTTTTCCTTAGCTACACAGTATGTTCAAGGCCAGCCTGAGCCACATGAGACTCAATAGCAAGTTAATAAAACTAAGACAAAACTTTAGCCTATGCCGTGATTATTACACCAGTAACATAAATTTCATTAAAACATCTATCTTATTCCTAATAAGATAAAGAAGATATAGTTTATTTGCTACATAAAGTTAAATTTCAAAGGTAAAGCAGTCTGTGTTATTCTCTGATGTATCTTTCTGATGCCTGCTTGATGACATGGGGAGAGGCCATTGCCTAAGAAATCCTCTTTGCAAATTATCAGAGCATCAAAGAAAGAAAACATATAAAAGATGGATTAGAAAATAAAAATTTATTATCTGGAGATAAAAATATATAAGTTCTAATCATGTTTCTCCAGTCCCCTGTTCCGTTTTGTGAGTGATGTTATCTCTGTTGTCTCAATTATTTTTTATTATTTTCTCATATTGTAGCCTGCAACAACCTTTTCTAAATTTTGTGTAAATATAGCAGGCAGGGAAAACAGTATAAACTTTATTTAATTAGGATCTTTTTCAGGGTTATGAGCATAAGGCAGATTTGTTTTTTGTTGAAATTAATCTCAAACTATGTAGACAAAGCTATATAAACAAAAAAAAACCACAAAATCAATCAGATATAATGTTTCATAAACTAAGAATAATACATTTTTCTTTAGATATTATTGAATAGTAACATTTTTTGTCATATATAATTAAAAACTTTATCAGTTTCCTTGGACTCAGCAACTATACTGGTATTGATATATTTATATTGAGTTATTATTTTAATCTTTCAAAGTATTTTTATACTTAGAATTTTTCTCATTGCATTTAGTCTAATGTGGTATCACATCACTGTATGAGCTCATTTGTTTTTATATACATTTAATAAATGTATGAAGATACAATTGTCTTTGAACTGAATATAAACCAGCTTTCCAATTTTTTTATTATTATTATTTTATTTTATTTTACAATACTATTCAGTTCTACATAACACCCACAGATTCCCTTGTTCTCCCCCTTCCTACCCTCCTCCCCTCCCCACAGCCCACCCATCATTCCCACCTCCTCCAGAGCAAGGCCTCCCCCGAGGAATGAGATCGACCTGATAAACTAAATCCAGGCAGGTCCAGTCCCCTCCTCCCAGATTGAGCCAAGCGTCCCTGCATAAATCCCAGGTTTCAAAGAGCTATCTCATGCAGCAAGCCCAGGACCTGGTACCACTGCCTAGATGCCTCCCAAACAGATCAAGCCAATCGGCTGTCTCACCTATTCAGAGGGCCTGATCCAGTTGGGGGCCCCTCAGCCTTTGGTTCATAGTTCATGTGTTTCCATTCGTTTGGCTATTTGTCCCTGTGCTTTATCCAACCTTGGTTTCAACAATTCTTGCTCATATAAACCCTCCTCTTTCTCGCTAATTAGACTCCCGGCTCTCCACACGGGGCCTAGTCGTGAATGTCAGCATCTAGATTCCTCAGTCCTTGGATGGGGTTTCTGGTACAACTATTAGGGTGTTTGGCCATCCCATCACCAGAGTACGTCAGTTCTGGCTGTCTCTCGGCCATTGCCAGCAGTCTTTTGTGGGGGTATCTTTGTAGATTTCTGTGGGCCTCTTTAGCACTTTGTTTCTTCCTTTTCTCATGTGGTCTTCATTTACCATGGTCTTCTATTCCTTGTTCTCCCTCTCTGTTCTTGATCTAACTGGGATCTCCCACTCTCTTTCCTCAACTCTCGCCCTTCATTACTCCCACTCATTTCCAGGTTGTTCATGTAGATCTCAGCCATTTCTCCATCATTGGGCGGTCCTTGTGTCTTTCTTGGGGTCCTGTTTTACAGGTAGCCTCACTGATGATGTGTGTAGCAGTCCAGTAATCCTTGTTCCACATCTAGTATCCTCCTATGAGTGAATACATACCGTATTTGTCTTTCTGAGTCTGGGTTACCTCACTCAGGATGATTTTTTCTAGATCCATCCATTTGCCTGCAAACCTCATGATGTCATTGTTTTTCTCTGCTGAGTGCTGTGGATATCATTCTATATGAATAAAACACTGATGGCCAGTGATCAGACAGGAAGTATAGGCGGGACAAGGAGAGAGGAGAATTGGGGAAACAGGAAGAAGGAGGAGAGACACCGCAGCCACCGCCAGGATAAGCAGCATGTAAAGATGCCGGTAAGCCACCAGCCATGTGGCAAGGTATAGATTTATAAAAATGGGTTAATTTAAGATAAAAGAACAGTTAGCAAGAAGCCTGCCACAGGCATACAGTTTTTAAGTATTATAAGCATCTGAGTGATTATTTTATATGTGGATTGTGGGACTGTGGGGCTTGGTGGAAGCTGGAGAGAAGCCCTCCAGCAACAAATGGCGCCCAATGGCTCGAGTTTCCACCTTAAACCTGAGAATATTTAATAACCAATTCTAAACAGAGCCAAAACCAGGTTCCTGCTTCTTCATGTTTCATACAGGCAGCTAGATGCCACAAAACGCAGGTTTGAACACAGGCAGGTTCCTGGCGTGTGCATTTGACCAGCAGTATGGCGGAAATGAGGCGTCTGCCAGCGGCACATTACGCTGTGTGGTAGATTTAGTCTTTGCTAATTTTTTTTTTTTTTAAAAAAAAGAGGTTTCTGGGCTACACGCTGCTTTGATAAAAGAACCTACTATTTGAACTGATGACTCCAGAGCTGAGAAAAGTACACAGCATTTGAAAAGCTGAAGGGGGAGCAGCAGCACAGCACGTTCAGCTAGAAGCTACAGTCAATAAGCTGATCAGATAAAATAGTTATAATACATGTAAAAATATAGTAGCAAAAAAATATAAATAAATATATATACATAATAAAAAATAATTAAAAAAAATGTTAAAAAAAAAAAGTAATAACACGTAAAAATGGCTATCACACAGAAAATCTGGATTATGTTGTCTTTGATATTCGTAACTAAAGAAAAAAACATTTGATTGTAAAAGCTGTTCAGTTATGCCAAAATGTAAATTTTAAAGGTAACTTGACTTCAAAATTTGGATATAAGGATATGTTACTTTGGAAAAGAGGTTCTGCTTTTGTTTCCACAGAAAGCCAGAGGCTATGGATTTGTTCCAGATTAAGATACATCAGGTTTGACCAGCTAAGACCCCCTGAAAGATCTCTGATAACACCCTGGCCCAGATGATACAACATCCAGAACGGTTTCAAGGCAACTTGCTCCCACAATACAGCCTCAAGGACTATCCCATATGCCTAAAATTTTCTTTGTTCCCCATAAGATACAGCACCCCCCTCCAGCAGGAAGTAGTAAGAGATGCTATGCCCAAATTCCCAAATATACCAAGCTGGCTTTAGAGGTGGAATTGGCTCACTCCCCCTCTAAACCCAGACATATTGCTTAAAAAAAATTGGTTAAGAGATTCTTGTGTCCCAAATCAGAAGAGCCCCCGGTGTGGGACAGAGAAAAAACAATATTTTTAGTTAAAACAGGTTGATTATAAATGTGATCTCTTTCTAAAAAAGAAAAGGGGATATTATATAGATATATAGGAGGATATAGAGATGATAAGATAAAAGGGTAGATTAATGAACTTACTTTTAAAGAACAACTTGTTTAAAATGTTTTACATTGGTATAAATTTTACTTTATTGATACAGTAGTTAATTTTGTTATACTGTATATATATATATATATATATATATATATATATATTCTATTCTTGTTTGAGGTATTATGTTTAACTCATTTAAAATTGTAATGGATAATTAAAATAGATTAATAATATAAAGTCATCTATGATAAAGTCATCTATGATAATCATATTTGTAGCCATGTTAGTTAAGTCTTCTAGGTATACATAGATATATTTCAGATAGATAGGTAATCTTCAAACACTTCATAGACCTAGATAATATAGCATTTAAATAACTTAAAATTCTGTTGACATGAGACATAATTGCTCCTGGCTGCACCAATTGATCCCGAGAGAATGTTGGGCTTCTAAGACATTTCCATTTGGAAGTTTGTCTTTTTGGCATAAAATGGCCTACTGGGCAAAGAACTGCCCTTGCCTTGATGGCTGACAGTACAAATACAATGCACATCTGACAGAGGACTGATATCCAGAATATATAAGGAACTCAAGAAATTAGACATCAAAATGACCAACAGTCCAACTGGGCATATACCCAAGAAATGCTCAATCATACCACAAGAGCACTTGCTCAGCTATCTTCATATCAGCATTGTTTGTAATAGCCAAAACCTGGAAAAAACCTAGATGCCCTTCAACTGAAGAATGGATAAATAAATTGTGGCACATATACACAATGGAATACTACTCAGCAGAGAAAAACAATGACATCATACGGTTTGCAGGCAAATGGATGGATCTAGAAAAAATCATCCTGAGTGAGGTAACCCAGACTCAGAAAGACAAATATGGTATGTACTCACTCATAGGAAGATGCTAGATGTGGAACAAGGATGACTGGGCTGCTACTCATATCACCAGTGAGGCTACCTGAAAAACAGGACCCCAAAAAAGACACGGAGAAATGGATGAGATCTACATGAACAGCCTGGTCATGAGTGGGAACAATGAACAGCAAGGGTCGAGGGAAAGAGAGTGGGAGATCCTAGCTGGATCAAGAAAAGAGAGGGAGAACAAGGAATAGGAGACCATGGTAAATGAAGACTACGTGAGAAGGGGAGGAAGCAGAGAGCTAGGGAGGCCCACGGAGATCCACAAAGATACCCCCGCAAAAGACTGCTGGCAATGGTCGAGAGACGGCAGGAACTGACCTACTCTGGTGATGGGATGGCCAGACACCCTGATAGTTGTGCCATAAACCCCATCCAAGGAATGAGGAATCTGGATGCAAACATCCACGGCTGGGCCCCTGGTGGAGCACTGGGAGTCTAATTAGTGAGAAAGAAGAGGGTTTATATGAGCAAGAATTGTTGAAGCCAAGGTTGGATAAAGCACAGGGACAAATAACCAAATGAATGGAAGCACAGGATCTATGAACCAAAGGCTGAGGGGCCCCCAACTGGATCAGGCCCCCTGAACAGGTGAGACAGTCATCTGGCTTGATCTGTTTGGGAGGCAGCTGTGCAGTGGTGCCGGGTCCTGGGCTCGTTGCATGAGTTGGCTGTTTGAATCCTGGGACTTATGCAGGAACACTTGGCTCGGGCTGGGAGGGGGGGACTGGACCTGCCTGGACTGAGTCTACCAGGTCGACCCTGGTCCTCGGGGGAGACCTTGATCTGGAGGAGGTGGGAATGGGGGGTGGGCTGGGGGAGGGGGAGGGGCGAGAGGGGGAGAACAGGGGAATCTGTGGCTATTATGTTGAACTGAATGGTGTTGTAAAATAAATTAAAAAAAATAAATAAAAGTCTCTAAAATGAAAATAAAAAAGAAATTGGCTATAGAACTAAACAGAGAATTCTCAACAGAGGAAACTCAAATGGCTGAAAGACATTTAAGGAATTGCTCAACATCCCTAATCATCAGGGAAATGCAAATCAAAACAACTCTGAGATACCACCTTATGCCTGTCAGAATGGCTAAGATAAAAAACACTGAAGACACTTTATGTTGGAGAGGATATGGAACTAGGGGAACACTCCTCCACTGCTGGTGGGAGTGCAAGCTTGTACAACCACTTTGGAAATCAATATGGTGCTTTCTTAGAAAATTGGGAATCAATCTCCCCCAACATCCAGCTATACCACTCTTGGGCATATACCCAAGAAATGCTCAATCATACCACAAGAACACTTGCTCAGCTATGTTTATATCAGCATTGTTTGTAATAGCCAAAACCTGGAAACAACCTAGATGCCTTTCAACTGAAGAATGGATAAATAAATTGTGGCACATATACACAATGGAATACTACTCAGCTTTCCAATTTAAACACCAACTTTTTCCATTCCTTTGAATGAAAATTTTGAGAAAGCAGATATTTAAGTCACTATAACAATTATACTTCTATTAATGATTTATCAAAACATTTAAAATAATTATATGATATTAGAGTCATTATTTTTCTAATAATTTACTAACATTTTATATTCTTTCATTTATTTTTAATTAACAGTGTAGTCATTAATAGACTATGTTTGAGAAAGGGAGGATTTATTTTTTAGCTTTAAGTACAATATTCCTGTGGCCTTTTTCTAAGCCCAGAATGAAAATTATTTTAATCTTGTAGGTTATTCAATGTGTTTCTTTTTCATTCTCCATATCTCCATAAAGCCCCAAAGCTAATTAACCACACAATGATGTTTATAGTTCTGAATCTGCTATCATGGCAAAATGTTTGAACTCTGCCCATGAGGTTTTCGTATCACAATGCTTTTCTTTCAAATACGAGCATGTAATCCTTTGTTCCAACTTGATATCCCATGGTCTGCCATGTCACTCATAAGCTACACTCTCCTAAATTTAACTCAAATACTGTTTATCTCTTTTCTAATTAACGTTATTCTAATGTGCCTGCATGTACTAACATGCATCCATTTGTTTACTTGGAATCTGATAAACAGGATTTCAGACAATCCCTTTGCCTCTTTTTCTCCATATGCACAGATTGCAGCTAGTCTCAGGTCCCAGATGGCAAAGTTCTTCTCAAATACCTGTGATTAGAACTATTATTATCCATAGTACACAGCTATACTTTTCATAGACATAACAATTCCATCTGACTGATGTTGCTGAGAATTTTTGAATTTCTCATTAAGTATGTTAAAACTTATAACTTTTAATTTCCTTTGTAATTTTTTAAAACAATTTTACATATATTTGATCAAAACATGTTAAAGTTCAGGTCACATGTGATTTTCAAGGGGAGAACCAGATTACAGTGGTTTTGCTTCTTATTTTTATTACTTTTCCCAAATAGCAGATAAGTTCCCTTAAACATCAGGTTATTTCTCAAATAAAATAATTATATTCTTATGCTTTAGCAAGTGTTTGTGATTTATCTCCTTGGTTCCAACACCAGAGTTTTGTTTTAGCAATTCTGACATATTTTGGCAACATAAAGCATGTCTTTTAATCTCTACATAGACATTTTCCTTCTGTACTTGTTTATAAAACACAATTATTTGGTGCGGAATCACAGAAAATTTATTAGAAAATAGAAAACACAAATATTCTTTAATTATCTGTGCTTTTATAGTCTATTTGTGTGTACACTCTCCACAATACTCACAGATAATCAAAATAGTAGGAAAAAAACGTGTATCTCATTTTATTTTTTTCCCTAAATAATTGTATGACCATTGATAACCACCTCACTTGTTTAGATATTGATTATTTTTGGTTTTTTCAAGTTAAGTAGTTGAATTTATTTAAACACACACACACACACACACACACACACACACACAATTTTTGCGTTCCCTCATGATTTTTTTTTTTTCAAGGAAGGACACCCATGAAATCAGTCCAAAGGAGCAAGTATGCCCACCATCCATGGAGCTCTGCTCTGATTCTCTTCGCTCCACATCTCTTCAGGTAACCAGGCTTTCAGGAGAATCAAAGTATAGATGTTCAAATGGTATATTCACTAACTTAGTAACCCTTAGTTCGAAATGTTATATAGCCCGTGTGTTGTTACTCTTTGGCCCTCCCTTTCTCAAATTTTTCCCTAGCAATTTGTGCATGTGGTTGCCTACCTATTTAATCAAATCATTCTCATTCTGTACATTGTCCTATTGTGTACGTTACCACCATATATTTATCTAATCTGAGAAGGATTTTAATGTCTCGTCATCTCAGAGTTTTTGTCATGCAGAAGGTGTAAGCTAAGCTGAGTTGTGGCACATTAAAACAATGAGATATCAGTACCAAATTTCACAAAAATTCAGAGGATCAGAGCAAAGCCACACCTGGAATTTAAAACACTGCTTCACAATTGCTATTTATCTCTTGCATTAGGAATCTTGATCTTGTAAATTCAACATGAAAAGTTTAATCAAGGCCTTTGCCAAGAACTCACTAACAATTGTAATTTCAGGGAGATTTGATCAGATTATTTTTTTCTCATGTGTCCCCATTAAAAGGAGAATATAGACTATAAGCCAAATTCTACCCCAAATCCTTGTCTTCTCTTTCAGAAGGATGTATTTAATTTCTTATTAATTTATTAATTCATATTATCCTCTCTTCTTCAACTATAAGAGCTTGTTTAGTGTACACACATATGTACATATAGTGTGTATATATACATATATGTATATGTGTGTATATCATATGATGTGAAGATCAGTTCATAGCATTTTCCAGCTGTATTTCCAATTTATCAACACCATTTTGATTTTGTTATAAATAGGCTTCGTGTAGACAGACAGATGTGTTTCTGCATTGTATTCTGTATCCATTATAAATTTGATGGTAAAAAAGTCGTTCAACGTAATCTTCATCCTGTTGTTCACTACAGACACCACAGTATACATTTTTCTGTGTTGTTTTCTTTAGTATTTAAAAACTGTGTTGAGTTTGTGTGCTAATTCACAGACTTTAGAATTAAGTTATTATTTTACTCATAAATGTGATATCAGAATAAAAATAGACTTTTTTACTGAATGATTCAATTTATTGAGTTACTTAGGATTTAGTATACAATCTTATATAATAAGTATTGTTTACTTTATAATCTTGAGATTTTGTTCCAAGTAAAAATAGTATTTTTTAAAATTTCCTTCTCATGTAGTTATAAATGATGTTAACATGCTTGTTCTTGATATATCTTGTTTTCAGCAATTTGCTAAATAGATGTTCTAGTCACACACGTCATTGAATAACGAGTTTTTTTTTTTTTTTTTTTTGGTTTTTCAAGACAGGGTTTCTCTGTGTAGCTTTGCGCCTTTCCTGGGACTCACTTGGTAGCCCAGGCTGGCCTCGAACTCACAGAGATCCGCCTGCCTCTGCCTCCTGAGTGCTGGGATTAAAGGCGTGCGCCACCACCGCCCGGCGAATAACGAGTTTTATTTCTTCTTTCTTTGATCTCATTACAGTGGCTAGACTTAATAGACCGTATGAAAGGTGGCAGTGGGTGCTCTTTTAGTTTTGTCTTGATGTTACCAGAAAAAAAATCATCATATTCAACACAGAGCACACCGTATCAAATTTCTAGTGGATGCCACTTATTAAAGGAATTCCTCATTCTTCTTCAGAGATACTGTTTGTGTGGGTTATATATAAACTGCCACATGTTTCCTGAGATCTCTGGTGGGTCTAGGAGTTGAACATAATAAATACCTGTGTCACTTTTCTTACTCTCTGTTTTTATGCTTTTCCAATCATTGGGAACATATTCCATTTTAAATATAAAGGCAAACAAAACTCAACATAAACGCAACAGTGTTTTGCACATTCTTATGTAGAGCTAATAAAATCCTCTTAACTGAACTCTAGTCATCTGTTAAAAAGAATTTCCTTTACATATTATGACTGATAGTTTTCTATTTTCAACAAAGACATTGATTTCATCTGCAATTCTTTCTGGGCTTTGGTTTCTCATGACTTATTTTATTTATTTTTATTTTTATTTTTTTGGTGTGTGTGTGTGTGTATGTGTGTGTGTGTGTGTGTGTGTGTGTGTGTGTGTGCGCGCGCACGCACGCGCATGTGCTAGTGCTTGCTGTCCCTTTGCATTTCTAGAGATTGAACCTTGACCTCACAGGCTAGCTCTATAACAGAGCTCTCTTGTCCGGCTTTCATTTACACATTTACATGGCTTTCATACAATGCCGCAGAGAAGTTTTCTCCTCGAGGCTCATATCTAATTCAAATTTCTGCCCATGATAACTCAGTAATTTCTCTAGAAACAGTGAGGTCTGTCTAATAGAGTTGACAGTCACATTCTTCCATTCCTATGCCTTAAATATATGTTGGATTAGTTCAATGAACTTAAGCAGCACTTTTTGAATTCTCTATTATCACAATCCTTCATGATTTTCAGCATTCAATTCAGTTTTACTTGCCTTCTGAAATGGTCCAAGTTTGGACTTTTCTTCTTCTTCTTTTTTTAATCTAGCGTTTTTTTCCTTTCTCATCTTGTTTGATGTGTAGCTCTGCCTTTCCATTCTTAAAGCTGGTACTGATTTCCTCAGACAGCAGTGTGACCTTCAGTGTCTAGGCGAAATTCTCCATTTTCATTAGTGTTCTGCATCCTTTGATTTCCACTACATGAGGAAATCAGAGCCCTGAGGTTTTATGGAGTCAGGATGTCTGTCTTTTTTGTTACTAACACTGGGGATGGTTGCACTCAGAGGAAAATACAGAAGAGATCTGTGAACTACTACCATGCCATATTCATCATCTGTCATTTTCTCAGTGGTGCTAGGAAGAGAATTGATACATGTTGAACTTTATGTCTTGATCTATCTGTGGCTAATTTAATACTTCAGTTTCTTCAAGGAATGTGGTCTATGATATCTGAACTCCCATTTGTACCTGATATTCTCATCCACTTACTTCACTTAAAGTAAAACAACATTTGATTTAAAAATCATCTATCAATTTTTTCCATTAAAATACAAAGGATCCTTTCTTATCTACAATTACACTTATTTTTCTTATGTATATTATTGGTTAAAAAATGCCTTAGCATTTATTTGCCTAAAATTATGTACCCCTATTCCTTAGGGTACTTTTTAAACCATTATTTGTAGCTGGAGTTTTCTCCAGTCCTGTCTGGCCCATGGTCAGGACAAATCTCTTTCACCCGCCAGTCCTGCAGCTGCTCAGACCCAACCAAGTAAACACACAGAGACTTATATAGCTTATAAACTGTATGGGCTGTGGCAGGCTTCTGCTTTTCATGGCAGGCGGCTGGCAGTGTCTCTGGCTCAGCCTTCCACTTCCCAGAATTCTCCTATCTCCTTGTCCCGTCTATACTTCCTGCCTGGCTACTGGCCAATCAGTGTTTTATTTATCAATCAATCATCCACAGCAATTATTCTCCCTTGTTATTATTTATTCAGCATTTATTTCTTTGGGTCTTACTCTATATTAGCACTTTACTTGCTGCTGTAATATTCAAAGCAAGTGTATGAAGAAAGCTGCTGTCTTAGTAGATACACCACATTGGGATGGATGAGACAAACACTGAACAATAAATCACATATAAATACCAATTATAATTGTGAAATTTAATATGTTATAAATTATTACATTAACATAAAGTGAGCATAAGCTAAATCCCCATCCTTAAGAAAATTAGAAGCTAATAAGGTAAAAACAAAGTATAATGAGATAAAAGAACCAAAAGTTCTTGGTTGAAGGATAAGCATATGAAAATATGAAGTAAAGTGTGATTACTGGCTTCATTGAGACTGCAAGATATGAAGCAAGATATCATTTGGTAATTGAGCTATAGAGAACATAACAGTTTTGCATTTGTGCCATAATTGTATATGGATCTTGTGGAATATAAATTCCCTGACTACAAGTATCTTTTCTAAGTCTCCAGGTAAGCAAGTTTTAATTACTCTATTAGTAGAATGATGCAATTGTGTGATTTTTTTTGAGTTTTATATAGGCCTTTACATTTGATGAGTCGGTATCAGTTATAAGTAATCATCATAATATTATTTTCTTATATTACTTTAAGACTTTGCAAGCTTTAGTTGCATTATCACTTTTAACTGTTGGAAATTTTTTATTTTACAAATAATTCCTAACACTAGCATAAATACTTAGCAAGCTGATTCTGAGAAGAAAAATAACCTTCCAAGTCTCAAGGGATTCACAATTATAGATGTGAAATAATTAATCTAGTTCTCCACTGGTGTCATTTCATTCTAACCATTTCATCTTACTCTGAAAGTTTAAAGCAAAAACATTCATCATTCCAAAAATCACTATCATTGTCTACAGTGTCCAGAAGCATCTTAAAATCGTTATTGTACTGTGTATCTAATAACATCTTAGGTGTCAAATAATCTGTCTTATAGAGTAGAACTCCCTTTTGCTGTTTTCTTCTGGTTGTACTGTGTCTTAATTGCATGACTCGGGAGCTGAGTTTGTGGTTTCTCTATCTCTTTCTTCTTGTTGTAATAGTGCTGATGTGTCACGGAATTGTGACTACCACTTCGATGGTAATTGATGGGAACAAATTCTTCTGGGATGTATTAATAGCGCTGCAGGCAGTGAGGCAAGCAGTGAATGGAAAGTAAATGGGTTCAGGAGCTCTGGAGACATCGATGTTGCTGGAGGCAGGGAGGTCGACATCCACTAATAACTACAGCTAAACAGTGGGAACAAGTATACACGAGGCTTGTCTCACTGGTCATTATACATCATTTGCACTTTGTGGTTATGCTCAAAGGTTGCTTTCCCAAACCAATTAGCCTTCAGCATGGTGCTAACTAGTACAAATGTGGCTCCTAGTTGGAATGATCACTGGACCTTTGATTTTATGTGCCCATGATAATGATACAGATTCCCACTGCACTTGTCTTTTAATCTTGAATACTTTTTCCAAAGACCAAATTCCTTTTAAGTGACTTAGTGTAAATTTATAACACTCCACCTTTACATTTTTAATCGAGGGCTATAAAGTTGAATAGTAAAATACTATTTTTATTAGAACATTTAATTTTGTTGATTAGGGACTTGGTCCACAGAGAATGTGCTACCTGCTGAAGATCTAAAATTCCACAGGAGCATTGCTTGAATAGAAACAAATTGAAGCATAAATCTAATTAATCTTATCAATAAAGACCATAAAGATCAAGAGTCAGATATTGGGGTAAAAACCTGAAAGATCAGAGGAGCCAGGAGCAGCCACCATCACCTCCTCACTTCTCTATTTCTCTGTTAAAAAGAGCCAAGATCTTCTGTCTGCCCCACTTTTCACTCCCTGTCTCCTTTCTGCACAGACCTCCAGACCTCTATGGTTAACTAGTGGCTAGCTCCTCCCTCTGACTCCAAGCAAGCTTTATTTGTCAGAGAACAAGCAAAATATCACACAACAACAAATGTTAAAGCTCATCCTCATTAGATTAATGAACAATTCAATAAAATATTTTGAGTGCCTGTCTATGTTGTATTTTGCATAGATCTGGGGAAGGAATAAGAGAATGCATTTAATTAGTACTTGGAAATAAATAAACAAAAATTATTCCACTGTATTCACACGAAAAGAAAAAAAGAAAAATATTGATTTCAATTAATAGTGGGAGCCAATGAGGAGAATGCAAGCATCCCACCAGGCATATTAAGTGGAGAAGCAAATGACTTCTGAATTCAGCAGAAATTATGGGTAAATCTGTAAGTTTTACTAATACAGTCTTTCTAGCTCACTTTATATTTGCTTCATGACACAGTGAGGAGAACGTAAAATATAGATGGGTTTTTATTAGAATATAGAATTTTTTTATTATGAAACATGTCTTGTGTTCATTTCCCCAGAAAAGAATACATTCTTTGCTCTTTCCATGGCCAAATTCACATGCTAAGTAATAAAAAATAAAAAAATACAGGCATACTAATGTGACTCATGGTTTTCATACCCTTGGCTTGTCAGTAAATCCCTGTCACATGGTAGTCCACACATCCTTAGTATTGACACTAAAGATGGCATCAATCACCAGTTGACTGTGTATAAACATCTTTGTGTTTAAACATGTCTGTGAATAATTCCTTAAACAGACATATTTCTTTACAAATAAGGGATCCAGCATGAAGTTAACTCTCATGTCCAGTTGGGAAGAATTTAATGACTTAAGCACCATATGGCACCTTCCTCGCTAGCTAGTCTCACTAAACATGAAAAAAAAAAAAATCTCTCACAAAACAGCAGAGTGCGGCCTCCCGCTGAAATACATAAAGCGTATTTAATATTTTGTCAGTCTTCCACAGACAACTTGATGAATACGAATTAACAGAATTGCCAGAATCTGTGTTTTTAATACGTATGGATCAAACATAAAGCAAATAATAGCTGACTTCTGAGAGGGTGCACTGAGTTCTTTGTAATGTTTTCTTCTTTCTGTGTGGTCTCTTTTGGAGTCATCAGCTACCAGACTGAGAGTTTCAGAGCTACAGTCCAATTTTCTTGTTGAGAAGGACAACTTGAGGGCTGCAAATACATAAAACTTAAAAATATTTTGTTAAGTTATTGAGAATTTCAGACACATTTTGGTCATTGTCACCCCTCAGTTTATCCAACATTTGTCCATATCCATGTCCCCTTACCTACCCACCTACCTTGTGTTCTCATTAAAAACAAACAAACAAATAAACAAACACCATATAGTGCAATTTGTGCTGCCTGTATAATCCCACCTATTGTCTTCCTCTGGAGAGTGTTTAGTCTACCAGAGGCCACATCCTTAAAAAAATCAACTCTCCCTTCAGCTATCAACTGCCAGTATTTCCTTAAGTAGACATGAGACTCATGCCCACCTTGGGTTCTTTTGGTTTGAACCTGCATAGGTCCAGGTCATGCTGTCACAATCACTGTGTGACAGTGTTATTGTGTCTGGGAAACTTTTTTTTTTTTATATAGTCATCTATTGTTCCTGGCTCTTACAGTATTTCCACTCTCTTTGATGATGGCCATTGAACACTGGGAGAAAGAATACTCATGTTACCTTTGAATCTTTACATGAGCGTTTTCATTTAGATTACCCACAGAGGTGATGTAACTAATTAGTAAGCAGCCACAAAGAACCACAGCACACTGCTTTCAAGAACAGATTAGCCAAATGACTGTCTCACCCATTCAGAGGGCCTGATCCAGTTAGGGGCCCCTCAGCCTTTGAGTCATAGTTCATGTGCTTCCATTCATTTGGTTATTTGTCCCTGTGCTTTATCCAACCTTGGCTTCAACAATTCTCTCTCATATAAACCTCCTCTTTCTCACTAATTAGACTCCCAGTGGGAGGAGGGGGAGAACAGGAGAATCTGTGGCTATTATGTGGAACTGAATGGTGTTGTAAAATAAAAAAAAAAAAAGAACAGATTAGAAGGATGTCATGGTCTCTACAAGGAACCACAGTGCACTGGCTTTCAAGGACAGATTAGAAGGATGTCATGGTTTCAAACCTCCAAGGATTAACCTGCCAAACCATAAAGCTAAAATCTTTTTTTTTTCTTTTATTGTTAAGACAAGGATGGACAAGCTATTATCTGTAGAACCAGAGGGTTTAGGTATAGAGTAAGGGACTAGTGAGTAGGGGCAGATCTCCCTAGGAAGGGGCAATAGTATAGATAATTAATGGAGCATGGGACTGGAACAGGAACATCAAAGAAGAAGAGGGAGTGGAGAGAGGGATGAAGGAGGAAATACTGGAAAGACAGGTAAAATTTAGGAGCATTTGACAGGTCAAATGGAAACCTAAATTGTAGAACTGTCTTAAGGATTTTAAAGTATGTCCTTATGTCTTCCTGGATTTCCTTAGTGTCTGGTGTTATGTTCCCTCTCTCATCTCTAATTTGTTAATTTGGACCTTCTGTTTCTGCCTTTTAGTTAATTTGGATAGGGGCATGTCAATATTATTGATTTTCTCCAAGAATTATTTGCTTATTGATGATTGTGTTAGCTTTTGTTTGTTTCTACTTTATTTATTTCAGCCCCAAGTTTGCTTATTTATTGTGGTCTACTCCTTTTGAGTGTGATTTCTTTTCTTTCTTTCTTTTTTTTTATTATAGAGATTTTGGGTATGCTGTTATATGCTTAGCAGGTATTTCTTCATTTGTGTGTGTGTGTGTGTGTGTGTGTGTGTGTGTGTGTGTGTAGACACTTAGTATTATGAACTAGCCTCTCACAGTTGCCTTTGTGTTCCATAACTTTTAGTATATTGTTTTCAATTTTATTCAATTCTTGAAAGTCATTAATTTCTTTCTTAATTTATATCTTTACCCATTCTTCATTCAGTTTTCGTGAATTTGTAAGATTTCTGTTGTTTCAGTTCTTGATATCCATCTTTATTCCTTGGTGGTCAGATAAGATGCAGGATTTTATTTCAGTTTTCTTGTATCTGTTGAGACTTGCTTTGTGTATGAGTATGTGGTCAATTTTGGAGAAATTGCCATGAGCTTTTGAGAAGAAGGTATATTCTTTTGTATTTGGGTGAAATGTTCTATAAATATCTGTTATATCTCTTTGGTATATGGCATTAGTTATCTCCAGTATTTCTCTGTTTGGTTTTTGTCTGGGCAACTTGTCTCTTGACAAAAGTGGGGTACTGAAGTCTCCCACATCAGTGTGTGAGGGTCACTGTATGATTTAAGCTGTAGCAGTGTTTCTTTTATGAACTTGGGTGCCCTTGTGTTTAGAGCATAGATGTTACAGACTGAAATGCCTTCTTGGTGAATTTTTTTTCTTTAATGGGTAGGTAGTATCCTTCCTTATCTCTTTTGATTAGTTTTGGTTTAAAGTCTGTTTTGTTAGATGTTGGGGCTTCTGTGTTGGCTCCTTCTCTGCGTTGTGGTTCTTGTTTCCAGATGTAAGCTCTCAAATGCTGCCCCAATGTTATGCCTGCCTGCCTGCCTGCCTGCCTGCGGCCATGCTGCCCGCCATGCTGGCCATAGTCTCACCCTCTGTAACTCTAAGCCCTCTTTTAATACTTTCTTCTATAAATTGGCTTTGTCGTGTTATTTTGTCACAGAAGTAGAAAAGTAATTAAGACAGAAGCCTACAGAGTTACTATTTTCTAATCATGGGCAATGTAGCTCCACAAATTCGATTAACTGTTAATTAATGTACAATTAAAAAACAAAAAGCACTATGATCAGAGTTTAAAACTGATTTTGATGCCTGATTCATATGCAAAATTTCATATAACTCTTTTTAATCTACATCCTGAGTGAAGAATGATTTTTTTTCTAACATAATACTAGGTACACATTTTTTTAAAAAAATTAATTTTATTTAATTAATTCATAAAATTTATTTTACATATTGACCAGTTTCCCTCCCTCTTCTCCTCCCATTCTCTCCCCCAACTCCCATCTACCCCATCCCCACCCACTCCTCCTTCATCTCCATTCAGAAAGGGCCTCCCATGGGCTTGAACAAAACATGGCACATCAAGTTAAGGGAGGACCAAGCTCCTCCCCTTGCATAAAGGCTGGACAAGGCAATTCAGCATGGGGAACAGGTTCCCAAAAGCCAGCTAAGTGCCAGGGACAGGTCCTGATGTCACTGCTATGTTTTACAAAACGACCAAGCTACACACTGTCACACAAATGCAGAGGACCTAGGTCGGTTCCTTTTTAAGAGACCAATTGCTTGCGTGTTTCTATCTATTCTTACATTGCCCAGTGTTATAGAAAGAGAATGCTCACAAATATTCTTTCCACTGTTTTTCCAAACAAGAAATAAAATAATTAAGAGACCCATTTCTTGTGTGTTTATGTCCGTCCATTTACATATTTTGTCCAATGTTATAGAAAGAGCATACTTCAAGTAAAATAGTCATGGAAAACTGGAGTTGGTAGCGAATTTGAAGAGGAAGCCCATACATAGTTTGAAAACCTTGGAGGAAAAAGGTTTAGCTTCATTATGTGTTAAATAAAGAGTTATTTAAACAAAATTGTGCATTTAATTTGAATTGCTTTATGGTCCATTATATTGATTCATAAGCAATTTAAATCATTTTCTTTGTTCCTTTTTGAAAAAACAATACTAATACTACTTAACAATACAAAAAAGTACTCAGTGAAGAAATCAAATGTCCTTCTACCACAGTTCGCTAGATGAGTTAAATTACTGAATCAGTTAAATGAATATTTATATAGGGCCATAGTACTCCAAATGTTTAGTGTTGTGTTATGAAGTGAATCACAGTAGGCTTAATATTTTCCTCCATTCCTGTAGTAATCCTCCAGTATTTTCTCTTTGATAGAAATGATAAGTCCCATTAGATTTTCCACTTGTCAGATGATATTAGGAATGAATATTTAGGTGGTTTTTTGTTTTTTTTTTTGTTTTTGTTTTGTAATTTTTTTTCAAGATAGGCTTTCTCTATGTAACAGTCCTGGCTGTCCTGACATCTGCTTTGTAGACCAGCCTGGCCTCAAATTCACAGAGATCTTCCCGCCTCTGCCTCTCAAGTGCTGGGATTAAAGGCTTCTGCCATCACTGCCCGGCTATTAGGTGTTTTTTTTTTTTTTTTTTTTTTTTTTTTTTTTTTTTTTTTTTTTTTTGTTTGTTTGTTTTAGATTTATTTTTCTACCTATCAAAGGCTGGTGGGTCTTCAAAAGATATTTCTATGTGGAACTTGCAAATGTACTTTAATACGATAAACATCTTGAAATGAGAGCATCCTGAATTAATTTGATGAATTCTCAATCTAATGACAGGCGTCTTCAGCAAAGAAAAGAAGGGGAGAGGTACTCATATGGGGAAGTCGGGACGGAGGGAGCACATTTGCAACATGTGTGCAGCCATCAGAAGCTGGCAACGCAGCAAAGCTATTCCACCCAGTCATCTCAGGGGGTCTGTGGTCTACTGCCATCTGTGCTTCACGCTGGCCACTAGGAAGATGAGAAGATGAAGGTATGATCGTGTATTTTACCAGGTTTACAGCATTTCCTCAGAGCAGCCTTGGGAAACCAATGCAGCCTCATTTCCACAAACTCTAAAGGTGAGGACAAATGCAAATGGGGAAGGGGGTACAGTTAAGAAATATGCAGCGCCCTCCAATGGGGCCATTTGTGAGCTGTAATAGAATGGATGTTTACAAAGGCGAGATTGGGGTTAAGGGGGATTATGTGGTGATGTCAACTGACCGATTTTCTAAGGCTGCAGTAGTGAACTAGTGCACACAGCGAGGCACGCACTGGAGTCATCTCTTTTCTCAGGGTTCTGGAGACAGGTTCCAGCAAGGTTGCTTTCTGAGGCTTCTGCTGTCAGTGGCTTGCAGGTTCCCACTTTCTCCGTGTTGCCTCACAGGTGTGTGGGTGTTCGTGTTCGTGTGTGTGTGTGTGTGTGTGTGTGTGTGTGTGTGTGTGTGTGTGCATGCATGTGTGTTCATGTACATGTGTGCGTGGTGTGTGTATGCATATAATCATTCTCATGTATCTTCCAGTGTCTTCTTTTCATTAAGACATCAATCAGATAAGATAAAGGTTCATGCCAACAGCTTCATTTCAATTTAATTATCCATTTAAAGACTCTCTAAATATGGACACAACTTTAAGTTCCTGGCAGCTCGTGATTCACTAGATGAATTTTAGTATTCAAGTGAGCCTACAACATTGTTTTTGGCAAAGATATGCCCTGTGAGACCCAGAGAAGAAGAGGCCTGAGCCGAGATGGATGTTTAGGAAATGATGACCTTGCTACGGCAATAAAGGAGTCATCACAGGAAGGGAGGCCGAGGAACAGATTCTCCTTTCCCTTTCTTTTTCTCCTGAAGGAACAGGGAGGTTTTGCATATAAGCATCCCAATCTCAGAGTCAGAGCAAACGTGGGAAGGTTAGAGAGGTTCTAAAGGAGATGCCCAGACTGATTGAACAATAACGTCCTTTCACCATTGAGACAACCTGTGGTCAGTTGGGTAGTCTGAAGGCATGCCTTGGAGATTCAAAATTACAATCTCACCTTGTAGGAATTATTTTTTAATTTTTCAACCATATATATAAAATGTTAAATTAAATATATATTATACATACATATGTACACACACATACCTCAAATAGCACAAAGTACTTTTACATATCACAAAAATGGGCGCATATTCTAAGATTATGTTGCTGTGTGTCAGGCAAGGCTGTGCTCTTGATGTACGAAATGCTCAAAAACACAGCTCGAATGCCTCTTTTTATAGATCTTAGTTCTTAAGTCGCTATATGATCAACACCCAAGAACCCAGTGAAAGAATAGGATGTATTTAACCAAATAATTCTTGAGGAAATTGTCCCATGAGGATAGCATACTAAAGCACCTTCATCATCCAAGAAACTAATTAATATTCATTTAGATGAATTAAACTACAAATAGACATAGGCTTATTTTCCTTAGTATGGAAACAAGCCATTAGAATATAGTTATTATTTGAGTATCTTTAGGTATTCTAGTCAACTAAGTAATAGTAAATATTTGGATTCATTACCACGCTGTTTCTTTTCCTCATGGGTTCTTTAGTCTTAAGTTACAATGTTTTATGGATAAATTAAATGAAAATATCAGTTTACAAACTGCCTCATATGTTTATACATAAGCTGACTGTCTGGTCTTATTTGGAAAATGCATGAGGCCAGTTTTGCTAGAAACCTAATGGAAGTTTCTCTGAACTGGGTTTATACATTAGAAAGCTTGATGATTAAATTTCTGAAAATAATTAATGATTACATACATTTTAATAAAGTTTATAATAAATAGACAGTGAAGAAAATTGCACATTTGTTGCAATTTCTGCTAAGAAATAATTGCCCCCGGAAAAGTCAAATGAGTAATAGAAATATTTGAGGGATTTAAAAACTGCTCACAGGGTTTTCACAGAATGTGGCCACTAGAGGGCACTGCTGTTCTTTAGCACACTGCTTGTACCCTCACTAGACGTTGGAGATTTAAAACTGGGGCTGACTGGCAAATTTGGACTGTGGACTCTTTTCAGAAAGAGGAAAATAAATTTATGAAAGTTTATACAATTTATCAGAGCTCTTAAAAGGCCGAATACTTAACTTAGAATTTCCATCAAACTCATTTTACCTATCTTTGTGATATACATTTGGAGAACATGACACAGAATGAAGAAAGAAAAAGATGATTTGGTACTCTGTAGAAATTTTAAAAAGGGAATTATGTTTATTCATTGTAAAAAAGGTCTGCTTCTTATAACGTGAAATAATAATCATAATCATAGCTGCATAGACGGGCTTCCCTTCGTGGTGCTATGACAAACTTAAGCAAACATAGTTTATATTCATACCATTTTGTATGTTCATATTTACATATCCACAGTACAAATGAGAAGACAGGTACTTTCATGACTCATTTATGAGAAAAGACTGAGGAGCAGAATGTAGTGACTGTGTGAGTCACATAGGCATGAAGGTGGAAATATACAGCATGCATGTGAAAATATAAAGGAAGATGAAGTATATTTTTTTCTACTAAATTAGCAAAAATATATATAGAGACATATAAAGTTAAGTTTTGGTGTTGAGAAACAAAACTTACATTTCATTAGTAGTCCTGCAACCTTTAGTTAAAAATGAACTTAAGACATGCTGTGTTTATTATGTAATATATTATGACTACTATAGAAATGTAAGGTATACTTATTGACACAAAACAATGGAAGCTTAAGGGCGTGTGTGTGTGTGTGTGTGTGTGTGTGTGTGTGTGTGTGTGTGTTCTATGTTCAAATAGGATGCATCATGCACCATACGTGAAAACATGCCTGTTTTGTAGGTAGAATTAGGAGTTCTTTGTGGGTTATAGTGAACTACAGTCCTCTATGGAGGAAAAAGATTTTGTACTGGTCTTGAAACATAAGTTTAGTTCAAATTCCTGTGTAAGGCATTACACAGAACAAGACTCGGAACCTTGGATGGTCCGGGTAGACCCGGGGCAGTAAATATAGAAATCTGGAGGCTTTGGTGAGTAGGGCTGGGGGTGGGAGTTGAAGCAATTTCAGAAGATAAACGGGAGCTAGGGAGGTAATCAGAAGTTAAGAGCACTTGATGCTCTTTCAGAGTACCTGAGTTCAGTTCCCAGAAGCCATATGGTGGCTCACAACTGCCCACCGCTCCAGCTTCAGGGGATCTCATCCTCCCTTCTCAACTCACCAGACACATATCATTTATCATGCATGCAAAAACACTCTTATACATTAAATAAAAAAATAAATCATTAAAAAACAGTAAGTAAAGATTAAAAAATTATGTATGCCTTTGAACGATCAGTTAGTGTGTGATGTGATAAAAATCAGCAATTGGGAAAAGAAACTTGCTGGGACATATTTCATGAAGAACCTCTTTCATAAAGCAATCCCAAGATGGTAAGAATATTAGTCAAGGCAGGGCAACAAGCATAGGAAGTGAGAGACTAAACATGCCATTTGGAAAAACTGAGCAACAGTGATTTTTGCTAATTAATGGTGGGGGTCGCAGAACAGAGAGAAAATAGGAAATGGGCTTTAACTCTTCAAGAGAATTAAGCCCACAGGACATACAAAACAAAAGAAAGGAGAAGGGGTTTACAATAGAGAAAAGACAGGAGAAACAGTTCTGTTTTAGATGTCGAAACGTCTTTCATTTGATTAAATACACACATTCTCCCTAGAAATGCAGGGCACGCTGTAGAAAGGAGCTAGACTGTCATAAATTTAAAGAGTTATATTTAGAAATGCTAATTAAACCAGAAGGAGGGGGTATATCTCTGACTGCAGTGGGAAAAAGAGAATAGGGGATTAAGCCTAAAATGTGGGTCAATCTGTATTTTTATGTTTAGAGTAAGGGCTGCTACCATTGAGATATTAAAAATAATTATCTCAGATGTGTGTTGGAGGAAGGATATAAAAAATTCATCAGAGTCAAAGAATAGGGTTTCCCTGAAGTGGAATTCTAAACATGTCAGGATTTGGAAGTGAACATGTCACAGAATTAACTAATTCACAGAAGACCATTTCCATCTAGAAAGGCATTATTTCATAAAGGATTTGGGGACAGAAGCAAGATCAGCCTGTTTTGAATGGAAGAGAGAGGATGTATGTGCAGTGAAATGAAATTAAATAGAAAGCTAATATCAAAAGTTTAAAAACTAGAAGTAAATACTGTACACGCACTCAGATAAAAGGGAGAAGGAAAGAATGCAGAAATCAAAGGTCTTAAACAGAGAAACAGATTGAAGGCCCAGGTGTCAGACAGATAGAGGGGACTGAGGATATGGCTGGAACAATCTCTTTAGGAAGCTGTGACAGTATAATTCTCATGCTCTAAAGAGATGTAATGAACTTTAGATTTGTCTGGTATATTCTCAGCTACGTCAAATCTATTTTAATTGCATACAGGATAAATTAATCAGTAAAAAACCAAGATAGCGTTTGTCATGGTTGTATTGAGATTGTACCCATACAAGGGCTTAAGCAAGTATTCTCCCTGACCCCTCCCTCCATCCACTTAGACGATCCATGCACAATACAGATGGTAACTCAGCTTGTCATGTAATATTTTTCTGATATTTAGTGCTAATAATGACTCCCTACTATAATATGCTACACAGCTTACCATAGACTCTAAATGATGCCCATGTATAAGCCTAACAGACAGAAACCGGAATCTTGCAATTCAAAAAGAATATGAATATCAAAGCACGATGATGAGAAGTCTAAGTCTACTTTGTTTTAGTATATGTTTCTGCTTTTTTTGTTTCTTTTTTTTTTGTTTCTGCTTTTATAGGCATTTCCATTAGTGAAACACACACTATCATTCTGAAAGGTTTCTGTAAATCACAAGCAACGCAAATGATGCTGGTCAAGATCTCCTGTGCTGACGTGGGTGAGACCTGGGCATGACTTTGTTCTGCTCTTCCTTTCTTTGACTCTGGTTGCTGAGCACCAGCAAGGCCTTCCACTCATCCAGTATGTGTTCTAGGAGATGCTTATCTGTGCACTTTTGGTCTCCTTGTTTGTCCAGCTGACTGACTACCATGCTCTGATTTCCTGTATCATGCTATTTTAATATCGCTCACTTCAGTACTAAATTGCCTTCTCCAACGTCATACAGATTACACAGATAGGAAGCATCTTGTAGGCAAGGACTGGAGTCTTTACCAAGCTGTGCCTTCTAAATACTGACTCACCCACCATCACAATAAAATCCTTTCCCAAGTCCTAGAAGAACAGCAGCATTAACGATGGTACCAAAATCTTATTTGTTTGTTTATTTATTCATTTATTTATTTTGGTGTTCAAGACAGAGTTTCTTTGTGCAACAGTCCTGGCTGTCCTGGAACTCCCTTTGTAGACCAGGCTGGCCTGGAACTCAGAGATCCACCTGCTTCTATCTCCCAAGTGCTGGGATTAAAGGCTTGTGCCACTGCCGCCCAGCTGGTATCAAGATTTCTAATCCACGGGCTTCAGAAATGTCATTAAGAGTAGTAAGCAAGAGTTCAGAAGGTGGTGATGCATACCAGTAAGATCCCACCTGAGAGACAGAGGCAGGAGGATCACCATTACAAGCCAGCTTGGACTACATGTGGGGACAATCAAAACCACAGAAACAAAAGAAAACAGAAGTGACAAACAAAAGTCTGAACAAAAAATAAACAACGAAAGATACAATGAAGCAGAAACAAGCTTGGCTGAGTCTTCTTTATCATTGTGACAGTCTTATCTCCCTCAATGGCAGAACTAGGTTCAAAGAAATGTGACAGAAGGTGAAGTAAGTATGTTAACGTCTTATGCTTACACACACAACACACACACACACACACACACACACACACACACGCTAAAATAGTTAAAATGTCACTTGGTGGAATGATGATTTTATGGAATATATACCTTCCTGTACATGGTTCCCTGCTGACCCAAATGTTACACAGATTATAAATATGAACATTGTTAATTTTAACAGTTATGCAACCTAAGTCAGGGTTACTAGTAATTTACCATTCGTGGATATACAGCATCCCCTCATCTCGGTATACTATTAACAATTGCACAGGTTTAGACACATCAAGTCTCTGTTTCATATGTTCTAAGTCCTAGCTATAGAGTGCTACAACAGAGGACACTTTCTATAGAACTGCAGCAAGACTTCTTCAAGAAAAAGTTCGTTTAGACATAATCTTGTGTGACTTTTCCTAGGGGGTTGTGAACAGGTTGTACTTCTCCTAGGTATGACACGGGGGATGCATCAAATAAACGGTTCTCCCGAAGTCCTCCTTAGCTAACCGATGAGTTTATTGGAGTTGCTCACACATGTCTAGGAGAGGAGTTACTTACAAAGCAGGCATGACTCAGTCAGCTGTATCCCTGAAGAGCCCATTCTAGCTTGGGTGATGATTCCAGAAACCAGCATTCCTGGAACTCTGCTCACAATGTGCAGGCAGTTGAAGGATTGGAGACTGAGACTGCTCTGCTCTGACTCTTCTCTCCTTAGCCTGTTCCCTGCTTCTGTCACTTGGGGGAATGGCTGTGTGCATCTTGTGATGTTTATTTACTGCCCAAGTCACCATAAACCTCTCTCACCCCTCCAAAAGGAAATAGTAATTACATACAACAACTAAGTGTGAATTAATTTAAAAAAGGAGGAAGAAACTTCAATTTTGACTCATTACAGCCACGTATATTTCACCGGTATGGCTTCTTTGACCAATTACTATAGATATTTCTTTCATCAAATTTTACTATGGCATGAGATTTGAGAAAGTGGTAATGGTTCTTATTTATTCCATACCACACCATTCACAGGAAATGTAAATTTTAGGATCATCAGAAGAAATAAATCCAGCTAGTGAATTTCTGGAGACTTCATTCTAAGGCTTACTGAAAATCATAATAATCACAATAGTTTATGGAGACACAATGCCAGCTAATTCTTTGTGTGACATACTTGTTTGTATGTGTGTGTGTGTGTGTGTGTGTGTGTGTGTGTGTGTGTGTGTGTGTGTAAGGGTTAGTGTGCCTGTGGAGGACAGAGGTTGACATTGGGTGTCTTCCTCACTCTTCATCTCATGACTTTGAGACAGAGTCTCTCACCAAACCTGGAGTTCCCATTCAGCTAGGCTCCAAGAATCTTTGTGTTCAGCTTGGGAATTAGCATTTGTCCTTTCAATCGATATCAGCAATGAGGATTATCCTTCACACCCCTCCTAATTTATACTTCATTTTCCCTCAAAAAGCTAGAAATACTTTTAGTTTCTTCCTTGATTTTCCTTTTGTTCCTTCTTTTGTTCAGTAAACGTCTTTTATTAGAGCTCTTGACACAGCTTCTGTACTGCTCATCTTGATTCTAGACTATTTTCCTCATGTTTTTCATGTTAATCCCATTGCACCTTCTGTGCAGACTAAAAAGGCGTTAAGGTTTCTAAATCAGGCTAGTGGTGTCAAAAGTTACCTCTGCATCTATAATCAGAAAAAAACAATA
The DNA here is from genome assembly GCF_004664715.2 of Peromyscus leucopus. Taxonomy (NCBI): domain Eukaryota; kingdom Metazoa; phylum Chordata; class Mammalia; order Rodentia; family Cricetidae; genus Peromyscus; species Peromyscus leucopus. The sequence goes on along the minus strand of NC_051073.1, from coordinate 19,116,993 downwards.
ATCTCCTCTTTTTCTTCTGAAGGTTGCAATTCACCAAGTGAATTCATGGGGACTCTATTGTGCTTTCAATGTACATCTCTGACTTCATATTTTTTCAGTGCACAAATATTTTCTGCATTCTCGTGTTGAACCTAAATTGTTGTTTCTCCGTGTTCTCTTTCGAGCTGTGAAAGGAAGCTCCCTCCCATGAAGAAGATGCTGCAGAGGTGAAGAGGAGTTAACTTCAGTGGGGATGATCCTGATACGGTGGGTACCATGGCCTTGTCTGCTTTCTCTTTGTGAAATGATTCTGAGTGCACCACATACCCTATCTCAGGAGGTTAGGAAGAAAGCTTTCCAGCTGCCCCATTCCAAACCATTGCCTCTGTAAAGTCAGTTCTGTCATATTCTCCATCTTGTCTCACCCTCTCTCTTATCTTTTTTCCAGACATAGTCTGGATCAGTATTCAGGGGAAACTAAAGTAATAATAAAAAGAATCAAGATAAAACACACTCTATGTGTGAGAATGACAAATTTAATTTTAAAAACGTTAAAAAACCCCACAAGAATGAGTACAACCTGACTTTAGAGTAAGAATTAATCTAACTTGTACCTCGTTGACAAGAGAAGATTTCAGAGATCAGAAGGCTCTGAGTTTCTGTTAGAAAAATATGCTCTTGATATATTATTCAACATAATGAGATATTAACAAAATAGTAAATAAACCTGTGATTTTTGTAGAGCCAACACCAAATCCCAGAGAGAATAACACAAATGTGGGAGATTTATTATTGTAATTTGAAAGTAAGTACCTGAGAGGTATCAAAATATCATTGGATATCAACTGGAGACTATTTTAAAGTGTGTGTGTGTGTGTGTGTGTGTGTGTGTGTGTGTGTGTGTCTGTGTGTCTGTGTCTGTGTTTTAAATCATATATATGATTTTGGTATGCAGCTAAGGATGATCTCGAATTCTTGATCTGCATACTTCTATCTATCTCTTAAATGTAGGGATTTAAGATAGGACATCACACTTGGCCAACAGAAATATTTATAATAACAAACATTATTATATTTTTAAAAACACTTACAGCGCTAGCCTGGTGTATATGATACCCTGCCTTAAACAAACAAACTTGTAAGGGAAACCAAAAGTTAAGCTTTCTTGCTAACTACTCTTGCTTAAACAATTTGTGTGTCTGACTAATATTGGCATTGTGAATTTTTTTGGTGGCTTTAATTTCTTAAAACTTAAGTAAAACATGGCTGAAGTATAGTTTAGTTGGTAACATATTTTCTTGGCATGCACAAACTCTGGGTGACACGTAGCTGTCAATTCACTACTCTGGAAGTAGACATAGGAGGGTCAGAAATTCAAAGTCATCATCCACTACCCAGATTTACATAAAACTCTGTAGGGAAAAATACATGAAAAAACTCATCTAAATATTGACTACATTTCAATATTCAAAATAAATATTCAAATATAAAATTATATTTGACATTCTGGAGCATTTTTTCCTTCAAGTGCATATCTTTTTTTTAAAGTAAAAATTATAACATACAGAAATTTCTAGAGAATAAAAAACTGTTTATGTTCTTTAGCTCATTTCCTTAAGTGAAAGAGCTACTTTGAATTTACAGATTCACTACAATTTCACATGGACTATTCTTATCTCTTGGTAAGTTGACAGGAACAAGAAAATGGGTCAGATTTGCTGTGTGTCATTTACGATTGACTGCAATTGTAATGTTTTATTGATTCATGAAGCTCACACACACATTTAACAATATCAATGGATTATTTTTACATAAAATATATATGTATATGAAAGAGATATGTGAAACATACCTATGAAATATGTGAAATACGTATATATTCATCTATCATTTATATGTATATGTATCATCAGATAAAATCAGAGAACCTGAAGGTATGCTTCATGCCACTCTTGATGTGAACTGTGCAAGCAGTCTGGCACTAAAGAATTGTTATTCTGTCGTGATATATTTCATATGCTGTGTAGTATTTTGGTGAAAACAATGTTGAAATGGTACTAGAAAATCTGGTTCTCAGTCCTACTTCTGACATCAAATAATTGTAACACCTTGGCGCTGACTTTATGGATCTCCAGAGATTTTATTGCAAAGTTGATATTTCATTCATTTTTAATATCCCTCCAGGCTGTGCCTTCTACCTTTAAAGATACTCAGGAAAAGGCACAGGGAAGAAAATTTCTTGGTAAACCATGTTTTGATTATTGGGTGCAATTTCTTGTCTTGTATTTGAAATACTGAAATAATAAGATGCATGAAAATAAAATAACGATTTGAAGAACAGTTTGTTCTTACACAGTTCCTTGGGCATTTCTGTATAACTGCCTAAGTCAAAGCACTTAGCATTTCATAGAGCAAATGATACGTGGGAAAAAGCATTATTATAATTGTCTGAATCGAAATGTACTCAATGCTAAGGATTTAATCAATAATTAATATGCAATTGAAATCGTAGACAGACAACTTTGTATGTGTTTGGCCAACTCATCTTTTCACAGAAGAGCAATGAGGACACACTCTGAGAGATTTCCCCCAGGAGACTAACAGGTACAGTGTTTTGAATTATTTCACATATGTAGTTGAAAGAAATAGGTTGCCGATGTTTACTATTAGACATTTGGGTCAACAGACACATGCCAGTTTCTTCCAAGGTCATCTGTTAGATGTTGGAATTTAAATGAAGAAAGAGGAAAGGGTTCCAACAAGGAAGTGGAAAATACCCTTAAGGGGCAGGAATAAGATTGTACTGGGAAAAATGGGCACTTTTAGAAAGAAAGAGAGAATAGAGTTATATGTAGAAAACTTAAAATGAGACTGCCATTTAATGAGGTATGAGAAGCATCCATGTCACAGTTTTTGTGGGTTCTGAATTCTCTGTGTCTTCATAATGATGTGCATTCTCACATGATTCACATGGGAGAAAGAACAGAGAATTCCTAGTGTCCTTAGAAAGAACCTCACAGAAGAGGCACATCCACCAGAAGCCATCAGTGGCTGTGATCTTCGGAAGGTCCTCTTGTATATGCTTCACTGAGATTTTATATAGTTTCCTTTAAGAATCACCTATAATTTCCTTTCTCAGTATAGCAAGGTCAATTGGAAAAAAGTTTGAAAGGCAAATAATAAGGACGCCATTTGGGGGATATTTTTTTCTCTGTGTATCATAAATGTCTGCTCAAGGCACCACTTGTGTGGCCTTTGAGTAACTTCAGTTTCTTCACCTTTCACCTCAACTATTGAATATCATCTCTCATCTGCGTGCTTTCCTGCTAATTATAATTTCAGCTGTGGTTATCCAGATAACCATCACCTGTTTTGGAAAGAAATAAACCTTTGTGCTGGTTAGATTTTATTTTCAACTTGACATAAACTCGAGTCACCCAGGGAGAGAGAACTTCAATTGAAACACGGCCCAGAGAGGACTGACATCTGGCTGTGTCTGTGAGAGATTATCTTGAGTGATGATGTGGAAGGCTCTACACCACTTGGGCAACGCCATTTCTTGGGAAGGTGTCTCTGGAGTACATAATAAAGGTGATGAAGCATGAACTTATACGGGAGCCAGCAAACTTGCTATTGGGGTTCTGTTTAAGTTCCTCAGTGATAGATTGTGATCTGGAAGCGTAAGCCTGATAAACCTTTTATCCCCAAGTTGCCTTCAGTCAGAGTGTTTTATCACAGCAACAAGATGAAACTAGAATGTATCTCTCTTCACCTAAATCCTTTGCAGGTAAATATGTATTTGTACAGACACAGGTGCACACTATCTCCAAACATTGCTCATGATTTTCCAGTATGTAATATATTTGGACATGTTTTTCATGGTATCCTTAAAGACTGAAATAATTTTGGAAGCCTAAATGATGTATAAACCTCACCATCGTTTTTTGTTTTTTGGTTTTTTCTTAATTGGGTACTATAAAATATAGCCATTTTTTTTTTTTTCAAGACAGGGTTTCTCTGTGTAGCTTTGTGCCTTTCCTGGATCTCTCTCTGTAGACCAGGCTGGCCTTGAACTCACAAAGATCCTCCTGCCTCTGCCTCCCCAGTGCTGGGATTAAAGGCGTGCACCACCACCACCCAGCAAGCCAATTATTTTTATTTTGTTTTGGGGCAAGATAATAAGGTTAGTTATGTGAGTGACAGCAGATGTATACACAAAAGTAAAATTCAAGTGATGGCAAATATTCCCTCTTCTGCAGGTTTAGTCACAGGGGCAGAATGATCTCCTCACATAATTTGGAATCACAGCCCCATGAAGTGTAACAAGCCCTAAAAAGGGAGCCAAAGCACACCCACGTTTTACTAATTTACTCCAGTCTCAGTAGAACGTATGTAACTGTCAGCCACAATCAGACCTTCATAACATACCTTCTTCATGGCTCCTCTTTATGGTAACCAGAATGAAGACCACCTGCTATTAATACTCTCATGATTTGCGTGGCTGACTAATGAGATTTGCGAGAACGAAGCTGGTCTTAAACAATTGATCTCCAGCACAGGCATTTATGGTTCTGTTAGCCTGCATTAAAATACTTCACTGTCAAATGAAAATGGGGAGCAAGGCAACATAGGCCCCAGGAAAGGGTACACTGTGTGAAATATGTAATTAGGAACAAGCACAGTGACAAAATGGAGTCACAAGCACATGTAGCAGGCATGTCTGGGAGAAACTGCTACCGAAAAGCTGGGAAGCCAGCACTTAGCTGACATGGATTCTCCTCTGCCTAGCCATTCTTTATTGTATCTAGCAAATTAGCGAGTGTGTTAGCATGAGTGCCATACTCCTGGGAAAGGGCAGTGATTTCTTCTCCTCTCACTCATATTCCCGATTGACAGTTCCCTAGGGGGACAGCAGAAGTAACTTTAGACGTGCCCTGATGGAGGCGAGTCAGCTCATTAGGAGCTGCCTTCACAGCACTTTACCTTCAGCGCACAGATGGAGACAAGGGCTCTTTGAAGGCGATTTCGAGGCAGAATCGCGTGGAGCAGCATAAGTGGGGTTTCTGTAAAGTATCGTTCCCCTGGAAACCAAGTGCAACAAATACCCTGTTGTCATCAGCTCAGGATGCCTATGGTTCACACATGAATACAGGGCCTGTGCAGAAATCTGCACAGTGGATGCCTGTGTTAAAGATACACATAAGCAAGAGGTCTTAAGGATGGTCAGTCGGATCCTTTAGGGGGTCTTGAACTCTTTTAAAAGAGCAGAGTGTTAAAGTGCCTGGCAGAAATTACTCCTATATGATGTATGTGTGGTACAGAGTTCCTGTGTGAAATACAGTATTCCTCCATGCAATTTAGAAAGAATTCAATTTTAATTGAATTAGATAGTGTTTTACTATAGAGGCCTATCTTGTTAATTTAAATCCCAAGGTTCTCACTTGTGGGAACAATCGTAGTGGAATTTTATTTTATTAATAATTTAACTCTATCCACATTCATTAGATTCAAAATACTAGTGAATAGGATGCTATTTTCCTTAGTGATTTTTTTAAATCTTAGTACAGTTGTTCCTCTGGTTCTGTAGGTCCTATATCTGCAGATTTAACTAAATATGTGTAAAAAAATGCTTGAAAAAATTCTGCAGTGAATACATACAGACTTCTTTCCTTCTCATGAGACACTTGGAAATATATATATGAATCATTTAGATATTGTATTCAACATAATGAACAACCCAGGGATGATTTTTAGTAGTGGCAAGAAGTGTCTAGTAATATCCACATTCTGGTGTAGAACAGTTAATGTGACAGACTTATGCATTTTTAGACTTTCATAGCCGCAGGTGTTTCTGAAAACCGTGGGCACCTAGGAGAAACTGTGTAATATGAAAGGGAGAAAATAGGTAATAGAGTATAAGATGTGTCTGACATTACCTTGTATGTGTACTCTGCATATTTAAACGCAGACTTGGATGAGGAATAAAAAAGTAGCTTTCAGGACTTCATATTCTTTATAAAGAAGTCCCAAGGATGAGTCTTAAGCAAAAAAGCTCCTAAAAAAGCTGTCAACATCTACATGTTATGTGCACTACAGGACTTATTTAAGAGCAGCAACGTAAATGTATCTGTTCATTTCTAATATACCACCACCAAGCTTGGATATGACTTAGCATGAAAACATCATTCCTGTTTTCCAATGTCTTAAAACAATAACAATGTTTTTAAGTCAAAATTCTAGTATTTATGAAATAATATCCATGACACCATAAGCCCGCATTCCTTTTACTATTTCTGTACTTATTACCGATCGTTCCACACTTCCAACTTGAAGCTTCACTCATTTTGAGTGACATGGTCTTTATTTAAAAGGTTCTAAAACTCTCAGGTCCATGAAATATATCATCTTGAAATTACATAAAGAGAAATGGAGACATAAAGGACCTAGGTCACTCTTCTTCATTCACAGTGTGCCAGGTCTTTGAATTTTCCTTCTCCTTATTTAATCACTGGTTTATGATAGGCTACAATTCAACTCTACCTAATTAGTCTTTACAAGCATAATGGTTGATTAGTTAATCGAGACACATGTACTTACTTAACTTCAATTTGATCTACTTAGGTTTGAAATATGGTTTTTCACAGTCTCAACTGTCAGAGAATGAAATTCTTCCTTTTTAAATTTCTTGCATAGTTAATGTCTCCTTGACTTGAGCATTACTGGATCATAGCAGAGTCTGCTCTATGGGTTCTTGACATAGGCTGAAGTCTTCACTTTTTAGCTGTTATTCGCATACTTCTAAGTGCATTACAAAAAAAAAATGCTGAAGTTGAATGTTTTTATTCCACTCTGTGTTACTAATGGGATTTTACCAAGGAGCATGACCTCTAGTCATATTAATATTTAATCAAGCAATAAACATGCCTTGCTGTGAAGCTCAAAGGCAACCAAATTCTCTCTAGTGATGATTTTTCTATTAAATTGACAAGGATTTCTTTTGCTTTATCTCATTATTGTAAAATTGGGGTAAATGTCTCTGTGTTCAATTCCCTGTAAGTGCCCTAAGGGCCTCTTCTTAACTCTCCTACCTAAATGAATGAAGTATACAAAAGTGAAATTTAATATACTTTCCAAAGCTTTCTTCAGACATGACCTAAAAGGAAAAAAACCCACAAAAACAATACAGACTTATTGCAAAATGGTTTTAATAAAAGTAAGGAGGGATACCCAGTAATTAGTTATAGGTACTGTCATTATAAAATATCACATATGTGACAGGGAAAGAAATACTGATTTTTATGTAACAGTAGAAAACTATCCCATTATATTTACATTATTTTTTAGGTGTCTGTCCCTGAAAAAATGGGGGAAGGAAACATCTCATAGCTACATTATGGTCTCCTTCTGGAGAACACACCCAAAATATTCCAGATCACTTCCCACCCACTGACATCATATCAGGACACTGAAAAAAATTTTTATGAGTGTGTGAAGAGATACTGTGGTTCCCTTATATCCTTTTTGTCCTTCTCAAAAGTTATCTGTACTTCCTCTCTATTTGTCTTCCTCACCTGCACTGACCTTGGAGGCTCACCCCCTCCAGAGTTTGTAGTTCTAACCAGAGAGGATCACTATAACCCAGGAAGTTGTGTCTTCTGTGAATGCTTGTAGAGCACAGTCACCATTCCAATTTCATAAAAATACATTTCATCAATTGATCCCATCAATCACATGAAATCAGCTAAGCCACGATCTTATTTGTCTTCTGGAAGATGAATGAGATGAATGATGTTGGATCTCTGGCAGAGTTGTTTCTTTCATTAATTATCAATCTTATTTTTTTCTATTTGGCTTTGTCTTTTTCATGAGCCAAAAGCTGAAAAGCTAGTTAAACATGCTTCTAAAAAAAGACAGTGTGTGTGTGTGTGTGTGTGTGTATGTGTGTGTGTGTGTGTGTGTGTTCACTTGATGCAGTGGGGGTCAGGCACTCGAGCATGTTATTAGATGGGAGTAAAGCAAGACCAATGCTCCTATCACTCTGTGTGGTGTGCACGGTTTTTGATGTGTGATGTACGACAGAAGCGGCACTTACCAAGCTTTCAGGGAACAACTCTGTGTCTCAAGACTTTCTGTATTGCTGGCTGTCAGGACTGATCAGGCTTCCTCAAGGAACCTGTCGCTATTCGGGGGCATGGGGTGGGGGGCATGTCTTACCATTTTATGTGTTGCTAGCACACAGCCTTTCCCTCCCTTATCTGGAAAGATATGGTTGCTTCTGTGTAGCACCTGGTCTTCATGAAACAAAATATTCTCCATGCTCTCTCTGCTCAACACATTGTATTTTCTTGACTTTGGTTGCTAGATGTTCTCTACTTGTTATTTCAAAACGAGGCAGTGCTAAAATCCTTGCTCTGAAAGAATTCTTATCTCCTGTGAGAGATAAGAATTTTTTTCTTTCCATGATTCCCGTTTGTCCATCTAAAATAATTAGCTTTCAAAATGAATGTGTTTGACTATATTTGGGGCTTCGCTATCACTTGACCAATTTCTAACTTGCATTATCTTTTGAAAGAGGAGAAGATACTCTTCCAGAGGAAATTTAAGCAAGGCTCAGGATAAATGGTCCAGAAAGTCAAACTGTTGCTGGAGATTTATTAAGTACTAATTCTAAACAAATAGTATGAGGTGTAAGAATGATTCCCAACATTCATGCTCTTAACTCAATTCCCACCAAAATGAATGACTGGAAAAAAAAAAAACTATTAAAAATCTATTACCTGTTGTTCAGGCACCAAAACAGCATTTTCAGAAGCTTCTAACAGGCAATTGACTGTGATAGGGTGATGCTTAGTGGGGGCGAGGCCTACACTGGAATTGACATTTTCCTCCCTCACTTAAATGATTAAACCTTTCTTCAATTAGATCAAGGGATTTAATTTCTTTTCGAGCCTTTGTGAGTTTCTGATACAGAAATGATCCTAGGCAAAACACTCAAGAAAATTAAGCAGACACAACACTTTCAGTCTACCTTGCACCCTGCGGAGGGCACTCACAGACCATCAAACATAGCCCGACGTTCCCGAGACAGCTCCCTGGTTATCATTTTCAAGGCAAATTCTGACTTGTCTGCTCTATAGTCACAAAGTATTCCTGAAGTAAGACTTGCATGAAAGCTGAGACCGAAATGGAGACCACCATTCTTTCTTGGGGTCTTGTAAACACTTGGGATCAAGTCACAAGTTTACCTGCTAGGCAAACTCAGTAAATCTAACTTCTAATTTCTATCTTACATAAACAGAATTAAAGACACAATAAGAAAAACAATCAGTGAAATGTCTACATTTTAACAAGGGTCATACTTAATATGGCAGAGACTGGAAGGCTACAGGTGAGAAAGTCACTCTAGAGTAGGTGAAAAGCTGTTATTCCCCATTGGAGAGGTGGGCAGAAGGGTCATCTCTTTGTGGAAGGGAATAAATGTGATTGTCAGGTCCACATGATCATAGCCAGACAGAGTGTGAACCCCTTACAATCTATATAAGGACGTCTGTGAAATGGCCAGGGATCTCTTCTCCAAACCAATATCATTAGCATTAAAGTAAAATACTGACTTTGCTATGTGAATGTTGTTCAGACACACAATTAAATTAAAAGGAACATCCACACTAGAAAGAACAAGGAATCTGACCATTTTGACTATGACTCTAAAGACCCCGGAATCTGATCTTACACATGGCATCTAAGGACAAACATTTTCAAGTTTAGGAAGGATTTTATCTGTGAAAATGAGGTACTATCTAGGTAAAGAGGAACTTATTGAAGAAGGAAAGTAGCATTTATAAAAATATGTTTCCATTGTATGAAACAATTATGAAAATATCAATGACTAGAATGCTGAGAAACTAGTAAACTCATAGAAGATGGAGAGCAACCAATGCTTGGATATTTTCTACAAATCTTGAAAATTTCAAGTTCATGAGCTTCCATTCAAATAAATATATAAATGCCAGTGAAGTTTTCTGGTGTTATATTTCAAGACCCATTAAAGGTAATTTTTTTAATATTTTCAATTTTCACATTCTTCTAGTTTTAAAATTAATAAACAACTTCACATTTTATAAAAATGTAAAAGTGCAGTAGGTATTTTATTGTTAATAAATTTCAAAATTGAGTGCTGTGACCAAAGGAGCTATTTTGAACCCTTGTAGCTCCTTCTATTTGAATGATACACTTTAATATGTAAGCCTAGAGAACATGTTTTCTACATATATAAATAGTATTTTGAGTCAATGAAATAGGAGTCTAAACTACCATTTATATTTTATCAAAATATGGGAATTGTTGGAGGATGAATGGGGAAGCCTCATTATTTGAAGAAGTGATGCTAAATTATTTGATAATAATGCCCACAGGTAACCAGCATCCTAATTGATTAAGTATTTATTTTTATTCTATTTTTCTGATGAGATTAAGTGAAATATACTAGTTTTCTCAGTTTAAATTTATGTAGAAATGTGCAAATACAATTTTGCTGTCTTTTTTTTTAAACCTGTGTGCAATTGTGAAGTGGAATATTGGGTTAAGATCATATTTTCTGTCACTAGTGTCTGGGTCTAGGAAAGTGAAAGGTGTTTTCAGAAACCAGTGTTGTCAAGGAATACAGCTTCGCTTGTCTGTAGTACAAGGATCCTGAACTCCTTGTCATAGCTGGCAGACTCCACTTGCTGAGGTGTTGAAATCTGAAAGGAAGCAGATAAATGCAATGAAAAACTTTGTTTCTCTACTGTTCCAAACAGGAGCTCAATCTGGAGAGACAAGGGATTCTCAGAGTGTGAGAACCCTGTAAATCATGACATGGATCTCCACGCCAGCTGCTGATAAACCTTAGCTTAGCTCTCAGGTTAAAAGTTGCAGATACGCTTCTCTGGAACCAGGACAGGCAGATATAAGAGCTACTTCCCATGCTGAACCGAGGCCTGAAGAGCAGGGTTTCCAATTCTGTTGCTTTTTTCCTTCTTTTTCTCCTATTGAATGTGTTTGAGCAGCATATGATTTCAAACGATCCTAGGAACTCATCATTTTGAGCTGTCATGTTCTTAAGAGAAAACAACTTAGAAGTTTCTTCCAGATAGTTTGAGTATTTAGCTCAGGAACTTAAGTTTGATTTCACTTCGCTGCTTATGCATTAGATGAAGGACATTTCTGAGGGAAGCTTAATTAAATTCACTGTCACCAGGGGATGTTTGCATCAGTACTCTTCTTTCCCCAAGGTCCCCAAGTCATATTAGGACACCATGAAGCATCCCCAGTTAATGATACTTGCCCAGTGAAGATTTTCTCACAGTACAAATAACTGGTAAGCAAATGGCCTATTATCACGTTGATCATGCTGCTTTGGAATAAAGAGTTTTTCCATAGTTCCTTGATTCTCAAGGTGATTGGGAAATCTTCCATTTTAAAATATAGTTTGGTTACATTTAGAAATAAATTTTGTCAACAGTATGTTAACTGTTATATTTTTTCCACTAAATTCCACATTTAGAAACTTGAATTTGGTCAATATATAAAATAGCATTAAAAGATTAAGTCAATGCAAGAGTTTGAAATACTGTGCTTAATAATGTCAAGACTCCAGGATGTAGATAATACATGTTTATAATCCAGAAACTATTAATGTGTTTATGTTCTTACCAACCTGTCCCTACCTTTGGCGATGATTCGTTTGGCTTCTGTTTTGTTTCAACACTCCTGCCCCACTTTTTCTTTTAAAATTTAAAGATCTATTTCTTGAGTTATCTAGAATGTTGACCATCAACCATGATCAGTGACTTGTCTTCTAATGTATATGGAGAAAACTGCCAGTGTTCTTAAGCATTACACTCATTACCAAATGAAAAGAAGAATGTATTGACTCTATTATACAGCAGGTAATTGGAGAATAAAATGAGTAAGAGATGTATTCATAGACATCGGGCATTCATTTCATATTCTGGATGACACAGATTGATTTCTAGTCTAAACACTATGATATACTCGGTTATCTGGGGTTGTCTCTTTGTGCACTGTCAGTTTTTAAATAAGTATCTGGTAAGTTTTTCACATTGAGCTAGAGATCACATCCAGTACTAATGCATGTCAGGTAAACACCCTACCACTTAATTGAATCTTTATCCTTAGATAAAGCTTTATCCTTAGAGGAAGCTCTTTTATTGTGATTGTTTGTCAGGTACTGATAATATTCTAAATATTCTAAATTCTGTGACTAATATCATTCATATATATTCTATTGTGGGGGTTTAGTTCTTTGTGATTTGCTAGTGTGAGGTTATCTATTGCCTACATTTTGGTGGTTGCAGCTAACTTCCTTGGGTTGGAATTTTCAGAAAATTGGGAATCAACCTAACTCAAGACCCAACAATACCACTCCTGGGCATATACCCAAAAGATACTTAATCATATCAAAAGGACATTTGCTCTACTATGTTCATAGCAGCATTATCAATAATAGCCAGAACCTGGAAACAACCGAGATGCCCCTCAACTGAAGAATGGATAAAGAAAATGTGGTACATTTATACAAGGGAGTATTACACAGTGGTAAAAAAAATTGACATCATGAAATTTGTAGGCAAATGGATGGAACTAGAAAAAATCATCCTGAATGAGGTAACCCAGACCCAGAAAGATAAAAATGGTATTTTTTCACTCATGAGTAAATATTAGACACAAAGCAAAGGATAACCATGTTACAATTCACAATCCCAAGATGCTGGGTAAAGAGGAGGACCCTGAGAGGCACACACATGGATTGCCCCAGGAAGGGGAAAGAGTTAAGATCTCCCGGGTAAACTGGGAGGGGTAGTAGAGGGGAAGGTATGGGGGGGTAGAAACATGAGGGCTTGAAAGGGCTGAGTTCAGGGAGGGTCAGAGAGGGAGAACAATGAAAGAGATATCTTGACAGAATGAGCCATTATGGGGTTAGGGAGAAATCTGGTGCTAGGGAAATCCCCAGGAACCCACAAGGATGTACCTAGCTAAGACTCATAGCAATGGTGGAGAGGGTGCTCTAGCTAGCTTTTTCCTGTACTTGGATCAGTGACTACCTTAGTTGTCATCATAGAACCTACACCTAACAACTGATGGGGGCACATGCAGAGACCCATAGCCAAGCATTTGGCTAAGTTCCTGGAGTTGAGTTGAAAAGAGGGAGAAGGGACTATAAGAGGGGGTGTGTGGGCAAGAGACAAACCACAGAGACAGCTGACCTGAGCTAACGGGAGCCTACTGATTCTGGACTGACAGCTGGGGAGACTGCATGGGACCACATTAGGCCCCTTGAATGAGGGTGACAGATGTGTGGCTTGATCGGTTTGTGAGTCCCTGGGCAATCAGACTAGGACTCATCCAGAGTACATGAACTGACTTTTATAGAGGCCATTCCTTATGGTGCTATGCCTTACTCAGCCTTGATGCAGGGAGGAGGGACTTGGGCCTGCTCCAATTAGGTTTGCCAGCCTATGTTGAATACCCGAGGGAGGCCTTACCACCTATGAGGAGTCGGCGGGGGGGGGGGGGGGGGGGTGAGGAACAGGAGAAGGGGAGGGAGAGGGAACAGTGTGTGGTATATAAAATGAAAAAAAAAAAACTTTAAATAAACAAGTAAACCTAAAAAAAATAACCTTAAAACAAAAGAGTGGATTCTAACACTGAGGGTATCTGATTCTTTCCGTACAATTCAAGCTGCCAGCTTCCAAGTATTCTGCACAGAGCTGTACCTGTCACTGACAAGAAGCTCTCTACTTCTACTTGTAGTTCAGTGACCTGATTACCAAAATAATCGATCACTCACCACATGATGACTCGTACCATCCATATCTTCTTCGCAAAAACATACTGCCAACAACAGCATTTCTTTGGTCAGCATTAATATATTCCTGTTTTTATTTTAAGTAAAAACTTCAAATCAAAAGATTTTTTTCTACTTTTCTTATAGGTTTGTAATAAATCTTCTGAATTTTCTTGAAATATACTTGAGGGTAATATTTTATTCCTTATTAATTTTTTGTTTCCTAATTATTTGATTATTATAGAGATGCCATTTTCATCATAGGGTGCTTACCTTAGGATTTTCTTTATTCCCAAGTTACGAGTCAAACTATGCTAGTACTTCTATGTTATTAAGAATTTGTATTAGTTTTCTTTTGCTAGAGCAAAAGACAATCAAATATGGTTGCCTAGAGCACAGTTTCAGAGACTAGAGTTTGAACTTCCTAGGTCCCACTGCAGCAGGGCCTCCGAAGTGTGCTATTTACATACTTGTGCTACTGTGCTACTCTGTGTATGCTAAAGACACCACATAGAGGGTCAGTAAGTCAGGTGTAGAAGAGAATCTTGTTTACAGCAGCCTAGTTCTGCAGAAGTACCTACAGTCGCACACGAACTACTTAGTTGCATTGAGGATTCTTAAAGCAATGCCCCCAATGTCATAGTGGCCTTGCTCTATACTTCAGTGACTAAACATCCCATCATTCTTGACATTGGTTCATTAGGGACCAGCTTCCAACACTGAAACATCAAGGAAACACACCCAAATAGTATAATCACTGTAATATTTTGCCCTAGGCTACCAAGGTTCATGTTTAATTCAAAATACAAAAATATACTCTCTCCATCCCAATAGTCCCAAAGTCTTATCCCTGCATCAGTGAAAAGCCCCAAATCAAGAGCTCATCTGTGATATGAGGCAACATTATTTCAGCAATGACAAAAAAAAAATAGATTATGAAGGGGATAAAGTTTCCTGTTTTAAAACAGAGATAGGGAAGTAGGGAGGAATAAATGACTCAAAGAAAGACTAACTTAGCAGAGAAGGCGTTAAATCTTAAAGCTCCATCAGGAGTCAGATATGGTAGCACACACTGCAATCCAAGTACACCCCCCCCCACACACACACAATCAGGACAGCCTCCTATAGTTAAAAGCTTTTTGTGCATTTTCTAACACAGAATGACAACCCCATTCTTCATTCAGGTTTTATTAATTTTTCATTGTTCTAACAAGACTTCTGAGATTGAATATGATATTTTAAAATGTTGATTATTTAGCTCAGTTTTGAAAACTGACAGCCCCACATTGGCTTGGTTCATGTGTTCAGTCTTTGATGGGGATGGATTCATGACAGGAATTCATGTGAGAGGAAGAACTCACAGAAAAAGAGAGGATACCCAGAGACACTGGGGATGGGCCAATACTATGCTTTCAAAACAATGTCTCCTCATTACTTGCAAAGCCCCATCAAGAGCCATGTCCACAGTATCACATGACTCCTCATTGTGCTCTGATTCTTACAGATGTCCATCACTCACTAACATAGACATGCTGAGGACCAAGGTTACAATATACTTACATTTGTAGGGATAAAGTCAAACTATAGCAGAATTTTGTGTAAAAATGGTAAAAATGAAATGATAATAATAATAATAATAATAATAATAAAAACACCTCAAGTTACTAGTAAATCTGGTGCTCTTGTGATGCAGTGAATTATGGGCCATGAATATTCAATGCAATCAAGTGTGACAACATTGTACTGTACTATACATACTGTCTATCTCTTTCCCTACCCTATTGGTTGTTTTATATATAAGATTAAAATGTTTCAGTATGTCTATTAAATATAAAGCATCAAAGATACTCAGTTTTGGGTCCTCCTTGTTATCTAGCTTCTCTGGAGCTGTAGGTTGTAGGGTGCTAGGGAAGTTCCCAGGAATCCACAAGGATGACCCCAGTTTAGACTACTAGCAATAGTGGAGAGGGTGCTTGAACTGGCTTACCCTAGTGATCTGATCAGTGAATCCCCTAATTGTCATCATAGAGCCTTTCTCCAGTAATTGATGGAAGCAGTTGTAGAGATCCACAGCCAAACACCAGGCCGAGCTCCAGGAGTCCAGTTGAAGAGAGAAAAGGGGGATTCTGTGAGCAAGGGCACCACCATCATGATGGATGGGGAAACCTACAGAGACAACCAAACCAAACTAGTTGGGAATTTATGAAATTTAGATCAACAGCTGTGGACCCTGCATGGAACTGGACTAGGCCCTCTGAATAGCAAGACAGTTTTGTAGCTTGATCTGCTTAAGGGGTCCTCTGGCAGTAGGATCAGAATCCATCCCTGGTGCATGAGCAGGCCTTTTGGAGCCCACTACCTATGGTGGGACACCTTGTACAGCCTTGAGGCTGAGTAGAGCCTTAGACCTGCCTCTACTAAATGTACCTCCCCATGGGAGGCCTTGCCTCCTTGTAGGAGGGAATGGGGAGTAGGTTGGGAGGGAGAGGACAGAGGGGTGGGAAGAGGTTGATCTTTGATTGGTATGTAAAATGAATTTAAAAACAGATACTCAGTTTTCTATTAAATTTAGCAAAATTTTGCAATCAAGGTAAATCTGGAAACAAATATGGGGATATTATATTTTTTTTAGTGTCAATTAGTAATTTGAACTGTGTGGTTGATATATTATACACCCCAGTAAACTTACTTGGGGGTTAGAGAACAGAACAGCCACTATATTAAACATAGAGGTTAGGCAGTAGTAGCACACACCTTTAATACTGTGACTTGGGAAGCAGAGATCCATCCGGATCTTTGTGAGTTCAAGGTTGGGAAGCAGAGATCCATTGGGATCTCTGTTAGTTCAAGGCCACAATGGAAACAACCAGGCATAGTGACACACACCTTTAAACCCAGAAAGTGATGGCAGGAAGCAGAAAGATATATAAGGCATGAGGACCAGGAACTAGAGGCCTTATTAAGCTTTTAGCTTTTAGTGGCAGTTCAGCTCAGATCCATTTGGATGAGGACTCAGAGGCTTCCAGTTTGAGGAAAGAGGGTCAACAGAGATGTTGGTGAGGTGAAGATGAATGTGGCTTGTTCTGCTTCTCTGAACTTTCAGAATTTACCCCAATAGCTGGCACTGGCACCGTGTTTTTTATTTTTATTTATTGTTTTTATTTTATTTTTAAGATTTGTGTTACAGATCTGTTCATAAATTTCTTATCCTCAAAGTGTTAAATTAATTAATGTACCATTTTCCCTTTCCCTTTCCTCTCTCTAATACATCCCATGTACCCTGCCACACCATGTTCTCTCAAATGAATGGTTTCTGGTTTCTTTTTAAAAAACTGTTAAAGCATATGTGTGTATATATAAACACACACACATGCTTACACATATATATTTCTAAATATATAAATACAATCTTCTTAGTCTGTATAATAAAAATAATACTTGTGTATATATATGTGTGTGTGTGGCTTGTGTTTAGATGAACAATGGTTATTTAAAAATTAATGATTTTTCAAATCATAAATGCATATATCCTGATACTAAATATAATAGATACAATGTGTACTATATTTCAAATGTAGTATAATTTTAAAAGTATATACCATTTAAATTACTTCTGCAGGAGTATGAAATAATATTTCATGGACAAATGAGAATCTATGAGTTTAGAATACCAATTATTCATTAAAGGAATTTAATGGTTTAATTCATTTGCTGAAAAACTGACACAGTAATTAATAATGGCTTCAAATTATTAAGAAAGTGTTAATGCCTAGAATAAAAATGGCAGTTCTTTCTTAGGACTTACTATTTAATCTCTGAATAATATTGAACGAGGTGAGCCATGTTCTCTAGTATAATGAAGTGTGCCACACATACATATAACTCAAATTCACAGTTTAAAACTGCTAGGAAAATATAAGCTTGTCTTTTATATGTTATTAATGTTTATTAAAATATTTTAATAGTGTTAGGAGACACATAATATAATACAATTATAATATATAATCCTAACTGAGTAAGGTTGAGTAACAAAATCATACAGTAGAAATAAAATATTATAATAAAGACAGTAAGTAGCACATTAGGAAAACATGCTAAAAATATAATATGAAAATACTGATGACTGAAATATATGAGCTCCAACAAAAATTAAAGTCACTGTTTAATAGTGAAAAAAATCACTTTTTATATAGAAAGGAGAAAATAGTAATTATCAGACATTTATCTACTTATACAAACAAAATATGTTAACTAGTTTTAAAATTTTAAAAACAGCTATTAAGTTAAAAATAATTCTAAAAGAAATAAATTCATAATTCCCTGGACGCAAACTAAGAATGTGATTGGCAGAGGTTTGGCTGAAGGATGCAGGAGAAAAGGATGCTGTCCCTTTGTTATGCAACAACTGCATACACCCTGGGAATCAATGGAGTGTGATTAAGAAGTTTTGACACTTGGCTACAGATGGCAAAAGGTTGTGGCAACTGGAGACTCCTCGGTGATAATTTTACTACACAAATCATCAACCTGAACAGCTATTTTTGCCACAAATTATTTTCTGAAAAATTAAGGAAACAGGATCCTAGTTCAATGTTTCTCATTTTAGCAGAGTATTTGGAAAAGCGAAGAAGACACAAAATGAAGAGTTGCTCACATCGTACTTCCACCTCCAAATAACATGGGTTAGATAGAGACCTAGTAGTGGAGAAGGAGAGGGAGTGAGTTCAAGGGTTCTGAACCGGCAACCAGTAACTGGCTTGCCATCGTGAAATTAAGTATCATGCCTCTGAGTCACTGGCCCCATGCCAGTATTCACAGACAGTCTCTTAACTCAGGCTAGCTTTAATGCCAAGCAGTAATAGTCGCTACCTCTGAACCAACTTAGAGACACGGAACATGGGAAAATGCCCCATACCTTGGGGAGCAGGACAAAGAAGTAAGCATTATACTATGCCTTAGCAAGTTATATTTGCACCAGTGAAACTCAATAATGGTAGGGCGGTCACTACTGGCTCTGCGCTGAGTCTAGCATTTGTGGACTGATGTTATGGATTTGTTCCTGTTCCAGGATGAATGGCATACAGTCAGCTGGATTTTTGTTATAGCCACTATTTCCTGTAGTTGACTTGAGAATCCAAGACCATGAGTACCAGAGTAGTACCCTTATAGAGTACCATTATAGAACCAGAAGCCATGGTCCTACTCCTGTGCTACACCTGTCTCACTGGACTGTGAACAGACAATGAAACCAAGTCTAGCCTCAACAGTCCGATAACTAACTTGTTGCCGTTATCTGGATCACATGCTTCGTCAGCCTCCTCGTGTTGTCTTTGCGACTGCTCCCTCACCCCTCCTACCTCGATCTCTTTCCTCCTGTCGGGCCGACACATTCTTAATTGAATCCACATTCAGCATCGATAATGAAAGATAAATTGAGGTAACATAACAAAATCATATTTCAATTAAAGCCCAAGAGCAGAGAAGTCTGCATCCAAGTAGAAACATAGATAGTAATGAAACATCCCTGTACCTCCTATCTCTCGTTCTTTCTCATACCTCCTACCAACTTCATACGTGGAAACTACCAATACGAGCCCACCAACAAAATCTCACTGTCCACTACATTGATATCCACATAGGCGTCTCCATTTCCATCCACCGGTTAACCAGTTCAACGTCTACTTCGGAATATCTGACCTCCACACTTTCTAACACACTTCGGACCAACTGACGACTTCTCTATCCTATGGTTTCTCTCCTACACCGCGCTCACATAATTAGCACACATAACTCAAGAGTACCAATATGTATATAGTTTGTCTGCACATTCTTTTACTGTGGGACCAGTTGGCCTGGAGTGCACCTTCTATACTGGAATCATCATAGAAAACAAAACTGACTTCAATGAAACCCTGGAATGACGTTAATTAACTCGTCTACCTGAATAATGCTCTATCCTACACAGCTCCGCTACCATCCACACCCCTTAATTTTCCAAAATGACCTACGCTATCTGTAATCTTGAATAGAACTCTTATCAGACCAACATCTACTACTTACGCCTCTTCAACTCACCATCAGTCTATATACTCGCTCTTAGATCTCTATCTTATCATCTATCGCACACAAATGTAACTCCACCTGTGCAATATAATCCACCCCCGACTATGCACAACCAGACACCACGATCGAATAACACTACAAATCTCAGACTACAATTTAGCCAATATCGTACAACCTACATCACTACTAACCGTAATCTATAAATAAACGTCACATAAGCCATCAAGAACTTCTAGAGGAATCATAATCTTGCTAAGGACATAAATAATCTTTTTATAAGTTACCATCCAATCACTTCATCGATCATCTTTCAGCTATAGCCCACGATAGACCACGACACCAATCACTAAAGCTGACAACTAACTATCTTAGTAACTAGTACAAACTACACAGCACTACCATTTTAAACTACAATCGAGAGTAAAGAACTTTATTTCAAAGAAATTCTACAATTCAATAATAACCACCAAGAAATGAGGAGGTCATTGGCTGTAATTACAGAAAAATCTTAACCAAGAGAATCCCAGTAAATAAAAACAATATGCACAAAAACCTTCTTTATCTGAAAGGACATACACCGGCCTAAAAATGGAAAAGTGGTCATCAATGGTAGAATGAATGAAATTACAGAATTAAGAGGAGAATCTGTAGATTTACAGGACAGCTTCTTGGAAATAGGTGATATTGTCAGGAAGAGAAAAGAAGAAAATGAGGGGAGGAATGAAAGAGCTTTTTACAGGGAACTTCTCTAGGAGCGCAGCATATTTACAGAATAGAACCAAAAGTGTGAGTTGTTTAGCTCATGAGAGCAGGCGTGTGGCAGAAGGAGACTGAGAAATAAGAAGAAACTGTGCTAATTACGCTTTTTTCTAGGCAGTTCAGCAGTAGATATGGGTATGTGGGTATTAAATCCCGAAAGAATAGTTTATGTTCCGTTGTAGGCATGTGAAAAAATAAAAGCAGAATACAGAGGATCATAGACTGCTTGTCTTCCGCTACAAGAGAGGGCCTAATGAGAAAGATGGATGGGAGTCTTACTCAGGTCGTGTTTCTTAGCCATTGTAAATAACGCTTTACAGTTCATTCGAAAACCCCATGTATAGGAAAATTTCCTCATGCTTAGCAAAATAGAGGAAGGAAAGTGTTTTGCGAAACCCAAATGGAACCTAAAAACTTCAAGTAGCAAAATATTTTTGTGATTGGACTAAATCACTTCTAAAAAATGAAGGAACAATTGCTAGCTGAAAAAAGGAAAATTCTGGTGAAGGCACAAAGTCTAAAAACTAATGAAATGAATGCAAACCATGCATTACAGGTGGACATTTAAATCTGCTTATTCTTAACTTCAACCCTTAGATTCCCCATCTCTTTTTACTTTTTTGTGAGAGAGAAGGACCCACTGACTAGTGTACATTTACAGCTAAGAGAAATTTAAATTGATATTCTTTACAATTAACATACTTATCTCGCTCACAACATTAAATTAATTTATTTTATCTACTACGCGCAAGTAAGTTCACTCGTTACCCTCTTACTCTTTCCATCTTCAGCTCTCCCCCAAACACCTACTTCCCTGTACAGCATGTCACTCAGACTCCTATCTCCACTATCCTACTCTTCGACACTAGTAAGCCAACTACAAGTGCGGTCCCCATCTTCACCTTCATCACTTTCATCTCTTTTCACTGATATTATATCCATGTACACCTATATAACCTATGGAGCATTCCTGCTGGCGTCCCTACAGAACTACAATGATAATATTCTATACTATTTTCTCGATTCACAACATATCTATCTCCTTCTTCATCGATATCTTAACTACTACTTAATCTTAATCCTAATTCATATCAATCAGATTACTTCCATCCATATCATATCTGCTCCAAATGCTTACTCTCCTAACTTATCCATAGGTATTCTTTCTTCTGTTCTGCTGTGCAACTGTTACTGTGGCTGTCTATCTATTCGTAATCCTATAGCAACTCCGTTATCTTGTAATCAACCTATCCATCTATCAATCTCCATTTATCAAATAAGTACTTATCCTATGTTCTGATTCTATTCTCATCTCATAGTCTCATCTTCATATATTATCTTATCGTAGGTATACACAACCTCACATTTTCTGAATATACACAATTAAATTTACAGCCTGCGTAGTCCTGGTACTTTGTCAGCCACTATATCTTTCAAAGGCATCCCTGACGACAATTTGCATTGCGATAAAATACACAACTTAACCAACTTGTCTTTGCTTTCGTCTTCCATGTCCCTGAGGGAGACAACTATTACTGTTCTTCCGTCTCTCTAGTTATTCCTACAGTCTCGTCAATAAACTTCCTTTGTACGGATCTCGATGACATCCGTCGGGACAGCTCTTATGTACTTACCCAATGGATCGCATTGAACACTTCTATCATACTTCAGTAACAACATTTCTCCTAAATTTCATCCAGCCTGACTCAGTTTTTCTTAAAGAGGCCTGCGGCCACACTTGGCGTAGCTATCTATGACCAGCTCCCGAGTGAGTATGTTGGACATACAACAAATTGAATATCTTAGTCTGCTCCTCCTCTACTCTCGTCCTTCTCGTCCTGTCTTCTTACTCATCTTATTTTTTCTGTGCGTGCGCATAATATCCGACCAATCACTTCTTCGGTAGTACGAGCATCGCTCAAATCCAGGCTGCCTCCACTCCCAGACACAGCTCACGGACTTACCAGAATCTGATCAGTAGTCGCTTCCAGCTCACCAAGTGCTCTGATCGGACGTTGCATGATTTCCGACAATCTTCCCCAAATCAAACAAATTACGTTACAAAAACAAAAAGAATTGATGGGACTTTCCTTGCATCTACAACTCTTTCCATATCTTTCCACTTACTACGTCTCAATACTCTACCTTAAATACTTTCCTCAACACTGCACCCGCATCATACATATATTCATCGGTTCCTCTCTACCTAGAAACCGCCTCTCCCCTCTCACTGTTCACTGATCTCACGATTCATCACTGCTGTAACGCAGCTATGGCGACTTCCTTCATTTACATCATCGACTCCTGCCTCCCTTTCCTATTCGTAGTCGCTAAATGACATATACTAAACAAGCATGCACCGCCACACTTTTAGCTCATACTATGTATACAACACACTATGATAATTAACATGCCTGACACGCTCGTATAAGTATCGCTCTCTCAAGCGCGATAATCTACCATACTCCCTCCCTCTTAGGATGAAAAGTCTCTCTACCTCACTCATCCAATGTTCTCTGCTCATTGATCTTAAAAAATAAACTGAGTATCTGCTGATTCTTTAGCTCAACTGACATCTGCTCTCCTCGAACTTCCTTTGAGAGGCGACAATAATGATCTTAATTCACCTGACAACATCTTCGTACTAATTTATTACTCAATCCTCACATTACCTGTACTACTTAGCTATCATCATCTAAGAATCTGCGTCCTATTCAAGGACAGCAGAAGTATTTCTCACGTTCAAATTGACTTGGAACTGTGTTTCGCGTCTCCTACTGCACCAATTATTCGCGCAGGCTCGACCATTGAACACTATCGATATTATACTAGCTTGTGTTTATAACTTTTCCGCAAGCTCACATCTCTATAGACTTCCTACTTGACCAGGCAACAGATCACTCACTTACAGCTATCCATTATTGGTGTTTATCACAATCTCAGTCTTCTCCTGTAAGACACTACTTACAAGACTTTACTCTATCATAAATCAAATCCACATTGAGTACGTTTCGACATCTTACCGATGGCAGCTCACATTCGTCTCTGAGATCTCTAATCTCCACTTACTCGCACTATGATACTATCACAATATAAGCTTTTTCGTACTAAAATCCTGGAATTTACACATCCTACTCGCTCACATAATTATGCACGCAGCGAGAAACTCAATCTAATGTACATACTTATAATCAAAGATCAAGTCAAGATTCTCTGCGAAAACTCATTGTGAGAATCGACCTACTATTTCCATACATACATGTTTGTTCCCAATTGAGTAGAATCATACTCCACCGATGCTATACTCTAATTTTGAAAATTGAAAGGATATATGACGCCTGACCGTTTATTTGGAGCCAAGCTATTTAATTTTATTAGAAAAGACAGAGGATATTAAATGATGCTCTTCAACTTTATTATGATCGTGACACAAAAACCAAATAATTCTATTATATATGGAAATATCTCACCACTTTTTAGCAGTAACTCAGTTCCAGAATATCCAAACCTGTCAGCCTAAGAATAGTCCACTATCTTAAGACATTATCTACCAATATTTCCGCTGTCCAATCCTGTAATTCCCTCATTCGCATTCTTAATAGCTAATTGAATATATTACAATGAAAACTAAATTCCAATACTGTAAAACTGTGTACCCTTAATCACATTTTGAAGATCATTCAGATAATACGATATTGCTACACCTACACTTAGGCGATCGCATCCTTCCTCTCAACTCCATGTCAATCCTCATAGAACTCACATTCCAGCCAGGTCTGAAAAACGATTCTATCACTGCAAAAGGTACAGTACTACAGATCGCTGACTGTCACATACAAGGACCATCACTACCTCTCGATACGACTCACAAATTTCACATTACAATCACAATCTAACACTTATTACCTACTCTGTACAGCATCATATGATTTTATACAAATACAGATCAAATCACATCTTCCACTCTTTCTCAATGCTTCTAATCTCACTCTATCCGCGTACAGCTCTCCGCGCTACACACTAAACTCTATGAATGAGCTATTCACACTATCTAATTTGACGTCCTAAGAACAGACCCTCTTATTTACTGAGTCTTTTCTACATTCTTGTCTCCCTGTCTTCCCCAGCTCATGTGACTTTCTCCCTATTCCAAAATATAACATCTCCCTAACTTCGCTAATTCTCCATCACTCCAGCGACCATAATATTCTATCATCAACACTCCACGCTCCATAAACACCTAAGACTGTCTAAGGAAATATGTTCCAGCAGCTCAAGGACACACGGAGAGAGAGATATGAATCTAGTAAGAACAAGGAAGATCAGGTGCATCCGAATTCGTCCATGTTCAATGTATTGCCTGTACGCTCATACTACACAGAAAAACCTCATATCCGCTGATGACACCGCAAACACCAGTACACCATTTTCAAATCTATTAAGCCATCAGAGACCCCTTTACAACCATGCATACCCGCATCTATCCCCCACACTCTCTAAACTACATAACCCTGCGCCAAACGTTCGCGATTGTGTGGGGCAAGTCCCCAGTTAATTCAGATCCATACAACCACATCTACCCATTGGAAAGCACAACCTCCTCGCCTTGCACGTGATCAACTTGTACCTATCAGCCTCGTGCACGACGTGATGACAGCGAATATCTATAACCTTTACCAGCACTTATCAGAGCAAGAACAAGATCCGCCTCCGGCATTGACCGCCCCCCCGCACACGCTTATTGTCCATAACATGATCATATATCTAAGATAGCCATGCTATTTACAGCATATGGTCCATACCACGTCTATTCTAGGATACCATGTCGTAAACATATATCACCACTAGCGTGAGAGTGACGTACCGCCCACCATGAATCAACCTACCTTCTCAGAACGAGAGTGTGAGCGCATAATTCCGCAAGGAATGCGAACAAGGTGTGGGAATGTAGCTCAATTAATTATAACTTCTCCAAATGATAACAATACACAACTCAACACGCGCTTAAAACGAGAAATTGTATTTGGATTTGGAACAGCAACAATGATACCCTATTATTAGTAAGTTAATATTGTGTGCAGCTTAAAATTAAAAGGACAAACTTCTCAAGAATCATCTAGTGTTTGTTTCTGCTGCCTTTAGGTCTTGGACCTATAAAAGGCAAATTGCGGTTTTCTTGAAATTTTTGACACCTAGGAAAAATTATCTCTTGTACCAGAACATCCTTTAGTTTAAAAGTAAGTGATGTAATTAATTTCTTACAGAGATAAACGCAACATAGCGAAATAGGAAAAAGCCTTACGAACATTTGTACCTCATGACTGCCTTTGTGAGTCACTATCCCAACTAAACGCTCTCTCCCTGTTTATTACATCCACTCATACCACAACAATTTTTAACTATCAACTAGGCACCCAGCCTCTCAAAATAATTTACTCGGAATTCATTACAAGGCGAGGATTAGGACATAAGATTTTAGTACCTTCCTACTCTACTCCTTCGATGTCTACTATATGGACTCTCGGTACTCACCTATCACATCTATATACCGCATTATCACGGTGATGCTCATCTGATACTTTGGCGGACATCCGCCCTTATAATACTTAAAAGTCTTACAGCTTGAATTTATTATTTCTACTTCTACTAATCTTATATTCATAAATGGGTTGATTATCACATATGATCCCCTTTATATTCCAAATATATTCCTGTCACACGGCGCCCTATCTCTCCATACGCATGCAGTACCGTAACTCAATCTTAGACACAGCATCATTTCTGTGAAATAGCTTTCTAAGCTCATAATATGTTAATTGCTATACTTTATAAATATCCTGTCTTTTTTTCTTGACACCTATGCTCAACCATCCATAGTTCTTTAACCTCACTTATTAATTTACAGAGCCATCTTCACATCAATACAATACTTCATAATATATTAGATATTGTATTACATGTTTCTATAGCTGTTAGTACAATTGCACACAATCTTTTTCGTTCCTAGTTTTTGATACTTTTGAAAAAGAACAATGTAATTTAAAAGGTACTTTTCCATGTTTTAAATAAAGGTATCTACAGAAATTTACTCGAAGATGGATTCCAAAAGTGCTTACCATGTCAGCATGAAACCTGACGTATGGATACCAGTGTCCCGCTAGGAAGTGGACCAGATAAATATGGATGTATAAAACCATTTACTAGAAAGCTTAAACAGGGCAGAGTCTAGACTGGTCTGGACCTCCAGGAGCTTTTCTGGTATCCACCAAGTCTAGTCCAAAAATTTGAGAGGCATTGTTCAAACCCATATCACAAAATAACTGTGAAGGCCAATGGAGAAAACGATTACTTGAAGTAGACTGATAGTTCCTCTTCACTTACCCTAGGCAAGTCGCCTGTTTTCATGTGAAATCTCAATCCTGCTTTATTCCTCACACCCATTGTCTGTGCAGAACACATATGCACTCTACTTACTATTACCAACACAGAGAAAAATTACCTTGTGGAACAGCAAAGTCCTTACATATACCACATTCTCCATATTGCATCTACTGACAGAGCAGAGACGTAAATGATGCGATCATAGAGCAAGCGAGGAAGAGAGACTATCAGAGATCGAACGACGGATCAGAGCGGCCACACGCGAATAAGCACTGACCCAATGAAAGACAATTTAGACATCCTATCACAATCATAACGCGCCTCGCTACTCTACGAGCACTGCTAGAGAAAACCTTATCATAACGAGACCACGTAGACCATAAGACCCGGAGAACGCAAGACCCATGGTTACAAAGAGTCGATGTTGTTATGAAATCTGTGTTCTTTATTACGCAATCAGGAATTTCATACACATGACATATGTTTACTCGCAATTTTATTAACACTTTTCCTCAGTGAGCGTGAAAAATCATAAGAAATGATTTCATGCTCATAATGCCACCCTGGTCATACGCGAACCAATCTACTTCGGCCGCCTAGGAAGAAGAATGAAACTTACGTAAAATACAAGTATATTTATTGACGAACATCTCATACAACAATCTATACGCAGCTATCAACTAGACAAGGATCCATTACCTAAACCATCCAATGTCGTTTATATAGGATTAATCATTCCTATTAAATACATGAGAAATTCTTGAACCATCTCCTGTTTGCAACACTCATAGACACCAATACATGAAGATCTACAAACTTCCTGCATCTATGATATTTAATACAAATATCGCAGGCACAAAAAAATCTACTAGACGCTTCGATTGAAGTAAGCAATTCCTGTTGGAGACAGTGGCGACAGATGGAAACTGTCTTGCGACACGCAGCTTCTTAGTTGTGCCCCTCTACCACCTCTGATATTATCATTACCGTTATGCTATAAAATTGTACTTCATATCTACACCACTCAAAAAGATCTCTAAACCAAATTTTCCCAACTTCGTATAACAAAACCATCTAACGATCTCTCCGCCAAGCATATCTATTCTTCCTATTTACCTGTACAACATCGCTTCCAGATATTCTCACAATCACCTACATCATACTCACGTCTCGACCATACAAGCTATACCACAGCTGACTACTTATACGCGCGCTGGGATCCATGATCCTGATTTTATATTTCTGCAATACCTAGTCCAT